>NW_009952796.1:5060822-5073651 GCF_000747805.2 Chaetura pelagica
GGCCAGTGCCAATCTCATGAAGTTCAACAAGGCCAAGTGCAGGGTCCTGCACCTGGGTCAGCACAATCCCAGGCTGGGGGGAGAATGGCTTGGGGACAGTCCTAAGGAGAAGGACTTGGGGGGAGTAGTAGAGAAGCTTGACATTAGCTGCCATTGTGTGCTCAGCCCAGAGAGCAACTGCATCCTGGGCTGCATCAAAAGAAGTGTGGAATGGCTTGGGGGCAGTCCTAAGGAGAAGGACTTGGGGGGAGTAGTAGAGAAGCTTGACATTAGCTGCCATTGTGTGCTCAGCCCAGAGAGCAACTGCATCCTGGGCTGCATCAAAAGAAGTGTGGCCAGCAGGGTCAGGGAGGTGATTCTGCCTCTCTACTCTGCTCTGGTGACATCCCACCTGGAATACTGTGTACAGTTCTGGTGCTTCTGATGCAAGAAAGATGTGGACCTGTTCAAACATGTTCAGAGAAGGGCCACAAAAATTATCTGAGGGCTGCAGCACCTCTTTTATGAGGGCAGGGTGAGGGAGTTGGGGCTGTTCAGCCTGAAGAGAAGGCTCTAGGGAGACCTCATAGCAGCCTTCCAGTACCTGAAGGGGGCCTAGAGGAAAGCTGGGGAGGGACCTGTTACAAGGGTTTGTAGTGAGAGGACAAGGGGTAATGTTTTTACACTGAAAGAAGAGAGATTTAGGTTTGAAATAAGGAGGAAACTCTTTAGTGTGAAGGTGGTGAAACAATGGAACAGGCTGCCCAGAGAAGTTGCGGAAGCTCCATCCCTGCAAACATTCAAGACCAGGTTGAATGGGGCAACAAGCAGCCTGATCTGGTGGGAGGTGTCCCTGTCCATGCAGAGGGATTGGAACTCAATGATCTTTAAGGTCCCTTCCAACTCTAACCATTCTATGGTTCTATGATTCTACACAAGTGAAATTTGTAGACACAGTGTGAGACAGGTGAAATGCTACTAAAAGCTGTTTGAGGCAAAGAGCTCTTACTTGAAAGGTAAGATTTTCTTTGCAGAGGAGAAGATATATTAAAAAAAAAAAAGATTCATGAGATGTTTAAACTGGGAATAAGAAAAAGTTGCTGCTGTAAAAATAGAAGAGAGTCCCAAAGCCTCAGCCAAGAACTATGAACAAAAACCTTCTCAAGCTCATCTTCAACTTAATTATTTTACGTTCTGTGGGAAAGGGCTCAGGTCACTGTCCTGGAAGGTTCCTTTCAGCCTTAAGTACCTATATATAAAACAAACAAAACTGGGAGAGTACTAGGTAGGGAAGTTTAAGAATCCCCTTGATCAGCAAAACATAGATGCAGGAAAAAATGAGACTGAGAACTCTCAGACCTGCTTTGTACCTGTTTCTTTGAGTCTTTTCTTGATACAGGTCTATCCCTCATGCCATTATAATTTCTGCTTTTCCTTGGAGAGATACTAATAATGGTGGTAAGTCAGTGAAGTGACTCTTCAGAGCAGGAAGATGGAAAGTCTTACAAAGTTAGAACTGAAGCACTCATTTTTTCAGCTCTCAGACTCTCTTGCTGCCCTAGCTGTTCCTGGCCTGCTGAGCTGCAAAGAAGACTATTTTTGAGAAGGTGGTAGAGTGGAGATCCTGGTGTCCCTGTTGTGTCCCTGCATCCCCAGTGAGACCAGAGAAGGTCTGTAGCATTAGTGAGTTGATGCTCTCCTACTGTGCAACACCTGAAAGGGTTTCCCTTTCTTAGTCCAGGCCAGATCTTTGCAGCCAGTGAAGGGGAAACTGCTCTGGGCTTTGTTGAGCATGGTATATGTTTGATGCACAATTAAGCAGAAGAATCAGCGAAATGAGAGGGGTTTCCTTAAATACATTTTTTACTTCCCTGACTCAGACTAAACAATTTCAGAACCTCATCCCCGTAAGATGCCAAATGCAGCGTGAAATCCTTTACAGCTCTCTTCTGGTAGGGATTAACTTCTTAGCATCTGGAAGAATGAGTGGAATTGGCACTTCTGCCTCCCACAAACACACTGTGCAATCTAACCTCCCAGAAAAGCATGAGGGGCAAGTCTACTCAAAGCCTGGAAAGAATTGTGTTGGGAGAATTGCAGTGATGATACTTGGCCTTAAAAATAGCTACTTCCTGTCTTAAGCAATGCAGAGTCCTGTCTCTAAACCTTACCTGGAGACCTAATACCATCATCTGAGCTTGTGGCTGAACAGATATTAACCTTGCCCTCAGAAAGGAACCATATGGGAATTGGGGGCTGGGCAGTAACCTGACGAAAAGAAAAGTTTGCAGGAGGGGGCCCTAAATGCAGATGGTTTGGGGCCATTACACAAGCAACGTATTACATTCAGGTTCCTGTGATACTGACTTTAACACAAAGTGAAAAGGAAGCAAGAATCTGCCCACACCGAAGAGTGTCCAGGATGGAGCCTAAACTGCTCAGGTTGCCTGTTCTTGTACACAACAGTGGCATCCTGGCCTATTAATGAGATTTCTCAGCCTTACTGCATAATAAAATACTAGTTCTAAAAATGTACAAATTGATAGTACATACTCCTTTTTTTGAAGTTTATAATCATTTTGCCAACAGTAGCTTTCATAGTTGTATTTATTATTGTACCTACAGTACAGGTGGCAGCACAAACTCCCTAGAAAGGCACCTTAGATAGGACCACTAAAACTTGTCCTGATTCAGCTTCAGGTTAAAAGTAACCTTCCAGACTGTGAGGAAACTATTTGGTTCCCTTCCTGAGAACCGAGTTTTTGGAGGGAGAGAAAATTAAGCCAATTGACCAATGAACTAAATTTTTAATTAGAATGTTTTTCCAATACAGTTACAGTCAGAAAAATTACAACATCAAAAAGCATTTCCACTCACTACTTGTGTCTGAAATTGTAGTCTTTCAGCTTATAAAAATACATGAAAAAAAGAAAAGACTTCTCAGCATTAGCCCTGCAAGGCTAAATCGTCTACAGGCACATAAACTTCTTTTTGCTCAGTCTCATATTTCATGAACAAGTTTCAGAAAAGTGCCAATTACAGTGTTTGCTGCTGCTGCTGAATGTGCTAAAAAGAAGTCTGATTGATTCCTGGATCTGAAGTAATTTGTAACATTGGCAAAGTCAAATTGTTTTGGTTTTGTTTTTTAAAAATTTGAAACAAGCAGTTCTGACCTTGATTGTCTTGTTGAAAGGGTAAACATGAAGCCTAGTTCTGTGTGTCTAGGTCTCCAAGATCTCGGAGAATTAGTTGGACTATTAGTGTACTTGAAATAAAATCACTTGTTGTTTAGAGATGTACTGAGATGGCTCATGCTCTCAGTGCTACGCAGGCACCTTCTGGTTTACAGAGATAATCGAATTGCTGCAGAGAATACTGAGTCCTTGGTGACCTGAGAGCTGAGTGACTCCTCTACATTGATGATGTTTACACTGCACTCACAGAGGCCATAAAATAAATGAGAAATTTGATTAGTTTCAAGTTGCTACTGAGCAGCACTCTATTTCTTTTTAGCTACCATTGAAGTGCCTGGACGCACAGCATCTAAGCTCTTCACTTACCTGGTGATGGTGGGTTTAACGCAAAAGTCCAAGTGTCCAGCTCCAAGATCTAACCAATTCTGTCCTGACTGTACTCTGGCTTGTTGCTATTTCAGCAATTCCTGGTGTTCAGATCCAAATACAGTGCTGTGGCTCTTGCTTCTGTGTTTGTCAAGCAGAGTTGAATCTCAGATTTGGTCTCTGCTTTAAGCCCTTCTTCAGAGTTTGCAATATCTGGGGCATCCTACCATCAAGGAAGAACTAACTGACTAGCTTTATGATTTCTGGCAGCAAAGGCTCTTCCTGCTTTGAAATTTCTAAAAGATTCCAAAAGTTTTCTACAAAAATGAACTAAGCTCTGCAGCAGGGTACAGAAAGGCAAAGGAGCATTCAGCAAAGGAATGGGGTTTCTTCTCTTTGGGATCTCAGAATTGTCAGTTAATCTATTTTTTAAGATGTAGGGAATCTACCTGTTAGAACAAGGATCTTGAATACCCATGGGCATTTGAGATATATATTAACATATATACTCAGTCCATGGGTCTGAGCATCAGAAGATGTTAAACATCAGACTTTGTGTTAAAGTCTAAAGCAAAACAAGCGAACAAACCCAGTATTATTAAGCACCCCTCTGCCTACAGGAATCCCAAAGCCTCCCTCAACAAGTTTTAGACTTATTTCAGAGCTGTCAGGGTTTGGTTTGTTCTCCAGCCTGCCCATAACCGTCTAAAATTTGCCTGTCAGACAAGATGTGCACAAAGCACATGGGGGGTGGGCTTCTCAGCTGCCGTGCACTGGTGCCTCTGCAGCTGACAGCCCAGGCACAGGGACCTGCAGTGCCTGGGGTGCCTTCAGAACAAAAGGTGCCCCGTGAATATAAATGGAGCAGATCTGCAAAGCTAATATTAAAGTGAGCAGGTTTGAGTATGTTTTATATTCTTTAAGTTAAATATATGACACTTGATTCTTAAGAACTTCTGCAAACAATTCTGGGGTTAACTTATTCAGACAGCTGCAAGAAAACTTCTTAAGTCACCTTTAATAACTAAGCCTATGTGACTGTGTTTCAAGTTGTTACTAGGCTATCAAAAAGATGTGGTTCAAAGAACATTTAAACTCTTTCGAGTCTTTCAAGTTCCAATCAAACTTCACAAGCTGATATTCATCTAGCTCACGCTGTTGTCAATGAAATAAGTTTAATGGAGTGAGACTAACTCTGGGTTTTCTTGTTTTGTTTGTCCATATAAACCCAGACTTGCAGTGTTATTTTTTAAATAAAATAAACATGTCAAAGAAGATAATTTAAAATAGGCTGCATTTCCCTAAAGAAGTTGTTAATGGGTCACATACATGGCTTATGTAAGTGTGTAATCAGGGTCTGTTTCAACAGAAGCATTTTACATGAGGGCTTTAGTAACAAGGACTTTGATATTCAAGGTGTTGAAGCAAAACCTAAAAAAAACATAGTATGCCTCAGAGATGTAAAGCAAATACCTGAAGACTAAGAGGTAAGTCTTGTGCCTGTATTCTGAAGTTTATTTTTGTGAAGGGTCAACCTGTGTGGAGTGATTTTAAGCAGCCTTGCAGAAATAGAAGTGGATTACATTTTTTAATATTTTTTTAGAGAATAAGAAAGAAAAGAAAGTTCGTAGCAAAATCAGGTACTAGGGGTTTTTTCCCTAGTTTTAGGGGTAGCTTTCAGGACCAGCACTTAGGATACTGCCCACCAAAGCCTGGCTTGTGTAAGCCCAGAGCCAGGCATCATCTGCAGATTCATTGGAGGCTTTTGGGCCCTGTTCTGTTGTTCCCACTATTTGATGGATTTTGCTCTCTAATGAAAGCCCATTAGGCAAAAAAGACTGGGACTCCACAGAGACAGTCAGGAGGTGACAGAAATAAAAAAGGGCTCAGGGTATTTGCATTCAGTTTCTGGGCTTAACACAGATAATGCATTGACCTCTTCTAGTTTTGGAGCAGGTAATATTCTTCATCCCTCTAGCTTGTAAACTGTCAAGGAAAATGAAGTTTTACTTCAGGAATACGATCTTTATTTTTGTATGCTATTGTAGAAACTCCCCAAATTTGAGGTGACAAGAAATGTTGATTTTATTACTTATCTGAACCATTCTCCTAAAATACAGTAAGTAATTTCCCAATACTCTGTTCCAGCATCCACCACATGAATATCTTGGAGCAAGTATATTATTTGGCATCTTATTTTTAGCATTTGGAGCACAGGCCTGCACACCATGGAATTTTTTAACAATTGCTTTAATAGTGCTGTGTTTACAGGACTAGCACAGGTATTATTTATCTCCAATGACTTGCAGAAATTGTTTGAATCTCATTTGCACAACGGATGGTTTAGAAGACCAGTAAGGTCAGGAGTACTGCAGTGAGCAGCACAGGAGGGAGAAAGGCTGATTTCTCTGTGTCTAATCTATCAAATTCCCATTACAAGAGTTTCAGCCTTCTCACCCCTATATGTAGTCAGGAGAGGTTGCTGCTGCTGTCTTCTGGAGCTGAATCTTACCAGTGAGGCAGGCAGGAAATGTGGCTGCTGCAGCAGCTCTTTGAAGAGGGAATAAAGCCCCCTCACAGCTCCCTTCTGGTCACTTGTACAGGAGATTTATTTAGACAATGGCAAGTGCTGGAGAAAAATGAGTAAGAGAAGTTTTCTAGGATGCATCTCCAGAAGAGGATGAGTGATGTCTGACAGGCATCTCATCAGCATCGGGTTCTAATTCAGGGCTGCATTTGCCCAGTGTGCCCAGTGCCTGGCCACTCCTGCCCCTGCTCACAGCTAGATACCAAGTGCAGTGCAAGACAGAGGGGGCATTCAGCATGAAGGGCTTAGAACAATTTGCTTGTTATGGGTAGTATTACAAAGTTTATGTGCTTTGCTTATTTATTAATAAAGTGGTCCTCGCTTCTAACTCAACCCTGCAAGCAAATAGCCCCGGTCCCTGTACTAAACCAGTTCCTGCTCTGGTTCTTGATAATTGTCTGCTTGTTTTGTGTGAAACTGCTGCTGGAACTTACTCTGATTCCCAAATAAAAATCCCTAATGACAAGGCTACAGGATGAAACTTCCTCTGTGCCCTCTGTCCCCTGAGTCCTTGAACCCTAACCCTAACCCTGCTCCAGGGCAAATGTTCTCATGACTATGTTGTTGTCCAGATCTATCTCAAGGGATAAAAAGCAAGACAGTCTTCTGTTCCACAGAGGGATAATCACCTTTCCAACCCTCAGGAGACAGTGCTGATGAAATGGCCCATATATGAGAAATTTTTAAATTAAGCTTCCCCCCCACCCCTCTTCCGAAGCGAAGTTGAGAAGCGCTGCACCCCTGTACGTACCCAGCTCTCCTTGGCAGACATCTGTTCGAGTCGCTCCTCCAACTATAAATTGAGGGTTGCCACATAACTCCTGAAAAGACACGTTTTCAAAGTATGCATCACACTTTCTGGTCTGAAAAGTCCACATTTCATGTTCATTGTTTCAGTGTGAAGGTTCAAAAAAATAAAAAAACTAAACATGTCCAATATTTCTTAAACAACGTATCCTTTGTCCTCTACCTGGTTAACATAATGTCAGAAGAATATTGCCTTATTAAATTGAAAAGTGCATGTACTTTTTTGAGGCAAATCCTGAAGTCCCTTTCTACTTGAGACTGTCAATGCTATTGGTGAGAATTTTTGCTACTGTGGGGACAGAGGTGAACATTCAGCCTCAGAGTTTTTATCTTAATTTATTTTGCAGTGTTCTTGGCTCAAGCAGTGGAAACGAGTTTGCAGTTGCCACTGCTGGCTCTGCCACTGAAGCTATGCTGGGTTTTCATTGCCACAGGCACAGGGGATGTTCCAACCATGCAAATGCTTGTATTAGTGGCCCCTTGCTACCTTCCAAGCCCTTTGGCTCAAGTAGGTTAGGCACTGACTGTCCCTCCTGTCCCACCTTTGAGCCCTCCAAAAATTCATGGTCTATATAAGTTAATACCACCTCTCTAGAGGCAAAACCCTTCCCTTTCTCCTGAGAATTTTCCATAAGCTTCTGGATGGCAACAAGGGGTAGTTTATAGTAAGCCTAACTTGGTGATGGGTGCTGAGGAAGGTTTAGGCCATTGCCTGCTCTCCCAGACATCCACACTTGTCAGCTCTGACCATCTCTATCACTGAGCCAGAACTTGTGTGTGTGTCTGTGTGTGTGTGTGAGGGAGAGAGAGAGATGAAGAGCTAGTCTGTGAATCTCCTCTCGAAGTAGGTGTGATCTCAGCTACATCCTCTTTGCTTCTGTGGTTATCCAGCTGGCCAGCTGTGTCAGTGAATCAGAGTCAGGAGTAGGTTACCTACCACGCAGAAAAGGCTTCATGTCCTCTCCTCCCTCAAAGCAGTGCACTTGGTGGCAGTCGTCTGCATAAGACTATTAGTCACCTAGACACCTGCCCTTTCTGAGCCACTGCCAAGTACCACATACACCTTTCACACAACTGCATTTCCACCTCTTACTGTAAACCCATGAATCATGATTTCATCAGCCTGGGATCATGGGCAGAGCTCACAGATGGAAACCTGTCACCTGGCTGAAAAAGTCCAAGCAATGAGCAGGGCTCTGAAGGGAGTGATCCACCAGCTTTAAAAGTAGGTCAGATCCAGATCTCTCCATAGGAGGGCAAAGCAGAGAGTTTGTGCTGCCTTACAACGTGGTTGGGCTCTGCCCCACGCATAGAGACAAGTCAGGAGGTCCTGTTATTTGTGGGTTAAATGTCCATAAACTGCTTGTTTATAGACAAATACTCTGCTGAGTACTGGCAGGGCAGAGGTGTCCCATGCAGGCAGGGCTGGGACATTTAACCCTTCTGGATTTCAGCCACATGACACTTGTGACTGTGCCTCTGACTGTGGCAGGGACGTCATTCTTGCATGAGGAAGCACAGTCTAATTTAATGAGTTTTCCAAGGCTGTTGTTCTCCCAGAACAGGCAAAGCCAAGAGGAACAACCACAGTACTTGTTGCCTGAACATCCCAGGTGCCAGAGTGAGGTATTAATGGACAAATGGGGTTGCCAGGGTAGAAACTTGGAGTTATTAAACATCCAAGTTTCCGTTTCTCACTTTCCAGGTAAAAAAAATAATAAAAATCGAAGGCCTCAAATTTTCCCCACCTGAAGGAACTAAGTTGTTTGCGGGGTTTCGTTTCTTTCCCTGTTTTTCAATATTTCTTGATGTTCCAAGGAAGGGGGAAATGGCAAAGGAGGAGCAGAGTAGAGACAGAAACAAATGGCTGAAAGATGGAAGTGCAGAAAAATCTCTGAGGCTCAGATTTTTCATTTTAAAAAAATTCAGCATCTGATCTTCACTGATGAAAATTACTTTTAATGAAAGGCCGTTTATAGAATATATGTATTTGGGTGATAACAGTTTCAGACAGTTGCCCTTTAACTGTTACAGATAGCTTGAAGTGAGGCAGAGGATTTTCTTTAAGTATCAGCCTGATTTCCAGGGGTGTACTGTGGCAGGACCATGCTGTGGGTACCATTACAGTTGATGGTCAGTGGCTCCTGATGTGTTCTGCTCCCTGTCTGGATACATTAAGGGTTTTTGCATCCACCTCTGGATTGTACCCCAGACCTGTAGTTCCACAGAGCTGGGATGGACAGGGAGGAAGGAGGTTCCCATGAAACACTTACAGGACTTTTGCTTTTTGAAATGCTTAGAAGATGTCGATTTCTTCCTCTCATCCCTTTTTTCAAGTCCTGCCTCTGCTAACCATAGAGGCAAAGCAAGACAGAAGTAAAAAATCATGCAGGAATAGTGAATATTCAGGGTCGCCTTTGATTTAGCATGGATCTTGGCTTTGATTAGATCTGAACCCAGCAAACCAGGCAGTTTTAAAGCTCACTTACCGTGGGGCGCTTCCAGATGATGCCTTGGGTTTTGAAGGAGTACGGTCCCAGGTCTCGATAACCCAGTGCTGAAGGACAAGCTGGGAACTCCTCATCCTTAAACAGGGTGCCAGCCTGCAGGCACTGCTGCTTCAGGGCTTCGTAGTCCTGCTTCAAATACTTGATAGCATTCCTATTCGACCCGAGCCCAGCCGCTGCCGCTCTCTCTTGGCACAGCCTTGCCGCCACCCTGGCCATGGCTGCCTGCCAGCCCTGCCACTCACCACGGCCCTGTTCTTGCCTTCTGGGCAAGAGGAGGTGAATATGGGAAGGCAGGAGGCTCGGGTGGAGCCAGGGACTGCCCCTGCCCTACATGCTCCAGCAGCTCTGGAAGGAGAAGGCACCAGAAGTGCAAATATGTACCCAGGATGTACCCGAGAGAGCCGTGGGCAGAGAGATGGCAGGGGCTGCAGCTGGCACGGCTGGGGCTGTGGGCACTGCTTTGTGCTACTCCCTCATTATTTGCTTAAAAGCCTGTGATTTCCCTGGCCCTTTCTAAAATATACTTTTAACAAGGAGCAAGGGAAACCAGAGGTTTTGCAGACACGCCTGTTTACACACAGAAAGTGATTGTATGTGCTCTGCTTGCTGAAAATCAGGCTTACGAATCAGCCCTTTAAAAATTCAGATGAAAATGATTTAAACCTCCTTTCCTTCCTTCTGAAATTGGGATTTCTACTGTTGGAAGTTTGAGCAACCACAAAACCTGGGGCTGCATATCTGTTTCTACAGCTGATATAGCTATGGAGATGTCATTGAGCTATAAAGCCAAGAAAATGCTGAAAAGTTGAATGCACTAAGGTGATCATTAAAAATAAATAAATAAATGACTTGGATTTGGTATTCTCAATGCAGTGTAATTTTGTGAATTAATTTATTAGTAATAAAGGAACTTGACAGAGCTGCAGATGGCCACTTGGCCACATGACCTGCAGAGGGAAAGGATACAATCCAGGATCATGACCCAGGCCAAAGGGGAAAATTGTATTTTCGGACAGGAGGCAAGCTCGTAAACCCTGCTCCCCATCTCCAGTGTATCCTTGGGCAAAAGTCACTATATCTTCCCCATCTATAAAAACAGGGTCTTATCTCAGCTGGTGAAAAGTTAGCCATCATATTTACAGTCTTTTGGTGGTGCTTCCTCCATATATAATGTTAACCAGAAAAAAACCAACACAAACAAAACAAACAAACAAAAACCAAACCAACAAACACAACAAACAGCACTTTGTGTGCAGAAGGCTTTTTAGATCTTAAAAAATATTGGTTTCTGCTCTTGCATTGGAAAAGCTCCAAGTTTTCACCCTCTTTGCACTGACACAGTGGTGCACACCTCCCTGGCGGGGTGGCTGTAAATGTCTGTAAGTTCAAGAACTGAAGCAGGAGCAATTCTTCACAGAGCAGAGCTGCTCTCTGTTGTCTTCCTACTTAATGGCCAGCTTCCCCAGCAAATCCCAGTGCATGTCCAGCAGAGATCTGGGTAAACAGTCAGTCTGTTTGCCCAAGAGCATGTTTGATGACTACTCCCAGGTAAGTTTAGATAGAAGGTGTGGGGAAGGGAAGAGACAGATTTTAAGGACTGAAACTTGTTGAGATAAGGAGTCCAAACAGAGGTTAGCCAGGTTGCTTGTCTGCAAATATTTGAAGAGCATGTATGCAAAATATTAAACGAAATTACTTCTTTGGTTCCAGGTGGACGTGGGTAGAGAAAGTTGGGTTGAGGGAATTGTGATTACTGGTTATCCAAAAATTGAATTAATACTGTTGAAATTGAGTAAAGGAGAAGGATGGTCAGAATTTCAGGTCTATTATGTTTCAGTACTTCTAGGTACGTTTTTCTACTGAATCAGAGCAAAGAATGGAATAATAGAAGGTTGAGGGGAGGGTTTTTATTTCCAGAATTTTTTCCCTCCCACTCAGAGCTATCCACTTTCTCTGCTCATCAGGCAGAACACTTGCTCCTTTCCCTCCCTGCACCAGCCTGTTATACTGAAATTTCCTCTGTTCCTGTGGCCCAAAAGTATGCTCCCATCTTGCTGTGATTTTTGTAAGCTGGGACCTTTGGCAACGTTCATGGACAAGCATGGTGCTCCAACATTTAGGAAATACCATTGTGGTCACAAACCTTTTGTTTCCCATTTACCTTTTTTAGATATACACTTGACATGCTGTGTACCTTGTAACTCCATTGCCACCATGCACAAGTGGGCACAGAAGGGGTGAACCCTTGGGCATCATCAGCATGTTAAGATATGATACAGAGGAAATACAATCAAATTTTAATGTTCATAAATTCCAGTCAAATGTGCAATAAGATTTTTTTTCTGTCCTGTTTATCAACCATTTTCTCTGATGGAGGCTTGGACCAGGTAACCACCCAATGTGTCCATGACAACCCTCTGCTCCTAATGATCTATAATGCAGTGCTTCAAATCCATTTCCAAGCTTGATTAGCAGCCGCATGATTTATTTAGTGTAGAAAGTGACACACAAGCACCATCTAGAGGATACAAACAAGAAGAAAAGTTGATAATTGTATAGTTAACTACAGCAACTGACAGTTATGCAGGAAACAGTTTTCAGTTTTCTCCTGACTATCAAAAACTGCTGCTGAAGTGGCATTAATCCTTAAGAAAACAGCAACCAGGGAAAAAAAACCAACAACGACAAAAACACACACACACACACAAAAACCAAAAAAAAAAACAACCCACAAACAAAACAAAAAGTGCAGGAGCAGGCCATCCCTATGTGCTGTGGGGTGAGCTGGGGGCAGAGAGGAACAGGGAGCTCTGGCTGGTGCTCAGGGAGAAAAGGAGAATCTATGGTGGACTTTGGTGGAAGGGGCAGGCCATTCATGAGGACTACAGAAATGCTGTGAGGTTATGCAGGGAGAGAATTAGAAGGTCTAAAGCCCAGCTAGAAATTAATCTGGCCTTTCTGGTAAAGGACAACAGGACAAGCTTCTATAAATAGATTAACAACAAAAGAAAGACCAAGGAGACACTCCATCCACTATCAGATGCAGGAGGAAACATAATGATGAATGACAAGGAAAAGGCTGAGGTGCTAAATTACTTTTTTTGCCTCAGTGTTTAGTAGCAGGATCAGTTATGTTGAGGGAATCAAACTCCCTAAGCTAGGGGACGGGGATCAGGAGCAGAGCAATCCCTCCACAATCCAGGAGGAGATGGTCAGAGACCTGCTCCATCATATAAATGTGCACAAATCTATGGGGCCAGATGGGATGCACCCAAGAGAGCTGAAAGAGCTGGCAGGAGTGCTCACCAAGCCACTCTCCATCATTTTGCAGCAGTCCTGGCTGACTGGAGAGGGACCAGGAGGTTGAAAATCAGCCAATGTAACCC
>NW_009952796.1:5073906-5076629 GCF_000747805.2 Chaetura pelagica
GAATGGAGTTCAGTCCAGTTGGTGGCTGGTCACGAGTGGTGTTCCCCAGGGCTCAGTGCTGGGGCTGCTCCTGTTTCACATCTTTACTGATGACTTGGATGAGGGGATAGAGTGCACCCTCAGTGAGTTTGTGGAGGACACTAAGGTGGGTGGGAGTGTTGATCTGCTTGAGGGCAGGGGGCCTCTGCAGAGGGATCTGGACAGGCTTGATCAGTGGGCCAAGGGAGGTGGTGGAGGCACTATCCCTGTAAAAAGATGAGTAGACATATAGTGCTCATGAGGGTGTAGGACTGATGGTTAGACTTGATGATCTTTAAGGTCCTTCCCAATCTGAATGATTCTACGATTCTATAATACAAAAGAAACAAACAAAAAACCCAACTCACTTAAAATTATTCTGATTTCTGTTCCTTCTGGAATCTGCATATATTTGTCTGGCTCTTCCTGTTTTCCTTCCCTTTTCTTGTTGATAGCAAGAGGGTGACAGCAATGGGGAAGAACAGAGTAAAGCAGGAAAATGTATCATCTTGGTTTCAAAGAAGAATCTTCAAATTCAATTAAATTAAAATCGTTCCGGGTTTGTGGGAGTTTTTCAGAGAAAATAACTGCCATTTAGCTAACAGTTCTAGATACCTTTTTCCTGTAGGGCGTTAGAGGGAACTGAAATGGCTCTTGCGTACTGCAGCACTTTGCTAATGAGAATTAAAGATGCTTAGCTGTATTGTAGACCTTGCAGTGTGAAAAGGGATTAACTTGATTTAGAGAGCTTGCTTCCTCCTGTTCTAGATGTATGCTCTCCTACTACCCTATTACCGTGAAAATTGAGTGACTATTAATAGACTAGTGCAAGCTATGAAAGATCCTCAATATTCATCTGTAAATTTATTCTTTTAGAGGATTAAATATTTTATCTAAATATTTGGGGTGGAAGTTGTTGCTATAAGCTGCAGACTAGTGGGTTCCCTATAGGGAAATGCATCTGAAATTATGAGTGACCTTGTTCATTTTTTTATAAAAGCCAGAAAAATGTCCATGCCTTGGAAAGAAAAGGAGGAAAGGGATGTGCTGAAGCAGTAACACCTGCACCCCAGGTGAGAAGTTCTGTGACACAAGGGGGCTGATGCAGGGGAGGTGTTACAGCACTGTAAGGAGCTGGGAAGGGTGACTGCATTTTGCAAGATGACCCAGGTCTTGCTGCTGCCTCTCACTGCATTGGCAGTCTAGCACTGACGAGGAAATCTCAGTCCCCCTCCAGATCCCAGCTCCAGTGGGGAAAACACTTCCCTTCTTTGTGACACATCGCCACTGCTGCTGCAAGCCTCCTCTTCTGGGAAACCACCCTCATCCTGGTGGGGACACAGCAGCTCCTAGGGAGAAGAGAGGGAGTCCAGAGGGTGTGTGGTCCAGTCCCCCCTTCCTGAGTGGCTGGACAGTTGCTCCCCTTCAGACCCCCAGTATCTATGTATAGTGGAGGGCAGATGGGCAAGAGTTGTGAGGCAGAGGAGCACTGAGTTGCTCGCAACAGCTAAACACAGGCATAGGGAAGGAGAAGCCCATCCTACCTGGGATTCCAGACTGCAAGAGCTGCTGCTGCTGCAGCAGCTGAAACCACTTGACTTGAGAAATGTAAGAGTTAGTGACTTCTTTTAAGAGCTGCAGGTGCACAGACAGCTTAAGAAAAAGTCACATTTCTTTGTCTTTCTGAAGTTGTCTAGTTTTAGAGGGACACTAAGGGGTTACTATTCTTGGGGGTAGTGTTTTACCTAGAAGCATTACACCAGTCTCACAGACAAGTGGAAATCACCTCGTTATTTACAGAAAACACGCACATTGTGTGAATATGTAGAAGGCAAAGGGACTGGCTTGTGTAGTGCTCAGAAGAATTTCCTTCCCTCTAACTGTGGACCCACATCTACATCTTCTGCTAGTCTGGAAGTGGCTGCCTTGTCAATTTACCTGGCTGCAGAGGATTTTGAGGGTAGGCTGTTCAGATGGCCGCCAGTATACCCAAATTCCCATATAATTAGTGAAATCCTGGAGTACATCAACATTTCTTTGTCTCTCGTCAGACCACCTGGGACAGCACACCCCCTATATCTGTGGAACCACTCTAACAAGCCATGGTGTCAAATATTTGCTTCTCTGCTTGCTTGCTCACTTTCTTCCTGGCTTTGCTTCTATCTGTTCCTCTCCTTTTCTATTTGGCTCTGTCTCAAGCCTCATCCCACCATAGAGACTCCAAGAAAACTCTGGTAACTGTAACTGCACAGAGAGGCTGTATCACCTGCTTGTAGATGCTTGATCTTCTTGATCACTGTCCAAGTGGAGGCTGTCGGCAGGCTGCCAGCAGACCCTAGAGTGGTCTGTGAAGATCATCTACAGGACACAGGGTAAATTAATAGACTAAGAGAAGCAAAGCAATTGTACGACAAACATTAACCCAGCTTAGACTTCTGTGCCTACTGGGAAGCCGGCTGGAGGAGTTCACAAGCCAAAACCGGTTACGTGGGCCAGTGAAAATCACTGCTTTAAACTGACACTGTCTTCCTTTTACCATGACTTGAAAAATCCGAGTCTCTCTGTGGCAGCTGTACAGATTTTAACCACAGTGTGGAGCCAGAGCAGCTCTACAGCTCCCAGATCTGTCCCGTTAGGATGCAACACCGCTTGTTGCGAGTTAAACTCCCAGGTGGTGGGTGCTGTTTCCTTTTAGTCCCCCGGTT
>NW_009952796.1:5076712-5078696 GCF_000747805.2 Chaetura pelagica
TTCAGCAGATGGCCTCCTTGCCTGCGAGATAATTCAGCAGTGCTTACTTAATCCAGTGCACAGCGCCCCAGCTGTGTTCAGAGGGCACTGACGGCACATAACCCTACTTGATCCACTTCCAGTTCTGCACATGGGGCTGATTTTCCTTGTGCCTCAGTATTTAGCTAAAAATGCCATTCTTCTCTTCATTAAGAGAGCCCCTCTTACCCTCAAGGAAGAACAAACACCTTCAAAGCAGAGCAAAGCTGGTCTGCACCTGCCGGGTTTGGACAACCTGCCAGGCAGCATCAGGGCTGCTCCCTTGCGTGGCCAACACGGATGTTGCTGGCTGGTGTGGCTCACACCACCTTCACATCTAACTGCAAAACGATCGGGGGGGCTCCTCTTCTATACTGTAAGTGTAATGGGCAATGCTTATCTTGTTTTCCTGCTTAATAGCAATCATTTCCCACAATAATGTATTGTGTAAGTAGGACCTGTGCTGAGTATAAGCAGAGGAATCCAAGTGATTGAAGGCCAAAGCCATCAAGCAAATGGACAGGGTCTCCTGGCACATCAAAGCATCATGTATCAGCAATGAACAAAAATGTCTTACTGATAATTTTCAAGGAAAACTTCCCACCACATCTCATCATTAAATGGCACAGCCAGGTACTCTACAATTCTTCAGAAATGTTTTCGAACAACAACGTTAATTTTATTTGGATAGGATGGCTGCAAACAGGCGTTTAGTGCATGCAGAACTTTGGGCACGATGCACAAGAAGAGGTCTCTCTCCTTCCAAGGCAGCACAGGCAGTGGATGCAGCACTGAGGGCTATCAGCCTGCACTGGGGAGTGCTGCCTGGCACCCAGCGTGTCCTGAGTCAGACTTGAAATATGAAACAAATGGTGAGAATTCTGCCTTGGAGGGATGCTGTACTCCGGGGGTGCCAGCAGCACAAGCTCAGCTGTTCTTGGCAGCAGCACACCATCAAAATGAAGACACTCCTTTTCCTGCACCGCTCAGCGGGGGGGCACGCTGGGGGGAACTCACTGTGGAAGGTTTGGGCTGCACAGGGGGGTGTGGATGGGTTCATGCTAGGGGTGAAAGCAGCATGTGCTTGGGTAACCACCAGTAAATCAAGCTGTAAATCATTTCTGTCGTGTGCAGCCTTCAAAAGTGTAACAGGATGACAATACAGGGCACACATATGGACCGTATTAATTTCTGAGTTTTTTACTTCCTTAGATTTTTATTATTATTTTTTTTTAATCTTTGAAAATGAATCCATTTTGATGGATACAAGATGAGCTGGCCGTGTGCTCTTGCAGCCCAGAAAGCCAATCGTGTCCTGGGCTGCATCAAAGAAGCACGGCCAGCAGGGCCAGGGAGGTGATTCTGCCCCTCTGCTTCACACTCGTGAGACCCCGCCTGGAGAGCTGTGCCCGGTTCTGAAAGTCAGACGTTAGGAAGAAATTCTTTAGTGTAAGGGTGGTGAGACAATGGAACAGGTTGCCCGGGAAGGCTGTGGCTGCCCCCTCCCTGGAAGTGCTCAAGGAGAGGTTGGATGGGGTCTGAGCAACCTGGTCTAGTGGGAGGTGTCCCTGCCCATGCAGGGGGGTTGGAACTGGATGACCTTAAATGTCCCTTCCAGCCCAAACTATTCCATGATTCTATGATACCTCTGATTTTTACGCAGGATACTTTCTGTTTTGGGTTTTTTTTTGTTTAATTGCTAAACCCGTGTGACGACAAAGGAGGCAGGGCTGGCGCGAGCACGAAGCAGGAGAGGTGCCCGCTGCCCGGGCAGGCGCTCCCTTCGCGTCCGCGGGGCTCAGGGATGGGCCCTGGGGCGGCTTCTCCCTCTGCGGTCCAGAGAGAGCGAGAGGGACCCCCCGTGCAGCGGGACGCGGGCAAACCGGGGGATGCGGCGGGGCTGGGAACGGACGGCACTCGGGACACCCGCCGGGGGAGGGGATGTCAGGCCGGGGCGGTGCCGGTG
>NW_009952796.1:5079557-5093558 GCF_000747805.2 Chaetura pelagica
TGTGCCCGGCCTGTGGGGCTGCGGCCGCTCGGGGTGTGTCCCCAGCACTGGGGCTGTCCCTTCGCCGAGGTCCGGGCTGGCAGGAGAGGGACGTGCTCCGTCTGAAAACCAAACCCCAGCAAAGCCGTTTGCCTTCATCCTGAACTTCCCGTGCGGACAAGCCCCTTGTGCTGGCTAGTGCTGCGGGATGTCGCTCAGGATAATTCTTTCCCTTAGCAGAGAGATGAGCTGAGCGCCATGCGGGGGTTTCCTTTTCTGAGCCTCTGGCTACCGAAGCAGCCCGGTCTGTCCGTAAGAGCCATCGGGTCAGAGGGATTCCGGGGTGCCCGGCATCTCTGAAAGGCCCTGAGGTGGTCAGTGGCGGGGAGGTAACTGCAGAGCTGTGTGTGCACGTGTGTATAAATGCACTGGCCCTCCTGGCACATCCTGTGAAGTGAGGTAGCTGCGCACAAGCTTTGGTCACCAGCCCCCCCTTTCTCACCATGCTTAGAGTGTCTGGTGCCTGCACTCATTCCTGACCTGTTCCATCTCTGTGGCGTTGTCCCACTGTGGTCAGTTGCTTGTTTAAATTTGCCTTCTTCCTTCCCTCACCTGTAGATACATGTAATGCAAGGCTTGTTTTGTTCCCAGGAGCTGTGTTCCAGCCCTCAGTTCATAGCTGGTGGAGCCACTCGCACAGACATCTGCCAAGGGGCCTTAGGTAAGGTGGAGGCAGAAAGCTGAGTTTTCCTTGCTGGTGCTGCCCCATGACTCCACAGTCCCCTCCTGTGCCATCTGCATTTATACTAGACTGTAACTCACTCTGTGAATATATTCTCTTGCATCCTACCATCTCTCTTTATATCAAATCAGATCTTTCTTGCCTTTCCTCAGCTGCTGCAGGTAAAGACCACGCGTGTTTGGCCACTGAAGGCAGCCTTGCCCTGTGCACTGAGCAGGAGTGACCCAGGCTGCTTTCCTGATGGCTTTTCTGATGGCTACCTGTCCTGTCTGCATCCTGAGAGCAGCCCGACTAATTACTACCTTTAACAGTCTGCTTTGAAGAGCAGTTACTTGGGTAGCAGGGCATTTCATTCCCCAGAGGGAGAGGGTGTTGCCGAGCAGGAGAGACCCCCTGAAACCTGGGAAGATGCAGTATGGAGAAAACAAATGATATGGGGGAAAAAAACAAATGTGAGCCCTCTGCTTTTGCAGTGTCTGCCACTCAGTTTTTGCAATGGCAGCTGCTCCAGAAGAGCCCCAGGAGCTCTGGGTAAGACTCAGGAGACAGTGGGGAGTGAGTGGGTTAGCCTGGTTGTTTGTGCACAGTTATCCCCATCTCAAGGGCTTTCTCCTGCCTTGCCCCTTTTTTAGGTCAGTGCCTCCATGCCTCTCATCCCAGAAGGCAGTGTGGAAGCTGGTGAGGAGGATGGCTGCAGGGATTTGGGAGCAAATAAGAGGGCAAAAAGTGGAAGCAGTGAGGCTCCCACAGCTGTAGGAAGGGGGGGTTAGATTACACTGATAGTGCAGTTGAGGGAAAGCTCTTGGTGTAGGGGAACGTGACTAATGTGTCATGTGTTGTTCTTTCGCAGTGGAGTTGGCAAAGAAACTGTTTGCTTTTTATCAGCATAATATTAGCTAAGCGATGGCTTCTTGGTTTCTAGTCCCACTGCCGTTATTTCTGTTGTCATGTACAAAAATATAATGGATAAGAAAGCTTATTTCACATGTGTTATGCTTGCTCTTCAGGTTGGTACTTTAATAGTAAAACAAGTCTTCAGCACATCACCAGCATTGCTACATCAGAAGAGCGAGCTACGAGATTTCTGTTTTTCAGCTTCCTTCATATTCTCTCTCTCTGTTCCATATCATGCCACCCACCATGACTACTTTGGCATAAATTGTCCCAGTGCTTAACAAATGTGCCAGACATCAATCCTCCTTGTTTTTTTCTTTAAATTGTGAAAATTAGCAGCTAAGTCATTGTTTAATGTGAGATTATAGAGTTTCTTGTAATGCCCTTTCAACAGCTGGCATTTTGCACAGGTGCTCATTTCTGAAGGCACTTAGTTGCTTTTTGCCTTCTGTAGGTTCCAGCTCTTTTATCCAGATGTTGTGGTAGCAAGAGCACTGTAATAAAAGATTTGTAACTTCATTTTCAGGTCGTGGGGTTGCTGTTGGCAATGCCAAACTGTTTTAAGTTGATGAAAGCATTTGTTGCCTAGTGGTCTTTGGACCAATCAGGTGTTCTCATGAGGTTGTATGGTATCACCAAAGGATACAAACTGCCTCACAGCTGGTATTATTTTACCTCCTGAAACAATAACTGAATAGGAAGTTCTTAGTGTTCTTGGTTGTATTACTGGTTTCACTATGATTCAGTATTGTAATGACTTGCCTTGCTATCTTCTTGTGAATCTGGGCAGGATTTTGGTATCGCATGTCAGTGTAGTGGTTGATTAAAAATTAGGTGCTGTTGATCTTTTCTCTGTATAGCCATTGAGTTACTAAGAGCCTGTATTGAGTCTCTGCTTTTTCAACGAGGTCAGCAGATGTGTTGTACAAATCCTTTTTTTTTTTTTTTTTTTGCCACTGCCTCCTCTGCCACCATCATTTGTATTTGCATTTACTTAAGCTTCCATTAACTTGAACTTTGTGTGCTGACACTGATGTTCAGTCATGTTTGAGGATGTGACAAAGATTGCACTGGAGGATGTAAGGTCCTCTTGGAAACCTGTACTTTTTAATATGTTGCTGTTTTCCATGGGAAGCTTTTGTGGTCTGTTTATCAGCCAAAATGCTTGATCACGAAGCACCAAACCATGTGGAGTCATTCTTGTTCAGCCATTCAGAACAGCTTGGAGTAGCACAGGGACAGATGAGGCATCCAAAGCACACACTCCCATCACTGCTGCAACAGGCTTCTTGGCAGGGGATATGTAACTGAACAGCTCAGCTGATGAGCAGTGGTACAGATGATCCTTTTAGCCCAGGAGTCTTTAGATGCAGCCTATAGATTCGTTTCATTGTTTTGTCCTGGACTATATAATACTGGGATGCAGGAAAGTCATAGCTTATCATCAGTGCAGAAAAGTTCCCCTCACCCAGGCGGCAGCTCATTGGGTTCTCCAAAGTTCTGTCCCTTTGGGCTTTGGATTAGTTTTTATTCCAGTTCGATTGCTTATTAGAAGAAACTTTTACAGGTGACTATTTGGAGTTAGTTTTGCAGTATTGGATATTAAATCAATTATGGTTTTTGGCTCAGAACATCAGCACGTAGGACATGGTGACTCATGACAGTGGAGGGGAGGAACCAAAGCCACTGCAGAGGAAGCTGATTCACCCTTAGCCGCTTTCTTTAGAGAGGATGTCACCATGGTATCACAACACTGGGGTGTACACAGCACAGTATCTCTCCTCTGCTGTTTATACACAGGTGCCTCCTCCTTAAATAAAAATGTGTGGAAAAATAGTGAACTGAGATGGATTAATTTAGAAAACTAGATGCATGGTTTTCCCACGCTGGCACCTGGTGTACTCTAAATGGGTGGCCACAACCTCATGTTTCTAATCAGAAAACTTCACAGCATCCTATGGTATTGGTGTAAATACATCGAGCCATTGGCATGTTGTTATCCTATAGCTATGAGAGTTTAAAAATAGTGATATGTCTGTGATTGGCTGAATGTACATTTTCCTTTGACCCCCTACTCTTACATGCAGTGACCTGAGGAGCTGTCTTTTGCTTACAGCCCTCCAGGTGCTTCACAAGGATGTTTTGCTTGTCTTTGCTCTCCAGAATGGCCAGTTTTAATCCCTTATGGCTATTTATGCTTGCCTTGCAACTACATTTTTTGTAACATTCTTGTTTATAGCTAGAGAAGAGATAAATGCAGATGGGATGTATAGAAACAAGAAGTAAAGCATCGATAGCAGCAAAAAGGAAGCATGGCAGAAAAAAAGTAGCACTTGTTAATATAAATAAACTCACAGCCTGGTAATATCCCCTTTTCTAGTAATTGTGTTCTGCCTATTGTATTGTGCATTTTAAAAAATTCTCCATGATTAAGTTAGCCTTGCTAACAGACCTTTCAATGTCTTCATATAAAGAACCTGCTTGTTAGCCTGCTCTTGGGCTTCTCTACCAAAGCAAAGTCACTGTCAAGAGCTTTACAAAAGTATTTGTTCTTATAGTGAAGACTATTTGATAAAGACCCTGCTCAGACTGAGTGCAGGCTAAAACTCCAGGTAGTAAGACAAGATCCCTTCTCATCCAGGCTATAAATTATCATGTCTACTTTTAGTGATGACTGTTCAGAAAGGCAGAGTTGATATTCTGACTGTTGAGCACTTTTAAATATGGAAACCAAAGGGTGGTGTATCTCCCATGCATAGTGCATCTGCCTTTTAACCTCAAGAAGACCTTGCCCAGAGTTATTGGAGTTAAGATCTATGTTTGTTTTACTCCAAATTCTCCTCAGAAACCAATATAAACATAAACAGAGACATTTTAGAACAAAGTCTACTGTTTCTTTCTCTTTATCATAGAATCATTGAATGGTTAAGGTTGGAAAGGACCTTACAGGTCATCAGGTTCCAAAGCCCCTGCTATGAGCAGGGACACCCCTCACTAAACCAGGCTGCACAAAGCCTCATTCAACCTGGCCTTGAACACCTCCAGGGTGAGGGCTTCCACAGCCTATCTGGGCAGCCTTCATATGTGCCTTGATGGGACAGCTAGAAAGTAAAGGAAATTCTTCACAAACTCTGCTTAAGCAGAGGTTCTCTGGGGGAGTTTCTCCTTCTTAAAATTCAGTGGTTCTTCTCTACAGGGGAAACCTGACTCAAAGATATACTATAGCTCTAAGGGTGTATACTCTTTAGCTAGGTGTCTGAGCTCCTGTGGTAACATCAAGTTGCTAATTTGTTCTTTCTGTGCTGCTCTTTGCTTGCTCAGCCCCTGCCTTGTTTATAGAATAGAAATGCTAATGTTTCCTTGGAAGAGTGGTGAGGCAGCTACTTTCTGAGCCAGACTTACTGAGGTGATCTGCTAGAGAGCAGCTCCATGGAGAAGGGCCTTGGAGTCCTGGTAGACAACAAGTTATCCATGGGACAACAAAGTGCCCTTGTGGCCAAGAGGGCAAATGGTATCTTTGGGTGCATTAGGAGGAGTGTGTCCAGCAGATTGAGGTTGGTTCTCCTCTCCTTCTTCTCGGCCCTGGTGAGACCTCACTTGGAATATCGCATCCACTTCTGGACTCCCCAGTTCAAGAGTGACAGGGACTTGGGAGAGTCCAACAGAGGGCTACGAGGATGATTAAGGGACTGGAACACCTGCCTTATGAGGAAAGGCTGAGAGACCTGGGGCTTTTCAGTCTAGAGAGGAGAAAACTGGGGAGAGATCTGATTAATGTCTACAAATACATGAGGCCTGGGCATCAAGAAGGCAGAGACAAACTCTTTTCACTTGTGCCCTGTGATAGGATGACGGACAATGGATTCAAACTTGAGCACAGAAAGTTCCACCTCAACATGAGGAAGAACTTCTTTACTGTGAGGGTTACAGAGCACTGGGACAGGCTCCCCAGAGAGGTTGTGGACAACAACAAGTCTCCTCCTCTGAAAACTTTCAAGACCTGTCTGGATGCCTTTCTGAGTGATCTGCCCTAGTTTTGGTCCTACTCTGGCAGCAGGGTTGGACTCTATGATCTTCAGAGGTCCCTTCCAACACCTAATGTTCTGTGATTCTGTGATTTAAATCAGCACAGTTTTTCTGAGGGTAGCAACACCAATGCCAAATGCTCTGGGGATCCCTTGACTCTGGTGGCCAAGTTTGCCTGGTTGAGTAAACCCATGCATCGTGAACTCTGGTTTATGCTGCAGGTTGAGCAATTGAGAGGAAAAACACTTCCACAGCTGACTGCCAACAAGAGGCGCTGGACATTCCTCAAGTTGTTTCCATCCACCCAGTAGAATATGCACAAAGTGCTTTAAGCTCTGCCTGCAGCTTCGTTTTAGAAACCAGGAGCTGTGTGGTTTTACACAGCTGTGCCTTAGGACCAGCATAGCTCTGCTGAGTGGGCTGAGTTGCTCTTCCTGGATTTATCTAATTTAGTCTGAATAAGAACATGGATCTGCCTAGCCATGTGAAGGCATCCTAGTAGACTAGGTAAACATACCTGTGCTGGCTTTAGCCTCACTAGGACAGGTCTGATATGCCAGAGACTCTCTTCACCTCTCAGCTGTGTGTGTCTGTACAAGCCTTGCAGAGCTTGGGATGTGTGCCAGGGTTGTTCTGCTCCTCAGACAGAGGAGCTGGGGGTTAGCAGTTATTTGGCCTCTGTGCTGAGATGAGTTCACCTATCAGTTTGTGCACTTGTGACATGCCTCCTGCCTGTTCCCAATGTTCAGGATGCTTTGAGGTTGCTGTTTGTTGGAAGTTAAGTCTCACTCAGGTTTACAAACTGTTCCTAGGTGCGAATGATTGTTTCTGCTGGACCAGGAACACAGTGGCACAGCTGGGATTATCAAGATCCTCACTCTTTTCTGTTTAGGATTTTGTTGGTCTGAAACGCACAGTGGTTCCTGGGCACTAGAAGAGGAATATTTGCATGGGAGGCCAAGGAATATCTGCCTGTGCACAGTCCTGAGTGTTACAGAGAGTGCTCAGCTCTCCTGCAGTGTCAGCTGGTTCAGTGCACACGTATATTTACATCCATCCCCTTCTCCCATACTTGGCTCTAACATACAATATCCCTGCTGCCAAATACATAACAATGCACTGCTGTCTTAACCCAGAAGAGCCAGAAAGACTTTTTTGTCTTGGGTTAATGAGTTGACTTGCTGTGTAATAAGTGTCAGTGGGAGAAAAACAAGTTAAGGAAAAACGAGTGGAGACAATAGGTACTATGGCATTAATTCAGTCTGAGCCCACAAGGGCCCCAGTCAAAATGCCAGGGCTGTTCTTTAGCAGGGAGCTGTCCCTTGGGCTTGTAAGACCCCAATTCTTGTTCAGAAACTACCGCTTTTGGAGACACAAAAATAAAAACAGGGATAAACACAGCATCCTCAGTACAGGAGGGATCTGTGAGCAGTCTCTCCCAAGTAATTACTATGTTGTCAGGCTTACCTGAAGACTTCTTTGTCAAAACAAAGAAAAAACAAACAAAAAACAAACAAGCAGACAAAAAGAAACAGAAATAACTTGGTGCTGACAAGCTGTTTATGGGGGAGCATAAATCTAAGCTGAAGTCCTGTTATTGCCTTTTGACCAAAGAATTTGCAGAGCTCTTTAACCTCCTCCTCTGAAGGAGAATTGCTGTGAAGGGTCCTTACTAAAGCCCTCACATGGCTGGAGGACAGAGGATCATACTGTTAGTTGTGGATTAGCCCATCTGAAAATGTCTCTTAGTATCTTCTGACCCCAATTTCTTTCCCAGCAAGAACATTTGCTTGCTGGAGGGGGGGGGGTCTGAATTCATCCAGGCAGGACAAGGTGTGCAGATCCAGGGAAAAGGGTCTTAGCACTAGGAAAAAGGCTGTAGAAGGAAATTCACCATTTGGCAGGGTCAGGTGGATGTGCTGTCACAGAGGAGGGAGAGCAACATCCTCATTGCTTCATAATCTGTCACAAGAATGGCAAGGTGACTTTTTCATTTGAAAAGCTTCTCTGACAACCCTTTGTGGTACAAGCAGCCAGAGGCAGGGCTGAAGTGAGAGTTTTATGTTCAATTCTTCCCCCCCCCTGAGGTTATGAAATAATAAAAGTATCTCAGGTTTGGAAATTATTCTGAAAGTCTTCATCTTCTGTGGGACAAATGTCATTTGCAGAGCTGCTGCTGGAGATCAGCTCTGAAAAGCAATGGGAAGCCTGGAGGGCATTGCAGGTTGTGTTCTTCCTTGTACTATCTGGGTGGTGCTAGATCTGAGCCTGAGGGTGACCAAGAGCTGCTTCTCACAGAGACTTTCTCCCAGCTGTCAGTCTGAACCCCAGTTTCTCACCTATGAGCTTTTGACCCCCTTTTCCTATGGGAGAGAGCTGACGGCATAGAGACCACTGCTTTGGTGGCCTCTGACTTGCTGGCATCTGTAGCTGGTTCATGCTTCTTGAACCTACAATCCTACAGATGCTGCAGGATGACTCTGTGAGATCTGATGTATAATACTGTCTTTCTTGTGTTCACAAAGCAAGGCAACAGCAGATCTGGTAACAGTGCCAGGGAGTTTCTTGTTGGGTTGTGAGAATCGGGGGATCAGCTGGTTCTTAAAATGTCTAATCATAGAATCATCCTGGTTCAAAAGATCTTGAAGATCATCAAGTCCAACCATAACCTAAATCCACCAACCATAACCTAATCTACCCATTTGGTCCTTAAATCATGTCCCTAAGCACCACATCTGTATTTCTTTTAAACACTTCCAGGAATGGTGACTCCATCACCGCCCTGGGCAGCCTCTTCCGGTGTCCAACCACTCTTTAGGTAAAGAAATTCTAATCTCCAGTCTAAACCTCTCCTGACACAGCTTCAGGCCATTTCCTCTGGTCCTGTCATTACTCACTTGGGAGAAGAGGCCACCTCCCACCTGCCTACAACCTCCTTTCAGGTAGTTGTAGAGAGCAATGAGGTCTCTCCTCAGCCTCCTCCTCAAACTAAACAATCCCAGTTCCCTCAGCCTCTCCTCACAGGACTTATTCTCCAGACCTTTCAACAGTTTGGTAGCTCTTCTCTGGACACACCCCAGCAACTCAACATCCTTCCTGTAGTGAGGGGCCCAGAACTGGACACAGTACTCAACGTGTGGCCTCACCAGTGCTGAGTACAAGGGCAGGATCACCTCTCTACTCCATCTGGCCACACTATTCCTGATGCAGGCCAGGATGCCATTGGCCTTCTTGGCCACCTGGGCACACTGCTGGCTCTTGTTCAGTCGGCTGTCAACCAGCACCCCCAGGTTGTTCTCCACCAAGCAGCTTTCCAACCACTCATCCCCAGGCCTGTAGCTTTGCATGGGGTTGTTGTGACCAAAGTGCAGGACCTGGCACTTGGCCTTGTTGAACCTCATACAATTTGCCTTGGCCCATTGGTCCAGTCTGTCCAGATCTCTCTGCAGAGCCTTCCTACTCTCAAGCAAATCAACAAGCATCACCTTGCTAATGGGCTGCAGGAGGCCCATGGCTGAACAGCAAGGTAACCACTCTGTTAAAGTAACTCTAGTTTCTGTAAATAATTACAGAAAATAGAGGTAATGTTTATATAGTTGTGGTCTCCTCCTGTCTCTTCTTGGTAGGAGATGGTGTGGAAAAATACTGCCCAGACAGCCTGGACCCTGGGGCTCTGGCATGCAGGCTGGGTGTATGTCAGCTCCATCCCAGGCAGGGTGGAGGGTGTGTGGGTCTGGGGAACAGTGCTTGCCTTCAGACCTCTCCTGCCTCTCTGGTGACTAGTTGTGGGGCCAAACAGAGATGTATAGCGTGAAAGGAGCTTCTGTTTGGTAGGAATCTGGCAAAAGACCTTGAAGGCAGCTCATGCCTGGGACAGACGTCTGGATGGCAAGTCAACAGGCATTTATTAAGCACAGAGGAAGGGAAGAAAAAGCAGCCTGTGCTTAAGAAAACTGGTCTTTTGAAGAGAAACTGCACCTCTGAGTACCTGCGTGCGCCAGCAGGGCTGGCTTTTCACTTTTTCCCCCTGTGGCTTCCTAACCTGTGGACACTTAACTGAATATGAAGGGTTTTTTCAGATGGGTGATAACTGCTGGTAGATCATTAAAAGTCTGCTTTTACCTTTTTTTATTACTCTGTTCTTCAGGAAAAGCAACACTGCCTGGAAATGGTGTATTGTATACGTGCTTTGATCTACTGTAGGGGTAAATGATGGGAGGGATCATGTCATCATAGCTGAGGAGGTTGTTAGTTATAATGCACATTCCCTGTGCAGTATAAAAAATAAATAATAAAGTTTGAATCAGAAAATGTGCCTTTTTCTTTTAATTTTTCCTTTTTCAACAGGGGACTGTTGGCTCTTGGCTGCTATTGCCTCTCTAACCCTGAATGAAGAAATTCTGGCTCGTGTAGTTCCCAAAGACCAGAGCTTCCAGGATAAATATGCAGGAATTTTCCATTTGGCCACCTGGGCACACTGCTGGCTCTTGTTCAGTCGGCTGTCAACCAGCACCCCCAGGTTGTTCTCCACCAAGCAGCTTTCCAACCACTCATCCCCAGGCCTGTAGCTTTGCATGGGGTTGTTGTGACCAAAGTGCAGGACCTGGCACTTGGCCTTGTTGAACCTCATACAATTTGCCTTGGCCCATTGGTCCAGTCTGTCCAGATCTCTCTGCAGAGCCTTCCTACTCTCAAGCAAATCAACAAGCATCACCTTGCTAATGGGCTGCAGGAGGCCCATGGCTGAACAGCAAGGTAACCACTCTGTTAAAGTAACTCTAGTTTCTGTAAATAATTACAGAAAATAGAGGTAATGTTTATGTGGTCTCCTCCTGTCTCTTCTTGGTAGGAGATGGTGTGGAAAAATACTGCCCAGACAGCCTGGACCCTGGGGCTCTGGCATGCAGGCTGGGTGTATGTCAGCTCCATCCCAGGCAGGGTGGAGGGTGTGTGGGTCTGGGGAACAGTGCTTGCCTTCAGACCTCTCCTGCCTCTCTGGTGACTAGTTGTGGGGCCAAACAGAGATGTATAGCGTGAAAGGAGCTTCTGTTTGGTAGGAATCTGGCAAAAGACCTTGAAGGCAGCTCATGCCTGGGACAGACGTCTGGATGGCAAGTCAACAGGCATTTATTAAGCACAGAGGAAGGGAAGAAAAAGCAGCCTGTGCTTAAGAAAACTGGTCTTTTGAAGAGAAACTGCACCTCTGAGTACCTGCGTGCGCCAGCAGGGCTGGCTTTTCACTTTTTCCCCCTGTGGCTTCCTAACCTGTGGACACTTAACTGAATATGAAGGGTTTTTTCAGATGGGTGATAACTGCTGGTAGATCATTAAAAGTCTGCTTTTACCTTTTTTTATTACTCTGTTCTTCAGGAAAAGCAACACTGCCTGGAAATGGTGTATTGTATACGTGCTTTGATCTACTGTAGGGGTAAATGATGGGAGGGATCATGTCATCATAGCTGAGGAGGTTGTTAGTTATAATGCACATTCCCTGTGCAGTATAAAAAATAAATAATAAAGTTTGAATCAGAAAATGTGCCTTTTTCTTTTAATTTTTCCTTTTTCAACAGGGGACTGTTGGCTCTTGGCTGCTATTGCCTCTCTAACCCTGAATGAAGAAATTCTGGCTCGTGTAGTTCCCAAAGACCAGAGCTTCCAGGATAAATATGCAGGAATTTTCCATTTCCAGGTGGGTGGAAAACAGGCTCTTGCCTTTCCCCCAGCGCTGTCAGCCAGGAGCTGGTGTAGCTCACCGTGTCCACGTGTGGTGTTGCCTGGAACATTTTGAGGCATGTCAAAAAGCTAGGCAGAAAAATGGAGACATCCAAAAAGGGTGATGGGGGTGGAAGAAAGAATCAAAGAGGTGGTAGCAGAATCTGTCTTTGTGGTACTTCCTTCATCAGCAGATCCAGCTGAGGACGAGCATCTCTGTACAGGGTGGACAAAGCTGGCTGTTCACACTTTTCCTCTAGGAAACTGGTGTTAGCAGATAAATATCCTTGTGACCTGAGCGCAGAGTGCAGGGTGGTGACAAGTTGTTTGTGCTCTCTTTCCAGTTCTGGCAGTACGGGGAGTGGGTGGACGTGGTGGTGGACGACAGGCTGCCCACCAAGGACGGGGAGCTGCTCTTTGTGCACTCGGCAGAGGGCAGCGAGTTCTGGAGCGCGCTGCTGGAGAAGGCCTATGCCAAGTGAGTTGGGGCCAGAGGAAGGGAGACTGCTTTCACCCCGCTCAAGTTTCCTCATGCCTCTACTTCCCCGTAGCATCCTCAGCTGCACAGATATT
Source organism: Chaetura pelagica (assembly GCF_000747805.2). Taxonomy (NCBI): domain Eukaryota; kingdom Metazoa; phylum Chordata; class Aves; order Apodiformes; family Apodidae; genus Chaetura; species Chaetura pelagica. The sequence goes on from NW_009952796.1 coordinate 5,091,484, forward strand.
ATGCATTTAAAATGTTAACCTAATTATTATCCTTTAAAACTTCTAGGGTATGGCTGCTTTGTGGCTGCGTCTTGGCTGCTTTAGTAAAGTGTTGCCAGCAGATGCTCATGAAAAATAGCTGAAGGTACTAACTTTGCTGCTAGCCAGGAGAACAGCTCTTGCATCTTCTGGCAAGGCTGTTCCTAGAGTGCTGTCTCCTGTCACTGGGGCCTGGGAAGATCATTTTCATGTGGTCTACACATCTATGAGGGTTTGCAGCTGCAGTGCTTCAGCATTGCAAGCATACCAGTCCACGTTCCCAGGTCTCTGTTCAAGGTGAAGATGATCAAATCTGAATTTGCAGTTTGGGGATGGCCAGGGAGGAATTTTTTCATCTGACATTTCTATTTTGAATTGACTTAAGAAATTGACCTAATTTAGATCAGCTGAAAATCAGACCCACAGTTGTTAAATGGACTAAAAGACTGTGGAAGCAGAGAGGCAAATTGTTTGTTCTTTACATTTTTAATATCATTTTTTCTTCAAGTAGTGGTCATAATTTTTGTTATTGGCATCCCTGAGCCTGCAGTCTGTGTACATGATCATGTAAGACTTTATGCTGGGCTTTCCAAGCACAGAGGTGTAAGAAGCCTAACTGGGGGAAATGTGTTCATAGCTGCTGTGGTGCTGTTGAGAGCAAAAATGCTGTGACAGTTGGCACACCTGAGTGCTTCTCTCCAAGAGAAGAGAACAGGGAACCTGATGAGAAGAGGATAAGGATCCTGATGGTTGTTTTTGTTTCCCTTTCATGCAGGGTGAATGGCTCGTATGAGTCTCTGTCTGGTGGCACCACCACTGAAGGCTTTGAGGACTTCACTGGTGGAATTGCTGAATGGTATGAGCTGCAGAAGGCACCACCCAACCTCTTCAAAATCATCCAGAAGGCACTTCAGAAAGGCGCTCTCCTTGGCTGCTCCATTGATGTGAGTTAGCAGGCTTATTGCTGGGCTCGTGGCTCTCGTGCGTGTGGTCAGCCAGGGGATGGATCTGCACTCCAGCACAGGAGGTGCACAAAGGATTCCCTCAGCCTGGGGTTCTCTGCTCTGCCTTTGACCAAAGAAGGGACACAGGCACATGCTCTTCTGGAAGACTAAGTCTCAAAATAGGTTGAAACATAGTTAAAGCATATTGCCTCCCTTGTTTTTCTTCCTCCAGACTGACAGGTTTGGCTGTTTAATAGGTTTGCGGTAACAAACCACGCAGAGAACTCATTAGGGGACCTGATCTGCATCTTTGTCCTTAAGAAAGCATGTGGCTTGGCAGCAGGTTGATACAGGCTGAGTGGGTTTGGGCAGAAAGCCACTGCTAATGGATCCTGCAGTCAGATGCTCAGAGATGGCTACCTCCATCCTTGCTATAGCCTGTTTTTTGCACAAATTGTACCAAAATGCTCTGAAAAAATCTGGAGACTGTCCTTCAAGCAGAGAGGTACAGACTGTTGCCAGGCTTTTAAAAGGCTTTGTCTGAAAACACATTGCCAAGAGCTGAACCTGCATCAGAAGAAGAGGAGCTTTGGCCTTGCCTGCAAGGTTTCAGCATCACTTTTAGCTTCACTGAAATTGATCTAAGTATTTTTATTATGATTATCACCTCACTCTCAAAGGAGATTACATCTTAGTTATATCTAAAGGGAGAGTAAACTGTTTACAACGACTCTGTTCATAAAATAAACTCAAGTGTTTCCTTCAATTTTTTAAGTTAAATCAGAGTCATGGGAGAGGGAAGCTTCACAGCAGGAAGGGTACTTGGTTAATGTCAGCATTCACACTTGCAGCACATTCATGGCCTGTTTTATTAGCTTACATTTAGATAAGAATCAGACATCAGGATTTTTGCGCCAGAATGACACAAATCTCTTGTTGAGGGTGAGGAAGTAAAGATATTCCTTTGTTGGGAAATGCTAACAATTTATATATCATAAAATAATTATTAGTGACTTTAGCTTTTGAAAAGATGCTGTAAAATCTCCTCTTCTGTGAGAGAAACATGGAGGGTAAGCTTTACACTGCAGGGTAGTAACGGCATAAATTGACAGC
>NW_009952796.1:5093669-5101011 GCF_000747805.2 Chaetura pelagica
GCAGGAATTCTGCCTGTTCGATCCCACTATCTTTTTTTTAAGCTACAAATATGCTTGTTTAAGATCACACACTTTCTGAAATGGTGGGCAGGCAATGGCAAAAGTGGGTCAGAGAGTTTTAAGCATCTTTAGAGCAAGATGTCAATAAGTGAATTTTCTCTCGTGTTCAAACTGCCCGAGTATTGTAATGGCCACAAAAAAAAGTGAGAAGCTGATGTGCCTGCAGGTACAAATGGCATCCAAAGTACAGGCTTTTCCCTTGTTTCCCTGCATGGCAGATCCCAGGGTGGTGGTGCTGAGGAGAGGAAGGGGAACCTCCCACCCCACTGTGGAGCTGAAGAAAGTGTTTTGAAGTGAAGCCCTGGGGCTTGCTGGACCCTGGGTGTGATCCCTGGTGATGCCTGGGCAGCCTCAGATGGTCACCTCCTCCTGTGTTCTTCTTGGTCACTTGAGAACATGGAGTTAATTTGTATCTTTCAGGAAGAAATTGTTCTCTATAAGGATGGTGAGACACTGGAACAGGTTGCCCAGAGAAGTTGTAGCTGCCTCATCCCTGGAAGTGTTCAAGGCCAGTTTGGATGGAACTTTGAGTAACCTGGTCTAGTGGGAGGTGTCCCTGCCCATGGCAGCCTCAGGCAGTCATCTCCTCCTGTGTTCCTTCTGATCCCATGGAAGGGAGGTTGGAAGTAGATAATCTTTAAGGTCCCTTGCAGCTCAAGCCATTCAGTGATTCTATAATCCCCTTTGTATAAGATTTGGAGATGCATGAGAGGGAATGCACAACACAGTCCCATACAGATTTAAGATGGCAGACCAGAATGTATGTACACACAAAGCAAAGTTTTATTATAAATTATAATAATTACGTGGTCAGGCTAAAAGACATTAATCAAATATCAGAATATCTACTACACCGTAGCTGACAATGTAAGTGCTGTAGGGACTACTTATTAATTGGCATTTACTGAATCTAGAACAAAACCCAAACCAATATTTTAAAGCACCAGTTTAAAGATGGCGTAATTATTAAATAGAGATGGATGTTACTTGCCCTGCCTGATGACCATGGGGTAGCTCCCTTTCTGTTGACTTCTGAGGAGTAACCAGTTGAGGGGTGTCCCTGCTTGAGAGGGGATATCAAACACACCCTGAGGGCAATGTGTGTAAGAATCCTCTGTGATCAAGAATGCGCTGGGCTATTATGAAATAAAGTGACCGACTGTCAGTCCTTTGTTGCTGAGCCAAACCACCTCTCCTTTCTCTGGGGTCCTTCTAGCTTAGCTAAATACTTTTCTCTCATAAAAACACTGTGTCTTTATCGGTTTTCTGTTTTTCTCTGTCTGGGCCCAGCTGTCTTCCAACACCAAGGTGCAATGTGGACTTCTAGCTAACATGATAGTTGTTTTTCACCAGAGAGCACACAGGGCAGAGCAAATGTCAAGTCTTCATCTCACTGAGGCAGAGCACCCTGCTGCACCCACCAAGCGTTTTGGAGCCAGAGGGACCTTTGCTGCAGTGCAGGGCTTGGGCATGCACCCTGTGCCACTGCCACACATGCTGCCATCCCCTCTGCCCACTCTGTCATGCAGAGCCTTCTCGTTGTCTCAGCTAAACCACCCCCTGCAGCCTCCTAGCAAGACTGAAGCTCTGTTGAAGGGGAAGTTTTGCTTGGTTGGATCCCCCGCCACACAGGAAGCCACACTCACCCACTTCTCTTGCTCCTCCAGATCACCAGCGCGGCGGAGACGGAGGCAGTCACTTCCCAGAAGCTGGTGAAAGGACATGCATACTCAGTCACCGGGGCAGAGGAGGTAGGTGTGCTTCCCCAGAGGGGTGACCTGCAGTGAGCTCTGCCCTTGGCCTGGGCCGTGGCAGCCACACCTTCATCTGCAGCGTTGCAGAGTCTCCAGTCCCACCTGTTTTGCCAAATCGTTTTTGTTTCCTTTCTTTCTGAAGAAACAATTGAATTTGTTGGTGTGGTGGTTTTTGAGAAACGCAAATTTGACTTCTTGTGGTTTTTGACTAAAGGCAGCTTTTGTTCCGTGAGCATTGCTATTTTCCAGGGAGTGGGGTGGCGGGAAGTCCTGTGCAGAGGGCACACTACCCTCTGCTGGTGATGGGGCCCCTCAACACGTTTCTGTACAGCAGGCAGCACACAGCAAGATGTGCCAGCAACGTGTGCCATAAATGCCTGTTGAACAGCACGTTTTGGCAGGGCACAGTGTTCAAACACAGGGTGCCTGTCCAAGAGCAGGTGACTGGTGAAGGTAGCAAAGTAGAAACAAAGGGAGCAGATCCTGATGTCCTTCCACATGTGTAATGGACTTTCAGTTACTTCACTGATAACTGTTTCTGAAATAATTTCTGGAACTTCAGAGTGAGGTGTAGAGAGCCACTGACATGCTGCACTGAGGTGGACAATGCTAACAGGCAGATTGATGTGCATGCATTTGATCCTCCTCTCACCACAGAAGCAGCAGGGAGGGACCTTAATTCATGAACAGACATGATTTAGCCAGGCTTTTCCTTTGGAGATGTGTGCAGACTTTCTAAGGATAGTCCATCTTGGGCACAGGAGCATTATTTCTGAACACTGTGCTGCAGATGCTCTTCACAGTTTTTTTTTGTTTCAGGCTCTAGAGGTGCTCCTTCCTCAGATTAGTGCCATGTGTTCCCCATAAGTACTGGGTGTTCCCACTGAAACTCATACACCTTTGCTTGGCCTGGACTCAGTGCACACAGAGATCAGCAGATAACATGCCAGGACCTCAGCACAGTGCAAGGAGAGGCTGACATGGGTGTGCTGCAGGGCATTTGTGTGGTCAAAGGGGTTGTGACCAGACTGAGTCCCACCTCCTGTAACAGGCTCATCTTATATATAGACAAGGGGAGGAAAAAGCAGTTGATATATAGAAGGCGACTTCAGAGGAATATCCCCCTGTGCCTGCTTTTTAGCAGTGCTGTAGCAGCTTTATGTTCCCTTTGCTTGAAATCCTACCAGAGTTAATTTTTTAGCAGCACAAACCAGACATTTTGGTCATCTATAATGCTATGTACCTTTATGCTCTAAGCGTTCTTTGGACAAGCTTAGGGGCATTGGAGCTCATTCAAAATCAATTTGATTTTGTGGCTTTTGGACCAGGTGTGTGTGTGTTTGTGTGTATATGCTTTAGTGTTGGTGTAGCATTGAGATGCTTACTCTGTCGTGTCCTTCAGTTCCCACAGAGAAGGTGGAAGGTATGTGCAGCACAGAGTGCAGTGCAGAGTCCCAGGGTAACTCTCCATACAATTCTGATCCCATCAGGTGAACTTCCGAGGAATGGTGCAGAAGCTGATCAGAATACGAAATCCCTGGGGGGAGGTGGAGTGGACTGGAAAATGGAACGACAAGTGAGTCGGTGGCTTGTGTGTTGCTGTAGGCTTTTACTGGAGGGCTGTGATGGGGTGTCTGCCATTGCCTGTCTCCACCCTACCTGACATTCCTCTTGAAGTCACATCTGGATGTGCTGTTTTCTCTGAGCAGTTTAAAAGTGGCATCTCCCATGTAGGTGTTGCAGCATGTGGTGCCCTTCATACAAACACCTGCCTTTGCGCAAGATGCAGTAATTGGTTGATGGGTCCTGCAAGCCTCTTTGTAGTTTCTACTTCTTTAACAGCCAGGGGCTCATTGATGAGCTTCTGAAAACCTACTTTCTAATAGGGCTTTTACAATCCGATCCTGTTCTTAGCAATGAAAGCTGGAGTTTAATCACTTCTGTGGCTGGGCAGTACTTATTCTGGGTCTTGCTGTTTCTGAAATAAAGCTCTATCTCAGTCAAGGCATTAGCACTTTCTGCAAATGAAACTGTTTCTGATCCTTACCTTGATATTTAAGAAGTGAGCTACCAAATATCCCAGCTCCCTGGATTTTGATTCCACTGTGGTTTGACAGCCTTGGAGCTGCTACAAGTGAGATATCATGGAGTACTGCAATCACACAGAGCTGTAAGAAAATGAAATCATTGTGCCAGAACAACATGAGGGTTTAACCTTTACTGTACCCTGTAGCTGATGTGGGGTTGTCTTTCAGCTGCCCAAACTGGAATGGCGTTGACCCTGAGGTGCGGGAGCAGCTGACCAGGAGACATGAAGATGGGGAATTTTGGTAAGTAACAGTGGGTTTCCCTTTGGCCTGAAGGGAGTATAGAATCATAGAACCATTCAGGTTGGAAAAGACCCTTGGGATCACCGAGTCCAACCAAATGTCTTCTCTGTTTTTTTCATTCAAAGTAACCTCCCCCAGTACATTCTCCAAGATCAGTGAGAAAATTCACCCCAAATTCTAGCACTAAATCACAGTGGGAAAGAGGGATAATAGACAAGGTTGTTGTCCATCCTGTCAAGCCTTTGCCGGTGGTGTTGCCTCCCGCAGGATGGCGTTCAATGACTTCTTGAGACATTACTCCCGCTTGGAGATCTGCAACCTGACTCCAGATACCCTGGCAAGTGACAGGTACAAGAAGTGGAGCCTGCTGAAGCTGGATGGGAACTGGAGGCGAGGAGCCACTGCAGGGGGCTGCAGGAATTACCCAAGTAAGAGCAGAGAGCATGCAGTCACCACTGTGATGGAGAAACCCTTTGTACTTGTCCATGTGTACTTTTTCTGGGAGCTGGTTTTGGGTGGTCAGTGGAGGAGGAGGAGAATGTACCTGGGATAATCGGGACTGAGGTCCAGAAAGTGCAAGGGTTTGGGAAAAGTGGCTCCTTGATAAGTGTGTAGTTGTGGTTGTAGAGGCTGGGGGAGGAGTATTTGTTTTTTCTTCTCAAAACTGATTTTGGAAGTCGGAGCCACATCTGTTCTAGCTGACACGTCTATATCAGCACAGTTGCTTTCAAAGAAGCCTCTGAGCAGTTTGCATAAATCCACTTTCCAGACACTTTCTGGATGAATCCACAGTATTTAATCAAGCTGGAGGAAGAAGATGAGGATCCTGATGATCCTGAGCGGGGTTGCACTTTCCTTGTTGGCCTGATTCAGAAGCACCGGCGGAAGCAGAGAAAGATGGGAGAGGACATGCACACCATTGGCTTTGCAATTTATGAGGCAAGTAAGGCAGTATAGGTGCATGGAAAGAGAAGGAAAACTCACCCTGTAGTTGAGATTGTGCAGTTCTCAAGCTGAGCTTTCTACCAAAACTCAGCTAGTTTGAGTTAAGACACCAGCCTACAACAAGGAAAATTTACTTAGATGTTTAGAAAATTATCCTTCACTAAAAAAGTGGTCAAGCACAGGGACAGGTGCCCAGGGGGATGAAGGAATTTGCATTCCTAGAGATACTCAAAGTAGGATGGACAAGGTTCTGAGTAACATAGACTAACTTTGACACTGGCCTTTCTTTGAGTAGGGGGTTGCACCACATGACCCACAGAGGCCCCCTCCCACTTACAATGTTCTGTGCTTCTAAATGGAGGATATATGTCTATGGTAACTCCTGAAGCAGCACATTTTGTGCTTCACTGGCAGTAAAAATAGGACTAATGGTCTTTCCTGAGTAACCATGGACAATATGTGCGAATGTTTCCTTTCTTGATATCACAGCTTTGGAAAAACTTGTTCAAAGAATAATCTGGTCCTCATAGGCAAAGAAGGTTTAAAGCAAATCTAGGTCTCCTGAGCTCATAAGGAAACAGAAAACTGCATTATTGCCTTACTCAGCCCCTGCCTCCTCTCCTGATGGTAGAGAGACTGAGGGGTGAAAGAAGTGAGAAGAAATAGCAGAGAAACTGAGCTTACAAAAAATACCACAGGAGGCCACAAGGTGAAGGGTCAGCAGGGAACCATGACCAGCCTGGCCATGTCTGTGCCAGGCTCAGCCTGTGCTGCCCCAGCCTCACCTCACCTGCTTCCAGGATGGAGCTGGGAGCAGATCCAGCAGTCAGCACTGGGTGGCATGGGCCCAGCGTTCACCTTCCCCCCTGAGCTGACTTCAAGTTTTTTTCCAAGAGTGTGGATGTGCCCACTAACCAGCAGTGAAAAGAGGTAGCCCTGGAGCTGCCATTCAACAAGCAAATAAATTTTTCTTTTCTCCTTGCAGGTGCCCCCAGAGGTACGTACTATGCATTGGTGGTCAAGGTACATTTGGGGCTGAATGGCTGTGCAAATAAATAGTCTGGAGGATACTCCTTCCCTGCAGGACAGTATTGATTGTGCAGAGTCTGAAGTTAGGCCGTTTATTCTGGAAGGAATTTGAGTCCATGTTGCATTTTCAGAGTATCTTGGGTTGGGATAAGAGCTCTCTGATATACTGCAGAAATTCACCAAAGCTGCTCTTCCATGGTTCCTCTCCCAACCCAGAGCCACACCTGTTCCCGTGGAGCACAGCTGCCTTTCTCAGGTTTGCACAGAGTTCATGTCTGACACAAAACTAACATTCTGAGGAGGCATTTGTTTTCATTTCCCTAAGCCCTGTCTTTATTGTTTTCTCTCTGTTCCTGCCTTCAGGTAGCTAATAGCCTGGGGATCAAAGAGGGGTGTGCAACACTGGAATGCCTATGCATTAGGAGGCAGGTCTGCAGAGGTGCCTCTGAGCTGTTGCTCCTCAGAGGAACGAGTGAGGTTGAGCAAGATGTGCTGGTGACCTCATTACCTCACCCACTGTACCTGGGAGGGCACACGCAAAGCGGCCAGGGCATCTCACAGCTCTGGGCTCTATGCTCAAACCAGCTCCTGCAATGTAAATGGGGTTTTATCATCTACAAAATGGTGCTGTCTGTTACCTGATGGTGCTCTGTCAGCTGCTCAGCTCTTGCCCTAATGGTCCAAAAACCTGATTTCCATAAAAAAGATACTCTAGCTACAGTCCCATGACTTTTCCCTCAAAGGTCTGACAGGTTTTACTTTTTTACAAATTCAGGAGGACTGGAAGGGCAAGGTTTTTCAACCATGCATGTTCCTGATGTTTGCTTCTAGATCTGAGATATCCCCCCTATAAGACCCTGTGCAGAAGAGCTTGTTGTGGAAGCTGTTACATTCCAAAGATGCTTTTATAAGGTGTAACATTTACTTTATTCTTGGAGCCCTCCCATAGGCATGTTCTCTGCCTTAAGGCAGCCTGATCTCAGAGGCAGACCTGAGCTGCAGTCTCCTCGTGGCACCACCTCTGAGGGCCAGAGGGACATGGGTCATAAACCATCTCACTTTAAAGAAACATGCTTGGTGGAAGAGTCTGATAGATGCATTCACACACTATCCATCATCTGCAAAACATAAGCATGACCTGGGTGATTTATTGAGATTATGCGCAAAATACATTTGCATCCGCAGCTCAGGGGTACTGTGATGGATGCACACACTCTCCTCTCC
>NW_009952796.1:5101400-5113219 GCF_000747805.2 Chaetura pelagica
CCTCTCTCCTCTCTCCTCTCCCTCTCCTCTCCCTCTCCTCTCCCCTCCATTGAACAGACATCTCTTTTTTCCTACCTAGATAATTGTAATCTCTGTTACATAATGTGTACATACAAATACATGCAAACTGTGGGTTTTTTTCCTCTTTCTTTGTGTTTCACAAGTTTTCTGGCCAGACAAATATTCATCTGAGCAAAAACTTTTTCCTGACCCACAAAGCAAGAGAAAAATCAAACACCTTTATCAACCTCCGAGAAGTGCTCAACCGGTTCAAGCTCCCTGCAGGGGAATATATCATTGTGCCCTCGACCTTCGAACCCAACAAGAATGGGGATTTCTGCCTGCGAGTCTTCTCTGAAAAAAACGCACACTCTACGTATGTATGAGCACATGGATGATCTCTGGTCCCTCTCAAGGTCCCTCAACCTGCGTGGTCAAGGTCACGGCAATTCTTGTTTGTTTGTCCCCCAGTTTCCCTATGTGTGACTGAGGAGAGTAAATTTAGCAGGAAGGAATGGTAGAAGAATAATTAATAATAATAACAATAATAATAATGTTATTGTCAGCTCTGCCTGCACAGACATTTTTAGTTATTGGGCTGTAGACATCTGGGTGCCATGGCACAGGTTGATCTGTGGAAAGAAGAAGGCTACAGAGAGAAGCAGGCTGGGCTCTCTGCTTGGGAGACAAATGCATTTGCTTTCTGCTGTCTGGGAACATGCTGATTGCAACAAGTGATCTCACACCTTTGAGATCAGGCTGGAAAAAAATTTGAGATACTTGGTAAACTAAATCACAGAATCATAGAATCATTTTGGTTGGTAAAAGCCTTTTAAGATCATCAAGCCCAACCATTAACCTAGCAAAATGCTAATTCCACTGCTAAACCATGTCCCCAAGCACCACACCTGCATATCTCTTAAATACCTCCAGGGATGGTAGTGACTGAACCACTTCAAATGATACCTGTGATAAAATTAAAATGGGTCGTAATGGGACCTGGCTCAAACCACACCATTAGCTCTGAAGGTGTGAAAAAATTTAGACATCACATCTTAAAGAGCCATTGGGCTAAGGCCTTGGGAAAGGGTGTGGGATCTTTCATATTGAGTCCCCTAATCCAATGTAAACAAAAACTTTTCTGTTATTCTGTAATCTTTTCGTTGCATGAGAAAACTGGAATGTCAGTCACATGAAGGTAGACTCAGGTTTTTATGGGGTCCATAGGTGTGTGGTGTTCCCACAGCAGCTGGGGGACAACGTGAAACACTTCTGCTCCCACTCTGTAATGCCCAAGAGTCTTTAAAGTTCTCACTTGTGCGGTTTTAAAGGGAAAAATGGGGGGGGGCGGGGGGTGAGAATAGTAGATAGAAGTTTGATTTGCACCTGAGAGCCTGGTCCTGGGCTGTGGTCTGTAGGCACTAAGTGAGCCAAAGTCACTTTGGATCTGACACAAAATCCTGTCTGTGGCTCTGCATTATGTTGTACAGTTTGTAATGTGCTTTGAAACTCCTTTTTCCATAGCTGCAAAATACTGCTTTCACTGGAGGTATGCAGGGTCTGTGGCTGATAAATCCAGTAACTTTTGAACACTCATTGTTATTCTCTTAATTTAAAAATCTGTCTTTAACTGAAACATGAAGGAAGCGCATTAGAAAAGTGGTTTGTTTTGGTTTTAATGCTGATTTATTTATCTTTCTAGGGTTATAGATGATGAAATTGAGGCCAATTTTGAAGAGGTACATCTTAACTTATATGTTTTACATTGAGATAATTTTGTTGTAATCTAAATGGGGTTGGAGAGCCTGTTCCCTGCACAGGACAGTTGTTTCCTATAGGCAGTGTCAAGAACTGTTGTCCCACTTTAGAAACAGATCTTTCAATGTCTGTAGTTGAATGTCCAGCACAGACAAACATCATAGCAGTAACGGAAACACATGTTGTCCCTTACCCAGAGTGGTGAGCCTGGGCTTCCCAGGTAGAGGAGATCAGGGGCTTCCTGCAGAGGTAGCTGAAGGCACAGGAAATTCCCTTTGCTCTTCAGGAAACTGGGAGCACAGTCTTTTAGTCGTAGGATGGATACTGCATGTGATATTTCCATGAGTAAGTAGTAGTGACTCACCATATGTTTAGTCTTGCTGGAGCTGTTTCACCTATTAATGCATTTTCCTTCTTTTTAAATTTTTTTTCCAAGATGAGAACTTACATTTTGCTTTCTTTTCTTCAAATGAAGACAGCTGTGCTTTTTTTGTTTGTTTGTTTGTTTTTGTAAAAGCCATTGCAGAATTTCTAAATTCCTGCGGTGTTTTAAATACCAGCATTTTGAGACGCCCCTGAAAGTAAAATTTATCAAAATCAAAGTAAAAGCAGTCTGTACCTTCAGCTTTGCCATTAGGTCCTTCTCAGGCAGAAGAGTTCCTCCTTTCTGTTTTCTCTCTTTCTGTCTTCCAGACCGAGATTACTGAAGATGACATTGAACCCAACTTTAAAAAGCTTTTTGGACAGCTAGCAGGAAGTGTGAGTGGGTTTGGTTGTTAGAAGTGGGGTTTTTTTAGGGATTTACTGGTGGCATGGGTGAGCGGGTAAGAGAGACACCTTCCCTAGGATGGAGTCTAATTCCTGTGGTGAATTAGATCTCGAGCATGTGCATAATTTTGCATGCAAAAATCTGGGTAGTTGCCTGTCTGCTTACACAGTGGATTTGCGAGCACTCCTGGCAAACAATCTCTGTTCTGTTTGAACTGCAGGATCAACTTTTATCTCTGCAGGTCCCCAGTTCTGTCCCTGGGGCAGAGCATTTGGTGCAGGCACATGGGTCCCTCCAGGAGGTGATGAGGGCTAATTTGTGCCTTGTGACAATGCCTGGGAATTGATGGTGCACCTGGATATGGGTGCTGGGGGGGAGCTTACCACTTGGTTTCCTTCCAAGGGAAACTTCAACTCCAAGGGATGTTTGAATTTGGCTAACTCACCCAAAAGAGTCAGAGGCTGCTTATGAGATGGTGTCTGCAACTCACAGTGAATAACTTGTTCTCCTCTTCTCCACAGGATGCAGAGATCTCTGCCTTTGAACTGCGCAACATCTTGAATAAAGTCATGGCTAAATGTAAGTACCTTCCTCCAACTGTGGCTTGATCTGGCCACCAGCAGGTTTCCAGCATAGGCATGAGAGTACGGAGCAAACCTGAGCACCACTGACCAAGGCAGACACAAAGCCCTGGGCTCTGCCTCAGACCTGCAGCTTGGCTCTCTGAAAAGCCACACAGAAACACACAGAATCATCAAGGTTGGAAAAGACCTTCAAGATCATCAAGTCCAATCATCAGCCCTACAACTCCCATGACCACTAAACCATCTCCCAGAATACCACATCTATCCATTTTTTTAACACCTCCAGGGACAGTGCCTGTTCCAGTGCCTCACCCCTCTTTCTGTGAAGAAATTCTTCCTAATATCCAATCTGAACCTCCCCTGGCACAACGTGACCCCATTTCCTCCTGTCCTCTTGCTCTGTCACTAGGGAGAAGAGGCCAACACCCACCTCACCACAACCTCCTCTCAGGTAGTTGTAGAGAGCAATGAGGTCTCCCCTCAGCCTCCTCTTCTCCAGGCTGAACAGCCCCAGCTCTCTCAGCCTCCGCTCATAAGACCTATTCTCCAGACCCCTATTCAGCCTTGTTGCCCTTCTCTGACCCTTCTCCAGCACCTCAATGTCCTTCCTAAGCTGTAGTGCCCAAACTGCACACAGTGCTCGAGGTGCAGCCTCACCAAGGCTGAGTAGAGGGGCAGGATCACACCCCTGGTCCCGCTGGTCACACTATTCCTGATGCAGGCCAGGATGCCTTCCACAGCCCTTCCTTCATCCACTATGCGTGTCACCCTGCTGTAGAAGAAGATGAGGTTAGTCAAACAGAACCTGCCCTTCATGAACCCATGCTGACAGGGCTTGTTCTGCATGTACCACCTAATGGTCCTCAGGATGATCTGCTCCATCAGCTTCCCTGGTACTGAAGTTAAACTGACAGGCTTGTAATTTCCTGGGTCATCCTTCCATCCCTTCTTATCTATGGGGGTTACATTGGCTGATTTTCAATCTCCTGGTACCTCTCCAGTCAGCCAGGACTGCTGCAAAATGATGGAGAGTGGCTTGGTGAGCACTCCTGCCAGCTCTTTCAGCTCTCTTGGGTGCATCCCATCTGGCCCCATAGATTTGTGCACATTTATATGATGGAGCAGGTCTCTGACCATCTCCTCCTGGATTGTGGAGGGATTGCTCTGCTCCTGATCCCCGTCCCCTAGCTTAGGGAGTTTGATTCCCTCAATATAACTGATCCTGCTACTAAACACTGAGGCAAAAAAAGTAATTTAGCACCTCAGCCTTTTCCTTGTCATTCATCATTATGTTTCCTCCTGCATCTGATAGTGGATGGAGTGTCTCCTTGGTCTTTCTTTTGTTGTTAATTCATTAACAGCCTCGTGCTGTCCTGTGGAAGCACTGGGGCTGAGCCTATACTAAAGGTGTGTTTCACAGGACATGTTCATATGCAGGGTGCATATAGGTGCCTTTTATCCCAGCATCTACGACTGGGAATTGGCTTCCAGGTGCCAGGAAGACAGGCAGATTTGATTAATGCTTGGTAATAATCAAGAGAAGGTATTGCTGCTACTTTAGTACTGAACCACTTGGAGATTCAAACAGTAGCCCAGCCAGTGGTCTATGGTGTCCCTGAAGAAGAGAAGAAACTTGAAAAATCTGGGCTTGTCTTTCTGTGAAGCAATTCAGAGCTTGACTCTGAATTATTTTCCTTTCCATTCATCAACGGTCAAGCAGTGCTTGGAGAAATAAGTGTGTCTTAATTTCTGGTGAAATATTAGCCCGGGAGCCAGGACTGTGTTGTATGTCTGTGTGCACCAGCCAGTTAGCAATAGTGTATTGCTGGTTACCAAGCTTGTTTTGATGTTCTTCTCTTGCACAAAGCTGCTACCATTGACCTCCATATGTCAGAAGTTCACATTGTCCACAAAAGTCCACCCTTTTCTTTGCAGGCAGGCAGTAAGAGCAGGAAAGCTTAATCTTCCTTTGCTTGTAGCACACCTCCAAACCAGACTAACCAGGCTGTTTGCCTGGGGAGTCATCACAGCTGACTTTCACCCTGAGTCTTTCAGGAAATCAAAGAGGGCTGCTTATAAGCATCCATTTGCTAAGAGCTTTGTAATTCTTGCTGGACAGTACAAGGGGGCATGGCCTGAAGCTGTGCCAGGGGAGGCCTAAGTTGGATATTAGGAAGCATTTCCTCATGGAAAGGGAGATTAGACATTGGAAATGGACTGCCCAGGAAGTGGTGGAGTCACCAACCCTGGAGGTGTTTAAGGAAAGACTGGACGTGGACTTAGTACCACAGTCTAACCTATGTGGTGATGTTAGGTCACATGATGATTTTTAAGGTCTTGGTGATTCAGTGATCTTGACTATAGCTCTACAGGCACCACATCCTGTCTTTTGCTCTTTCTTTACAGGCAAAGATATTAAATCTGATGGCTTCAGTATTGAGACATGCAAAATAATGGTTGACCTCTTAGATGTATCCTTTAAGGCTGTTCCTAGATGCTTATATTCTGCTTGTGTTGGAGTAGGTGAGCTGTTGCCTGCACAGTGGTGAGTGCATACTGATGTACTAGTGACTCTTGAGGTGGAGAAGCTGGTTTTACCCTGCTTTCCCTGAATAAAAATAGTAGCCCTTGCCATTGCTGCTGATGGTGGCACATGCATTCTCCCAAGCAGTGGAGAAAATCTGTTTTCAGACAAGACAATCTGCACTGAAGTCTTCCCAAGTGTTGTATGTTATGGTTTAGCTGGGGACAGTGATGTTAGCACTGGGAAAAGGCACCTGGCTTTCAGCATAGTGTGGATTACCTTGGTTGTAGAGTTTGAATGTTATATTTCACTGCTTAGTTATCTGGCTGGAGTTGGTAAGGGCATCGTAAAGCCATGAGCATCTAGTAACTAGAAAATTATGCAAACAAATACAGGAAGCAGAGAATAATCTGCTGGCTTTTAAAATCTTCTGCTTCTGAGAGTTTGGGCAGAGGTGTAGGATGAAAGATTCAAGTCTAAGAATAGTTGTGTTGAGCTTCCCTGTGCAGTGGGAGTTGAATTACATAGCCAGAAAAAGGGAAAATCACCAGAATAGAAAGATGCTCTGCTATAACTTGGTGTAAAATACAGCAGTTCCTAGGGACTCCTTAGTGGTTTTGTGGACCAATGCAATGACCAGGTTCTTTTGTTGGCTGTTTGTGCAAGAACTTAAGTTCTCCAAATAGCAGGTTTGGTTTTGGCTTTTTCTATTTATAAGCCAGCCTTGGGATTCAGGCTCCTGTAACTGCAGGTGTTGAACCAACAGTGCAGAACAAAACGGCATCATCTCAGCTGTTTTATACATCTGTGGAAAAGGTAGGAGGAGCAGATACAGCTTGTGAAATTATCGCAGTTTAAATTAATCATGTTACTGGTTTAGAAAGACAGGTTTTGGACAGCAGTTGTTTATTCAACAGGATGAATTCTTCAGGGAGGACTTGCATCCTTTTCTTAATTGCAATATTGTCTTTTTAAGTAGTAAGTCACAACTGCTCATGTAGTAAATCCAGCATGGGGAGGGGAAACTCTTTTTCTTCCTTCCAAAAAACTTACCTTAACTCAAAGAAGAATGATGGGAGTGGTAAACTGGGACTGAAGGAATTCCACACTCTCTGGACAAAGATTCAGAAATACCAGGTAAGACAAAACCTTTTTGGGAGAACATGCAATCAAGTGTAAAGGTGGCTGTGAAGCAATTTGCCTTGGACAAGGTGTTCAGTCACACTTCCCAAAACAGGGACTGCTGCTTCAGCTCACAATACATTTGTATCCCCTAGGTTTTGCCCCTCAGAGCCCAGGGGAATGATGGCTTCAGCCCCAGATGAAGGGCTGAAGAAGAGGATGCCTCTCTTTCCTGCCTTACTCTCTGAAGAGTTTCTGTTTTGTTTTAACTTGTGTCCAAGTATATTTAGCCTTCCCATTTAGCAGTGTGATTTTAATGTCAGTCTTGCAGCTTGATTTGGTAGGGATAGTGCCATTTTGCACAGCTGTTCAAGGAATTCTCCAGAGTCTTTATATGCTCTGGCTGCTGCAATAAAAAGGCTTCCTAAAGCCACTTTTAGGTTGACTTGGGGGTAGGTACCTAATCCTTCAGACAAATGTTGCAAATGGTCCAGAGCAGCATGCAGGCTGCATTTCAAAATGTTTGACTTCTGACTAGAGCCAAAATGCGCTCTGAATTATTGATGAATTTTGACTTTGGGTTTTGTGTTCTGCAGAAAATTTACAGGGAAATTGATGTGGATCGATCTGGTACCATGAATTCGTATGAGATGAGGAGAGCACTGGAAGCTGCAGGTATTTGTGTTATTCTGTCTCTTTTTAGGATTGTATCAGACTCCAGTTGGGTTGATAGAAGCTCACTAGTGTCACTTGTAAGCTGAAAAATCCTGTGTCGCTGCCATACCTGATGAAAGGCCTGTTTAATCCAGATGTTGAGCTGCTCAGCATGGGCTGTTGTCTTTGTGTAGCAGTGTCTTGTGGCACAGACACACTAAAAGCATCCCAAAATAGTGATAGGTTTCAGATATTTCCTTTAGTGACAAGCTTTTGAAACACAAATAACTGCAACAGTCTGGTCTTGTAACAGCTTGCAGTGAGCTTCTTTGGATATATATGGGTTAGGCATAAACCAGTAAAAAAAAGAAACAGGATACTATGACCTAGGGAATTGAAGTTGTCTTGACCAGGAGTGTCAAAAGACCAGTCAGACTTGTCAGCTTGCTGCTGCAACCACTGAAAAACAAATCTGAGTTACGAGTGAGTGCGCGGGTCATCGCAGAGCTATACAATCTCAAATTAACTTACTCTCAAACTACTGATCTTCTGAAGCCACCTTAACATCAGCATTTGGCTCTCTGAAGCCTCTTGTCACTGCATAAGATGAGGCAATGTTTATTTTTGTCCCAAAGTTTAGATGCTCTTTGGAAACAGAGACCGATTTGCCCACAGAAAGGCACTCCTTCATCTCAGGTCTCAGCCGGCCGAGTCTGGCAGTCACTTTATCACCACTTTATCACCAAGGGAAGGACCATGAGCAGGAGCAATTGGCCATGTCCCCTGAGAAACAGGCGTACAGATCTAGGAGCACACCCAGCAGGAAGAATGCATGTGACTAAGTCACAGATCTAATCACTGCAAGTACAGAAGGGGTTGTTGGGAATTTCCAAGATAGAGTAAATATTATTAAATATTAAGAATTGAACTAAAAATAGCTAATTTAATTTCTTACAGTGTGTATAAGGCTGAGCTTTCTTTTGTTGGTGGGAGCTTTTTCCATTTTTTTCTTCATTTTTAAATCCTTGACGTTGTATTTTTAGGGTTCAAATTGAACTGCCAGTTACATCAAGTCATTGTGGCACGTTTTGCAGACGAAGACCTCATCATTGACTTCGATAACTTTGTCCGGTGTTTGATTCGGCTGGAAACATTGTTCAGTGAGTACAGGCTTAACTAGACAGACTCTGTTGCTTTGTGTTTTCAATTTCAGGATAACTTACTGAGAAAACCTTGTACAGGAAGCAAAGAAGCTTTGAAGCTTCAAAGCTGAGCTATAAATCCAGCAACCCAGTCTGCATGCTCCAGCCTTTTAGGCCAGGCTGCTGAACTAGAGCCACCAGTCTTTCATGCAAACAACTAAATGTTGTTTTATTTTAAAATATAAATTAAAAAATAATCTAAACACCTGTAGATTGACAAGTAGTGTTAATATTACAGAGTAAACCATTAAAAATGTTCAATCTCACTATTTAACATGAGACACTTTCTGTTTTGGGGTGTAGACCATTGTCATAAATTTTAGATTGTCGGGACTAAATTCCTTTTTGATCCTGAAGCACAAGGAAGGCAAAGGCTTTCCAGTTAGTTCCTATATTCAACCTTGTCTGTCATCTCTCCACCACAGAAATGTTTAGAAAACTGGATACTGAAAAAACTGGAACAATAGAATTGAACCTTATAAATGTAAGTTAATGTATCCCTAAATGATTTATTGACATATTTTGAGGGAGGGTAGGGAGGGAGCAGCAAGGGGTTAACAGTACAGAGTGTCCTTCTCCAGTCTGTCTAGTTATAGTTTGTTATATAGACTCACATATATGCTGGATTTATATAGCTTATGTATTTATCAGCAGTCTCAAGAAAGGTTACCCTTTTCTAAACTGTCCCTACATCACACTGTATTCTCAAACAAATAGACAAGGTTACTTGAACAAGAAGCCGCTTCCTCCCTTACTTGCAGTAATTTTGGCTGATGTGTATGCAGGCTTCTTCCCTGCCTTTTTTGTCAGCAACAGGGTAAAATGTAGGTGGGGTAGTGACTTAAGGTATTGACCTTGTCTGCTTCATTCTGCACTGTGTGCCCTGTAAAAAGGACTTGGAGAAAAATACCCTCCTACGCGTGTTCAACTTGCTTATTACCTGAACACAGCTTATTTCTGGACGTAAATGAGGACTGTGTAAATCATCCCAAAACTCGTCTGACTTAAATGAGATATAAATTTAGATCACTCAGAATAGATCCTAAAATTACTTCTGGAACAATGGACTTTCTTCTTCATGCTAGAAATGGAAACATGCATACTTGATACAGGTATTTCTACTCAGCTTAACCTTGGGCCATTTTCCTCTCTCACTTTTGTTACAGTGGCTGTGCTTTACTGTCATTTGAGCAGCTCAAAAGACTTCAAAAAAGCAAGATCAGGTGAAGATAATCAAGCAAAAATACAAGCAATACCCTAACATGAACATGCCTTAAGTTATGCACGGCAAATTTTGCACACCTCTATAAGAAGGAAAACAATCTATTTCAACAAATTAAGCTGCAACCTCATTTCTATGGGTCTGACAGTCTTTATCTACTACTATATATACTCTGTACAAAAGCATAAATCCTCAATGCAACTTTGGAAAATATTGCTATGCTAATATATTTGTATTTAAGGTGTTTTACATGATTTCTAGAAGAAAGCTCATTATAATTTGACAGTCTGGTTTAGTAAATGTTTTTTGAATAACAGCTCCACTCCACCCTGCATATCTGAAGCTAGAAAAGGGATGGTATTGCATACCTCTGAATGCAGGTGTTTAGGTAAGACATTGGTCCCTTGCAGGCTTCCTGTCCAAGTCCCAGCATTATTCTTGTTCAATATTCTTTGAAGAATTTGTGTAGCCAGTAAACATTTGACCAGACTTTCCCTGCTGACCATTGATGTGCCTATAGCAGGAAGCTATTGGCAACCAGACTCTTCCAAGAGAAAGCTCTTGCTCTCCAGTGGAATCTTTATTTGCTGTATTTTATCATCCTTTTAAATACAAGAATGCATTGAAATAAAACCAGTAAAAGTAACAAACTGTTACACTTTTTTTTTCTTCAAGATAGATGATCATAGAGCATATGCATAGCTTTTGTTGTCAGGAACAGATCATATTGTCTTTTAAAGGGGAAAAGAGGATTATGGAGCTGACTAGGCACCAACAGACACTCCGTGTATCAGTTAAAGAAATGTTAGACAGCCTGAATTTTTATCTGATACTTTAAAGATTAAGGCTTTAAAAACTAAAGGTTTCTAAGAAAGGTAATTAATACTGTGTACCCCACACCCAACCTATTAAACTCATGAGGCTGTGAATATGAGTAGATTGCTGCTTCCAAGAGTTCTCACTACAGCTGACTCAAGTTTGCCCACCTGAGGAATTGTTTCCTCCTTCCTACAATTTTGTCCAAATAGCTAGGAATCAGGTTAGGAGAGCCAAATCCCTGCTAGAATTAAATCTTGCCAGGCGTGTTAAGAACAGTAACAAAAGCTTCTTTAGGTATGTTGGGGAGAATAGGACAACCAAGGAAAATGTAGGCCCTCTCCTGAAGGGAATGGGCGAGGTAGCAACACAGGATATTGAGAAGGCTGAGGTCCTCAATGACTTCTTTCTTCAGTCTTCTCTGGCAAGTGCTCCAACCTCAACACAGGCCATGACAGGTGAAAGCAGGGACTGGGAGAGTGAATTACCCTCCACTGTAGGAGTAGAGCAGGTTGGTGACCATCTAAAGAACCTAAAGGTGCAAAAATCTATGGGACCTGATGGGATTCACCCATAAGTCCTGAGGGAGCTGGTGGATGCAGTTGCTAAGCCTCTGTCCATCATATCTGAGAGGTCATGGTGGTCTGGTGAGGTTCCCACTGATTGGAAAAAAGGGAACATAGCCCTGTTTAAAAGGGGAAAAAGGAAAAACTGGGAAACTACAGGTCAGTCTGTCTCACCTCTGTGCCTGGAAAGGTCATGGAACAGATCCTCCTGGAAAGTCTGCTAAGGCACATGGAAAATAAAGAGGTGATTGGTGACAGCCAATGTGGCTTCACTAAGGGCAAATCATGCCTGACCAATCTGGTGGCCTTCTACAACAAGGCTACAGAGATGGTGGATGGTGGCAGAGCAACTGATGTCATCTACCTGGGTTTGTGCAAGGCATTTGACACTGTTGCACATGACATCCTGGTCTCCAAACTGACAAGACATGGATTTGACAGATGGACCACTCAGTGGACAAGTAATTGGCTGGATGGCTGGACCCAGAGAGTTGTGGTCAATGGCTCAGTGTTCAAGGGAAGGCAGGTGACAAGTTGTGTCCCTCAGGGGTCAGTATTGGGACCAGTGCTGTTCAACATCTTTGTTGGAGACATGGACAGTG
>NW_009952796.1:5113264-5119589 GCF_000747805.2 Chaetura pelagica
GATCATGGCTTATAGCTCAGTATGTGTCCACTCCATAGCACAGTGGAAGACAGAAGAGTCTTCTCTTCACATGCTTTTGGGGGTGGTAGCAGGTGAGAAGCTCAACATGAGCCTCCAGTGTGTGCTGGAGCCCAGACAGCCAAACACATCCTGGGCTGCATCAAAAGAAGTGTGGCCAGCAGGGCCAGGGAGGTGATTCTGCCTCTCTACTCTGCTCTGGTCAGACCCCACATGGAGTACTGTGTACAGTTCTGGTGCCCTCAGCACAAGGAAGATAGAGACCTGTTGGAGAGGGCCCAGAGAAAGGCCACCAAGATGATCAAAGGGCTGGAGCACCTCTGCTATGAAGACAGGCTGAGAGAGCTGGGGCTGTTCAGCCTAGAGAAGAGAAGGCTCCAGGGAGACCTTATAGCACCTTCCAGTACTTGAAGGAGGCCTACAGGAAAGCTCAAGAGGGGCTTTTCATCAGAGAAGATAGTGATAGGACAAGGGGGAATGGTTTTAAGCTGAGAGAGGGATTTAGGTTAGATATTAGGAAGAGATTCTTCCCTATAAGGGTGGTGAGGAACTGGAATGGGTTGCCCAGGGAGGTTGTTGATGCCCCATCCCTGGAGGTTTATAAGGCCAGGTTGGACAAGATTTTGTGCAACCTGATCAAGTGGTCAGGTTCCTTGCTCATGGCAGGGGGCTTGGAACTTGATACTCTTTAAGGTTCCTTCCAACCTTAATGATTTTATGATTCTATGATTTGTTGTATTTATGGGTACCTTTTCAGAAAGCAGTTAGAACTTAGCTAGTAGGAGAATATGAGACTGAAGGTGAAACTGTGGGGCACTTAAACACCCTTGAGATTTGATCTTGCTGTTCTTCGTCAAATTATTATTCTCAAATAGATAGATATATAAGATAGTTCAATGGGCAAGGCTTTATTTGGAAAATACTTGTACCAGGTTTTTCTCTTACATCCCTTAACTTTTAAGGTTAACAAAAGTTGCATGCAACAGATTCAGCTTAATTTTAAAAGCAGAAAGACTGCCTTGAACAAACTAGGGATGAGGGGTTCAGTTTAATACAGAAAATTGCTGAATGTTAGTTGTAATACAGAACAACAGTGTGTCTTACTGTTAGTATTTTCAGGTGGTCCACTAAAAACTTGACACTAAAATATCCAGAGTTAAAGCTTAAAAGGAGACAAAAGTTTAATGGTATCACAGTCAAGTAAAAACAAGCAAGTTGTCAAGGTCTTCAGAAAGTTTCTACACTTAGTTTTTGAAGTACAAAATTCAATAAATACACAAGGGTCTTAATAAAAAGAGGGCTCTAAAACTACATTGTTTGTTGCAGCACATAATTTTTTGAATACATGGAATTCCTAAGACGCTACAGCATTTTTAAAAGTTATTGCTTGATGGATTGGTCATGTAGTTGTCACTGTTCAGATGCACTTCATTTTAGCTTCCTTAAGAAACGTTCTGCTTCCAGCAATAAGCATTTGGGTGCTGTGCACGTACTTTAATTCTTTCCATCTAGAAAAAACCTTAGGTTAAATTTGGACAAAGCCAAGTAGTCCTGTTTCATGATGACTCCTTCAGTGATAGCTTGAAAAGGTCCTTGTATTCAGTGCAGAAAAATGTGAAATTCTTTTCTGCCATGTTTCAAGAAATCAGAGGGGTACTTGAACATAATGACTGGCTTAGACCAAAGACAGCAGAATTAGATTTCCTTGTAAGCATTATTTCATCTTGTAGAATGCCCTCATCCATTTGCTAATGCATCAATCCTTCATTTGTTTTCAAAGCACATTCTTCATAGCTTTCAAATTACATTGTCATTGAAATAAGTCTCATGATACTGGAACCAACAACAAATGATTTTTTATAAGTCATCCATGATTAGTACTTCAAGAATCTGGCTTCTGTACTATTTCAAGCCAAGCTCCTTTGTCTAGGTTTAATCCTTGGATACAGCTGCGGGTAAAACAGAAAGGAGATTTTTAAAAGGTGATGTAAAAGGTTACATTTTTTTTTAAGAAAAAGAAAAACCTCTCTTGGGTGCTACAATTCTAATGTAGTCTCTAATAGCAAAAGCACGGTTATAAAAAACACCCAGAGCACTAACCAGTATAAATTAAGTGTTCTTAGGCAAGCTTAAAAAACACTAACCATGTCAGTACAAAATGAAGGCACTGAACAGCACGTAATTCAGTACTTTCAGCTCTACCCTGATGGGTGGGCTAGGGAAAGCATGTGGCTTTGTAAATCAAGAAACTTTTGTGTACAGTGACCTATAGGATTTTTCCTTGTTTTACAAATTAAAAGTGGTATGAAAGTCTGTTTTGCTTTCTCTCTCTCAATCGCCTTTACATATCCATAGCTTTGGGGAAGTTGGAAACTGACTGCATAAGAACCATGGAACTGTAGGAGCTGTGCTGTAGTTGGTGGTTAGTGGGTGGCCAGTTAAACTCATTTTACCACCTGGCAGTAAATCAGTAGCTGCCACCCTGTGGCCCTCGAGCTGTGTGCTACTCGCACATTCTGGCTACTCACACAGAGGTGCACAGGCTGCCTCAGCCTCAGCTGCAGGGTGAAGATTGATGGGACATGGCTCAGCACAGCCCACAGCAGTGCCCAGATGCTTGGGAAGCTCTTGGTTCCCACTTGCAAAAGGGCTTTGGGAACAACTACTGTTCTGCAACGCATGGCTACTGGCAGATAAAAATAGAAGGCTATACTTCATACAAATAGGAAAGATTAATTCTCCATGCCCTCAACAGCAACACGTCATGAGCTTTTTCAGCTAAAGTCCACTTTAAAAATGCCCTCTTCTCCCTTCGACCAGACTCTAGCTTTCTTCTAGTCAACTAACAACTGAAAGACAAGCAACAACTTCACCAAGATTTGTCTCAGCTCACTACAATTTCTCCACTAGCAGAGGTAAAGTCAGTCAGTTACAGTAGCATAACACCTGATAGCATTCAAAAGATTGTCTGGTACTAAGTTGTCAGGTTGTCAGTATTTTTACAGTATTATCCTATTTGCATTCAGTTTTAGAGCTCTCACACTTAAGTCACTAAGAAGGGTAGAGTACTGATGCAGATAATTTCATCCTTGTTTTTATTTAGTGGACCTAACTGCAAAAGGGTTAAGCAGTTGTAATAAAAATAAATACAAGAATGTTAAATTACCAAATATTTTGCACTGTGCTGAGCATCTAAGCCTAGATTTCAGACACTATATTAAGAGTCCAGTAATTGGTTTTGAGAATAACCCCAGAATACTTCAGTAGCAGCATTAGCACAACTGAACAGACCACAAGAGTGTAACAGTTAACACAGGGCTCAGGTAGTTTTCCGCAAAGGTTCTATTTGGACTGTGTTGTGCTTAGAAGGATGAGTCACAATTGTTGTGTTGCCTTGTGCTTTGTATTACAGAAGCACAGATAGATTCTCCTTGTGTCCTTACACACCTCTGCTCAGGCTGAGCTTACGAAGTAACAGCACACACACAATTCACCCTGGGGCAGGAATAAAAAAGATGCTATTTTTTTACCTTATTGTACAGGGGTGATGGTGCTCTCAATTTAGAAATGTTTACGTTTGGAGAGGAAAAAACTGAGCAGAAGTACTATGTATGGGGAATTTTACAGTATATTGTGGGTAGGTCTTACCTAAAAATGATACAGAAATTAAAACCGATTTTGCATTAGATATAGTTGCTCTGCAAAATTTAACTAGGTTAAGAATAAGGATTATCTCAATGATGAGGAAGAGTCAGCCTCTTTCAAGCATCATACGTCAATCAGCTAAAATTCACAGCAGTTCAGAGGCTCTGCCACTGCTAAAGATTCTCTAGCAGCAGGGCAACTTGATACATACAAAATAAAGTTTAATGGAATTTTTGTATCTGTGTCGATCTGCTATACTTCTCTAGCAACTCAACTATGAGGAGAAATACTGGGACACAGTTGAAAGTATCTATTGTTTGTACACAGTCATTTTTAATAAATAGGTAGTACAGAAAGTGATGAGGAAAGGAGAATTTAAGGCCTCTGACATATGGTTGAATATGGCTAAAAAAGCATGGAAGAAAACAAAGATCTGCCTTTCTTTGGTAATGTGATCTCTTTTCCAACACTAGGAAAAAAGATAACCATAGACACTGTTTGTCTTAAAACTCTGTGAAACCCATCTCAGATCACAAGGTGCACTGTGTACACCCGGACAGGAAAGGACTCGTGACTCATTCATTCCAGCTTCAGTTCTGAAGACCCTTTGTTCCAGCGTATCAGTTTCTAACAGAGGGGAAACCCTGTTCTGATGCTCAACAAAACCTTACACACACATCATGTTCCGATAAAAGTGGTGTTTTTTTCCTCTAAAATGGTGAGACAAGGTTAGTTTTAGAACACGCTACATATAGCAGGGTGGTGATAGATGTTTTCCTTTTATGCATCCATTAATATAATCTGTGTTAGATATCTAATCAGAGAGTGTTACTCCACTCTGCCAAGGTTTTCAACTCCCCAGATAATAGAATAAATAGAGAACAAACTTCTTCCTCTTGACTTTTGAGATTGCACCTAACCTAGATGCATGAGAATAATGTGTGTATACTCCACAGAGTGGCATGAAGTATTTTGACTTTGGAAATATCAAGGACTCACCCCTAGCAGGTTTCGGGGAACGTAGCCTTCCTTGTCATTCAGCCGTGCCCACCACCACTCAATTTCATCTTCATCTTCCCGGCGCAGGATTGTCATGCAGTCTCCCTCTTTCATTGAGAGCTCATCATCATTCTGAGCTTCATAATCCCAGAGTCCATAAATCACTCCTTTGTTCATTATCCCCATTTTCTCTTGGACTCCTGTAATGTTAAAAAAACAAAGCAGTTCAAGAAAAAAGTTTTAATAATAAAAAAAAAAAACACAGTTGGAAAGACTGCTGGAGAGCAGCCCAGGGAAAAAAAACAACCAACCTCAATTGCTATTACATTTTGCACCTATTGAAAGTCAGTCCTGGAACAAGTGTCATTGTGAAGTTAGCCCTTGCACATGGCAGAGACATTCCTTCCTTACACCGCTCAGGAACAGTCTTAGCAATAGGATTAATTCCTAATAGAAAAAATGGAAATTTGATGGCTGAACAGCCAATGTATCAAGAGACACCTTAGTTTCAGAGGTTCTGATTTGGAACAGCTGGCAATAAGCCAAAGCCTTACAGTACTTTCAGGACCCACTGACACAAAAAAAGTAACAAACCCATCAAGCAACAGAATATAAAGTGAGATCACCAGATGGTGGGTCCAAAAAAACCCTTAAAAAAATGTGTTTCTTCATGCTGTATATAATAAAGCCATGGATCTCCTTACCACAGGATATTGTGGGGTGTTTACCTGAAGAATTAAACAAATTTCTGAAAGAAATCTCTCAAGACGTATTCAACACAAAAATATCACCTCTTATATCAGAGTTAAAACCAGTAAAAATATTGGACAAGTGTTATTTTTACTCTGGTCCTACAGTTTTCCTTCAGCATTTGCTGTCATTGAAGTCTAGATAGAAAACTAAATGGAATTTTTCTTAGCCCACAGATTTCTAGGCTAGTTAAATAGGCTTCCTCCCTTCATAGGAAAAACTATGTACTTGGCACCAAGAGATACAGTTTTCAAGCTTAGTGAGGACAGCTGGACAGACTTCTGAAATATGCTGGCTAAGCAGCTTATAGAAACTCAGATCACACATGTTCCCCAAAACCGAAAAAGGCTCTATTACAGCTTTTTTAACTGCATTAGACTGCTCTTACTCTAACCTCTTACAGACAGATGACACTCCAGCTGGTAGGTGCCTATGGGACAAGAATTACATACAAAACATACAGAGAAGTAATTAAAAACCTCATTACATGCAAAATATACAGTAATTAGAAACCTCATTGACTAATACTCATCACACCCTAGGGGAAATTAATTTTCTCGGTTAAAAGATAGTTGCCTGGTAGTTTTACTACTTGACTAAAATCTCAATTTAATATTGTATTATTTTTTTAAATGCAAGAGAAAAAAAAAAGGCCAGAAAGTCAAATTCAGTGCTTACTAACTTCCATTAAGGCATTCCATTGGCAACACCTTTCTTGGTTCTAAAGTGCACATTAGGAAATATTCCTTATTTTAAAGACAACAGATAGCAGATACTAACTGCCTATTGAGAGAGATCCAAACCACTTTTGGTTTTATTTAAAAAGTTACTTGTGGTAAGATTCACCTAATTGTCACCTCACACTAGTGTATTTGCCAAGGCATGCATGTAACTCATTTCAAGGTTTTAATGT
>NW_009952796.1:5119767-5157333 GCF_000747805.2 Chaetura pelagica
TAGGGAAAAACTTTTGTTACTCAAAATTGTCTTTGTAGGTTGAATATTATGAAGTTAGCCCTGATGGACCTCATTCTGTGAAAAACAGCAGGCTAAAACCTCTCTCTTTCCAAGGGGAACCCAAGGCATGGGCACACTAGTGTGCAACTTACCACTCCTCATGCAAAACCAAGCTGAAAAGTGCCAGGTGAGTCCCTAGCACGCTCCACAACTCAGTTGCCACCACCTACCATATAAGAACTGGGAACACTGTGTGTACCCTTCCTCCATTTCCTCACACTTGTCTGCAGCCGTCTGCATGTCACTGTAGGTCATTGCAAACACAGCTGCACCCGACTCCACCAGAAACTTGCACACCTGCACATTATTGCAGGACGCTGCACAGTGTAACGGGGTCCTGCAGGCCAAGAAGAAAAGCATGACAAGTTACTTTCATTGCTCACAGCAGTGCTTAGACTCCCAGGGGCAAACCACTTCTGTGCATGCCTCCAGCAATCAGTATGGCATTGACAAAGGCTTCCCACCACAAGCACTTAACCCAGGACTCAAGAGCAATTGCTTTTCACAGATAACAGGAGTTACCAAGGGCTGCTCAAGCCCTAAGGCTGAACTTCCATATGGATCTCTACTTAAACTACCTTTTTACAATCCACTAGCATTTTTATGTTCATTAAGGCAATAAAATTTTTTAAAAGTAAAGCAACATTAGAAAAACTCAGAAATCCTCCTGACATTGTTGTCCTGAAAGTGGGTTCCATTACCCAGTGTGCAAGAAGCCAATTCACACACAGAGTCAAGATATTTGCTTCAATATCCAGTACTGCACAGCAGAGGGAGCAGGGTGGTTATTCAACACAGCAAGCTCAGCTTCCCAAAACACAAGATGATGACTTTATACCCAAAAACATGAAAAAGAACTTTATCTCCAACATTATTCCATCATTCACACACAATTGGTCACTAATCTCTCGCTTCCATTTGAAGTGTCAATGCTCAGGAATTTCACTGCACATGCTCAGAGTAAGGGGCTTGTTTTTAGTAGGGATCCCTCCAGCCTGTCAGTGTGTATCTTAGTATGTTAATAGCTCATTAATATATTAATATGGTGATTTCAATTATTCAACGTGGTTTCCCCCAGTGCTCAAGGCTGTAACCCAGATAAGCTGTGGGCAGTGCTCCTTTCCATCCCTTCCACCTGCCCAGCAGGTGTCCTGCAGGCCTGTCTCAAGGCTGGGCTGGTGACCTCTTGGGGAGTGTTTTTCTCTAACCGGAATCTGGTTTTGTCTAATTCTCACTGTTTCACTGTTATCTAGGCCCTGTTTTTATTCTGTGTGTCCCTTGTGTGATTTTTTTTCCCAAATTTTACATTAATAGCTGACAACAACATCATGCCTCTTACAATATAGACTTGACTTGGTGACAAGTGCAGGCAATTGGAATAACTACTGAGGTTGAGGGACCACAAGCATTTTTATTCAGTCTTGGGCCATATATTTCTGCTATACACAGAAATAATAATAAAATCACAGCCCACCACCCCAGCCTTTTTGTAAATATCTACCCACAAGAAGGATTTGTAACCCATTATCAGTTGCAATTCTAGTTTGTAGGTTGTGGTTTTCTGCTTTGTTTTGTTTTAACTTGATTACTGGACAAAAAAAAAACCAACAACAAACACAGAATTTGCAGGGTTAGATACTGCCCAGAGCATGTGTAAGCTATAGGCTGTCTCACCAGCAAATGGCTCATTATATATAAGCTGTCTTCAATATCTCAACAAAACAGTGTATCTACCCTACCAGGCTTCAGACACACACTTTTTTCACATAAGGGAACATTACCATAGTTTCATAGAATGCCAGGTTGGAAGGGACCTCAAGAATCACCTGGTCCAACCTTCCTAGGTACTACTATAGTTGATATGAGATGGCTCAGCACCCTGTAAAGCTGAGACTTAAAACTGCCTAATGTGGGGGAATCTACCACTTCCCTGGGGAGATTATTCCAATGTTTTATTGTCCTCATGGTGAAAAGTTTACCTGTTGTGTCCAATCAGAATCTCCCCAGGAGCAACTTGTGCCCATTACCCGTCTTTTCCATGTGACTCCTTGTAAATAGGGAGTCTCCATCTTGGTAGCCTCCCTTGAAGTACTGGAACATCATAATAAGGTGTCCCTGAAGCCTTCTTTCTCAAGGCTGAACAAACCCAGATCTCTCAGCTTCTCCTCCTATGGCAGGTCCTTCAGTCCTTTGATCACCTTTGTGGCCTTTCTCTGGACCCTCTCCAGCCTGTCTGCATCCTTTCTATAAAGCAGGGACCAAAACTGAACACAAAACTCCAGGTGGGGTCTGACAAGTGCCAAGTAGAGTGAGATGAGGACTTCTTTATCTCTGCTGGTGATGCCCTTGTTGATGCAGCCCAGCACCCTCGGGGCTTTCTTTGCTGCTGCAGCACACTGGTCGCTCATGTCAGGCCTGTTATCCACCAAGACCCTCAGGTTCTTTTCCACAGGGCTGCTCTTCAGCCAGGTGGATCCCAGTCTGAACTGCACTTTCTGGGTTATGTGTTCCTAGGTGAACCTTACAGTTCTCCCTGCTGAATTTCATAAGGTTCCTGGTAGCCCACTCCTCCAGCCTATCTAGGTCATCTTGGAGAGTGGCTCTCCCTTACAGAGTGTCAACCTCTCCACTCATCTTGGGGTCATCAGCAAGCTTCATCAGGGAGACTCCAGTCTTCAGGGACACCTCCTGATCTCCATGACTTCTCAAAGCAGCTCTGCAATGACATCAGCCAGGTCTCTCAACACCCTTGGGTGGACACCATCCAGGCCCATCAATCTGTACAGATCAAGCTCCTGTAAGAGTTGACACAGCAACTCTTCCTTCACTGATGACAGGTCAGTGTCTGCATTAACCTGGATTTTTGTTCCTATGGCCTGGGGCCCAACAGCAATGGTAAAGACAGAGGTGAAGAAGGTGTTGAGCACTTCTGCCTTTTCAGCATTGTTAGTGACTAGTTCACCTCTCCTGTTTAATAGTGGGCCAAAACTATCCCTCTGTTTCTGCTTGTTAATGTATCTGAAGAGCCTTTTCTTTACATTTTTGACATCTCTGGCCAATTTCAACTCAAGATGAGCTTTTGCTTTCCTAACTGCATCTCTGCATACCCTGGCAATGCCCTTGTCATTTTTAACAGGTAACATTCCACATTTCCACCTCTGGTACATTTCCCTTTTGGTTATGAGCAGACCCAGAAGCTTGCAGATAAGCCAAGGGGGTCTCTTGTTCTGCCTGCTTCCTCCCCGCCTTTAGAGGGGATGAACTGGTTTTGCTTATCAAGGAGAGTGTTCTTGAAGACTCCCAGCACTCACTAGCTCCTTTACCCTCCATGGAAGCTTCCATGGATCCCTTCCAACTGAGCCCTGAACAAACTGAAGTTAGTTCCTCTAAAATCTAAAACTTTGTCCTGGAATTAATCTTTGCTGTGCTCAGCAGGATCCCAAACTCCACAAAATTGTGGTCACTGCAGCCAAGTCTGTCACTTAACCGAGATATTACAGAGCAGGTTTTCTTGGTTAGTGAGTAGTAAGTCCAGCTGTGCCTCATTCCTTGTTGGCACATCCAACATTTGTGTGAGGAAGCAGCCTTCTACACATTCCAGCAACTTGATGGATGTCAGGTAAGCTGCAGTGTTGTTACTTCAGTAAATGTCTAGGTAGTTAAAGTCTCCCATAAGAACCTTGTTGTGTTGACCTGAAGCTTGCTTGAGGGACCCAAGTATCACTTCATTGGTCACTTTTTCTTGGTTTGGGGGTCAGTGACAGATACCTACTGTAAGGTCTTCCTTGGAGACAACCCCTCTGACTTTGACCCAGAGGCATTCACTAGGGCTACTAAAATTACCATAGCTGACTTCTATACGTTCAAGGTTTTCCTTGACACAGAGCATGACTCCTCCACCTCTTCAAGTTTGCTGATGTTCTCCTTCACGCATTCTCATACGACGCCCCATAGAGACCTGCTGTTGTTCTACCATGGAAACGTTATTGCCAGCTCTATAAAAGCAAAGTCAGGGACCTTCTGAGGGCCCTGTAGCAGCCCAAAAGCCATAGCTCTCTTGTGGAGAGCACCTGTGAGCTACCACTTAAAGAAAGCCATACCATCCATCACTATCGGCAGCATTCACTCAAGGAGAGTGTTCTTGAAGACTCCCAGCACTCACTAGCTCCTTTACCCTCCATGGAAGCTTCCATGGATCCCTTCCAACTGAGCCCTGAACAAACTGAAGTTAGTTCCTCTAAAATCTAAAACTTTGTCCTGGAATTAATCTTTGCTGTGCTCAGCAGGATCCCAAACTCCACAAAATTGTGGTCACTGCAGCCAAGTCTGTCACTTAACCGAGATATTACAGAGCAGGTTTTCTTGGTTAGTGAGTAGTAAGTCCAGCTGTGCCTCATTCCTTGTTGGCACATCCAACATTTGTGTGAGGAAGCAGCCTTCTACACATTCCAGCAACTTGATGGATGTCAGGTAAGCTGCAGTGTTGTTACTTCAGTAAATGTCTAGGTAGTTAAAGTCTCCCATAAGAACCTTGTTGTGTTGACCTGAAGCTTGCTTGAGGGACCCAAGTATCACTTCATTGGTCACTTTTTCTTGGTTTGGGGGTCAGTGACAGATACCTACTGTAAGGTCTTCCTTGGAGACAACCCCTCTGACTTTGACCCAGAGGCATTCACTAGGGCTACTAAAATTACCATAGCTGACTTCTATACGTTCAAGGTTTTCCTTGACACAGAGCATGACTCCTCCACCTCTTCAAGTTTGCTGATGTTCTCCTTCACGCATTCTCATACGACGCCCCATAGAGACCTGCTGTTGTTCTACCATGGAAACGTTATTGCCAGCTCTATAAAAGCAAAGTCAGGGACCTTCTGAGGGCCCTGTAGCAGCCCAAAAGCCATAGCTCTCTTGTGGAGAGCACCTGTGAGCTACCACTTAAAGAAAGCCATACCATCCATCACTATCGGCAGCATTCACGTTCACCCCGAACTGCACCAGGAACTTGACGATCTCCGTGTGCCCGGCACACACAGCGTTGTGCAGCGCCGTGATCCCTTCATCGTTGGGCATGCTAGGATCCTCCACCTGTTCAGCCAAGAAAGGAGCCATTCACATTCTGGTGAAACTCTCTACAACAAACATCTCTTCACATATAAAAATGAGCTGTCTTATTCTGAAACATGATTTTGAGCCACATGCTGGACACGACTGACAGGCAGAAAGCCACAGCAGTATCTAATCTCCCAAGACAACTCACATACAAGCTTGCAGCCTCCTCTTAACAGTGAGAGCCTAAAATCGTTCCGATAAACAGGTAACTTCATAAAAGTATATCAAATTTCTGACATTTGCCTATTTAACTGTAAGTAAAATTAATGTGGATTTTGCTTATCAAATTATCTGACACCATGCCAGATAGCGGATGAAAAACTACTTAAGAAACAAGGAAAAAGCTGTGCAAATTCAGTCTTGATGTTAAATACCCAGTGTGGGTTTAACACTGTTAAAACCAGCTTCCAAGTGGCCATGTCCTGCTGGGACTTTTTTCCTCAAGGGCAGATCTAGGTGTGCACAATTATTTTAGCTTCCCCAGTCCAGGAAAGCTGCCACTTTCCAGTTTGAACAATGGTTTTTATTCTCTTACAAGTTAGCATTTGTACCTCATAAATTACTCTCTGCACGAGGTCAAACTCCCCCTCCAAAGATGAATCCAAAAGCAAAGCAAGGGGATTGAATTTCACTCTCATTCCATGTCCAATTCTCTCAGAGCCAGTTTTACGCAAGTTTGTCCTCTTCCCCTGTGAAAAGGTAACACAAGTTACAGGCATTTTTTTACTGGGAAGAACAAGAACACAGAAATGCTTATTTGGGAATGACAGCAGAAGTGACCAATTAAGGCATGTTTAGTAAGAAATTAAGACTGTTTTCTATCAGTTCCCTAACACATTACAAGTATAGTAGTTTAGGCATGTTATGAAAGATGTCTCCTTTATCTCTACACAGGGTTGCTATTCAACATAAATACAGAAGGCACCTTGATCAAATACATTTAAAAATATATAACTGCCAGATCTTTGAAGATCAGGAAAAAGTGTTGCTTTTTAAAAATTCAGACCATTTTTGCATTAGTTCTCAAAGCTGTTATACAAACCAAGTAGTACACTCCATGAAGTACACTACTTGCTAAGCACTG
Organism: Chaetura pelagica; assembly: GCF_000747805.2. NCBI lineage: Eukaryota > Metazoa > Chordata > Aves > Apodiformes > Apodidae > Chaetura > Chaetura pelagica. The sequence continues at coordinate 5,126,021 of NW_009952796.1, forward strand.
ATGTCAAGCTCCTAAACATTTTCCTAAGTTTACCAGAGGTTAGCAGGAACACAAACATTTTTATGAAAAATTGTTTTGTAAAGAATATAGAACCTACTGTAGAAATGCTTTTGATGTTCCCAGTGACACTAGAAACTAAGTGTTTCTATAGCTGAGTTTGTACTCTTTCCTTTAGAGAATACACATGCATTAGCTCAGCACTCTCCCCAGCTGGCTGCACAGCAGCAATAAACACTTATTCATAAGGGTATGTAAATTTCTGACAAATGTCCAAGCAAAGATGAATAGAAATGACTCATGTTTTGCAAGAGATAACATATGAAGATACATAAGAAGAGAGTCCCAGACAATACTCCTTTGCCTGTTGATTTAAAAATAATATCAAAAGTACAGTGTTTTAAAGAGCATGTCAGCACAACCCAAATATTCAAATATGAAATCAAGAAGTCAAGCCAATTTCTTCTCATCATCCCAGAACAAAAAACAACCAGAAAGGAGTTCTTATAATTTAGGAAATCCTACCACTCAAGTTTCCTTGCAAAAGGGAGCAAGGATGAAGTCTTTAAGGATGAAAACATGCAATAATTATTACATGCAGAAATTACCAGGTCAAAAAACATATCTAAAAAGTTTTAACTCCTCTGACTGAACTTTCAAGTCACTAAAATTCTATTTATGATAAGTTTTTAAAGCAGCTCTTTGAGGAACTGAAAGCAATAAGCAGATACAAACTTCCAAAACAAACAAGATGGTAAAGTGCTGCCTACTACTCTTAGCCCAAAGAGTCTCCATTTTGATGCAAGTTGAGAACTGATATTAAACTAGGTTCCAAAGAAAACAATTCAGAAAATATTTTAGTACAAGTGCAAGCAGTTAGTGTCTACAAATGGGATATTAAAGCAGAAACTGAAGTATGTGTCTCCATATTTTTCAAGTATTTTCATATAAAGAAATGAAATCCAGGATTAAAACAATTAGTTCCCATCTCATACCAGCAATAGTGGGAAATGCTTGTGAAATCTGTATCTGTGTCTCTAAAAAAAGAACTTTAATTTATCTTAAGAAGGCAATATAGTGTGGATGTAGTAGACTGACTTCTAAGAAGTTTTCTATACAATCCCAAAGGATTTTACTATTTATGTGTCAAATTCCATTTGAAACTTTTCATCGTGTCATTAATTCTAAAGACAGAGTTTTCATCGCTGTCAATTTGCTTCGGGGATGAGAGCATCACACAAATAAAACAGATACCCACCGAGAGACTTTTAACTTACTTGTGTGACTGTTCTCCCACATCTAATTAAGCTATACAATAAAACACAGGATTTATGGCAGAGCTTGAGATGACTTGTTGACAGGACACCCAAGTTGTAGGCTAACTAATACTTACAGGAGGCAAGGAGAACTGTCCAGTAACTTCAGGAGGCCTCATACTGATTGAATCGTCTCCCAAACTCTCTGGTTCCCCAAGTATATCAAATTTCTGACATTTGCCTATTTAACTGTAAGTAAAATTAATGTGGATTTTGCTTATCAAATTATCTGACACCATGCCAGATAGCGGATGAAAAACTACTTAAGAAACAAGGAAAAAGCTGTGCAAATTCAGTCTTGATGTTAAATACCCAGTGTGGGTTTAACACTGTTAAAACCAGCTTCCAAGTTTAACTGTAAGTAAAATTAATGTGGATTTTGCTTATCAAATTATCTGACACCATGCCAGATAGCGGATGAAAAACTACTTAAGAAACAAGGAAAAAGCTGTGCAAATTCAGTCTTGATGTTAAATACCCAGTGTGGGTTTAACACTGTTAAAACCAGCTTCCAAGTGGCCATGTCCTGCTGGGACTTTTTTCCTCAAGGGCAGATCTAGGTGTGCACAATTATTTTAGCTTCCCCAGTCCAGGAAAGCTGCCACTTTCCAGTTTGAACAATGGTTTTTATTCTCTTACAAGTTAGCATTTGTACCTCATAAATTACTCTCTGCACGAGGTCAAACTCCCCCTCCAAAGATGAATCCAAAAGCAAAGCAAGGGGATTGAATTTCACTCTCATTCCATGTCCAATTCTCTCAGAGCCAGTTTTACGCAAGTTTGTCCTCTTCCCCTGTGAAAAGGTAACACAAGTTACAGGCATTTTTTTACTGGGAAGAACAAGAACACAGAAATGCTTATTTGGGAATGACAGCAGAAGTGACCAATTAAGGCATGTTTAGTAAGAAATTAAGACTGTTTTCTATCAGTTCCCTAACACATTACAAGTATAGTAGTTTAGGCATGTTATGAAAGATGTCTCCTTTATCTCTACACAGGGTTGCTATTCAACATAAATACAGAAGGCACCTTGATCAAATACATTTAAAAATATATAACTGCCAGATCTTTGAAGATCAGGAAAAAGTGTTGCTTTTTAAAAATTCAGACCATTTTTGCATTAGTTCTCAAAGCTGTTATACAAACCAAGTAGTACACTCCATGAAGTACACTACTTGCTAAGCACTGATGTCAAGCTCCTAAACATTTTCCTAAGTTTACCAGAGGTTAGCAGGAACACAAACATTTTTATGAAAAATTGTTTTGTAAAGAATATAGAACCTACTGTAGAAATGCTTTTGATGTTCCCAGTGACACTAGAAACTAAGTGTTTCTATAGCTGAGTTTGTACACTTTCCTTTAGAGAATACACATGCATTAGCTCAGCACTCTCCCCAGCTGGCTGCACAGCAGCAATAAACACTTATTCATAAGGGTATGTAAATTTCTGACAAATGTCCAAGCAAAGATGAATAGAAATGACTCATGTTTTGCAAGAGATAACATATGAAGATACATAAGAAGAGAGTCCCAGACAATACTCCTTTGCCTGTTGATTTAAAAATAATATCAAAAGTACAGTGTTTTAAAGAGCATGTCAGCACAACCCAAATATTCAAATATGAAATCAAGAAGTCAAGCCAATTTCTTCTCATCATCCCAGAACAAAAAACAACCAGAAAGGAGTTCTTATAATTTAGGAAATCCTACCACTCAAGTTTCCTTGCAAAAGGGAGCAAGGATGAAGTCTTTAAGGATGAAAACATGCAATAATTATTACATGCAGAAATTACCAGGTCAAAAAACATATCTAAAAAGTTTTAACTCCTCTGACTGAACTTTCAAGTCACTAAAATTCTATTTATGATAAGTTTTTAAAGCAGCTCTTTGAGGAACTGAAAGCAATAAGCAGATACAAACTTCCAAAACAAACAAGATGGTAAAGTGCTGCCTACTACTCTTAGCCCAAAGAGTCTCCATTTTGATGCAAGTTGAGAACTGATATTAAACTAGGTTCCAAAGAAAACAATTCAGAAAATATTTTAGTACAAGTGCAAGCAGTTAGTGTCTACAAATGGGATATTAAAGCAGAAACTGAAGTATGTGTCTCCATATTTTTCAAGTATTTTCATATAAAGAAATGAAATCCAGGATTAAAACAATTAGTTCCCATCTCATACCAGCAATAGTGGGAAATGCTTGTGAAATCTGTATCTGTGTCTCTAAAAAAAGAACTTTAATTTATCTTAAGAAGGCAATATAGTGTGGATGTAGTAGACTGACTTCTAAGAAGTTTTCTTTACAATCCCAAAGGATTTTACTATTTATGTGTCAAATTCCATTTGAAACTTTTCATCGTGTCATTAATTCTAAAGACAGAGTTTTCATCGCTGTCAATTTGCTTCGGGGATGAGAGCATCACACAAATAAAACAGATACCCACCGAGAGACTTTTAACTTACTTGTGTGACTGTTCTCCCACATCTAATTAAGCTATACAATAAAACACAGGATTTATGGCAGAGCTTGAGATGACTTGTTGACAGGACACCCAAGTTGTAGGCTAACTAATACTTACAGGAGGCAAGGAGAACTGTCCAGTAACTTCAGGAGGCCTCATACTGATTGAATCGTCTCCCAAACTCTCTGGTTCCCCTGATGGATACGGAGGTGGTGGGTATGGAGGATATTCTTCCATGTATACCTCCAGAGGCAGTGAAGCTTCTCGGCTTGGTTCTTCCATTTTTGGCTGTGTGAGCTCATCACTATCTGATACTGCCTCAGGTACAGCATCCAAAGTTACAGAAGGAAGAAGAGCTTCACCCTGATATGCTGGTGTGTTTTCTGCTTCCTCAGCAATAGCTGGTTCTGGCATAGAAGCAGCTGTTTCTTTTTCCAATTCCGCACTTAGATAAGGATTCGGGATTTCTCCTGGGCTTTCAGGACTGGCAGCTGATGTTGTCTGTTTGGAGGGATGTGATGGAGCTGTGATAGTCTCCATTGCAGCCAGAGTGGTCCTCTGATACAGCAGCTTCTGAATATTGGGGCCATTAGGTCCTTCTGGCTCAGTAATGGAGCTACGTTTCTTCAGCGGTCTGGGTGCATTGGACAGCTTCTTCCGCAGTGCTTCCAGATCAGCATCACTCTGGTTACGGTACGGATTGGATAAGAAAGGCAACAATTTGGTTGGGCTAAGGGGACGGGGTATTCGCTCTGTTTCATTATTCTCGTGAGCAGAGGCTGTTGTTTCCATCTCAGGCTCTGGACTGCCTGGCTTGCCTGGGAGGTCCAAGTAGACGTTCTCCGTGTGCGGCAGCTGATTCTGTACACCAGCTCCTGCCATCACAGGTTTGCCATACACTGTGGAGCAGTCAAAGAGAGGTGGGGGAAACAAAAGCAAATGTGAATATTTGATCAACAAACCTAAAAAGAACATGCAACCCAATTCATTTACCTGGGGCAAAGAAGCAGAATAATATGATAGACTGAACAGAATTAATCTGCTTATCAGGTTTAGTGCCAGTTATTTGCAAATCCAAGGCAGACACTCTGCACTTTCAGTTAATGCTGGCCTACAGCATCCGAGATCCACTTAAGATTCTTACACAGTTGCACTAACCTGCTTAATTCCCAAGAAACAGATTAGTACCCCCAGATCACATGGGAAGTACCTCAGTCTGAGGTTTATGAAGACAGAAGAGGCAGACAGCCACACACTTACCGCTTGGGAAGTGCAGTCCTCGAGTCTGCGCCCTCGTCAAAGCACTCTGCACTGCCTGCTGGAAGTTCTTCCCAGGAGTCTGCTGTTGGGTGTACATGCTATAAATTGAACTTGTAGCCACAGTTTGAGGCTTTCGAAATGGTGGGAGTGAGGTCTCTTTCGATGGCTGAGGGGTAAATGGTCTCACAGCTGCTGCTGGGGGACTCTCCTGTTTGGAGGTGGGAAGAATTTGGTCCTGGCTAGAGGAAGAACCTGCAGAAAGTACAGGAATTCTTTGCTGTATCTGCTGAGAAGGATGGGAAGGCTGCTGTGCCACTGGTTTTTGTTTGTTCCCCATAGTTACAATAGTCAAAGGCAGCTTCTGCAGGTTTCCATCCAGCTTAGTGTCAGAAGGTTGCAGATGACCGACTTGACCAAAGTAAGGCAAGTTTATCTGTTTTGGTTTAGTAGGGACAGGTGGTGGTACTTTTGTTACATTTTTATTTGCTGTCTGAAAGACACAAAATAAGCTCATTTAGGTTAAGCAACAAAACAAATTTTGGAAGTTCTGCTATGAATGACAAAAGATCCTCAAAGAATGACACAGTATCTAACATTTTTACTGTTGCTGCAATATTGTTTACAACGTCACTGGAAATATGAAGAGCCTTTTTGAATCATTTTATCATCATTAAAAGTTTACACTTTGAACCCATTCTCTTTAAGTCTTTCTGTAGCAGCTATGTTTAAAACATCAAGCAATGGCAGGGCACAGTGATTTCTCTAGAGACTGCAGAGGCACTCAGTAGCATCTCTGGGCAGGAAAGTTGTTTTCCAACAGAGAGCTTGTCATCCCCAGTTCTTCTACATTACTTGGCCTTGACCTGATCAAACCAGACCTTCATACCAAGATTTAGGTGGGAAGTCTTGCTGCAGTCAAACTCTGCTACATACAAACAGTGATACAATTGTGTAAGTGATTTTTAAAACCCCATGGAAATACTTCTGTGTATATAATCTTTAGGGAAAAATATAGACACAAACACTAGCACAAGTAACACAGCTATTTTTATGTATTCAGTCAAAATGTATGTTTCCATCACAGTGACTGCATGGAACAATTTTGAGTTACCAACTGCAACTAAAAGCCTAAACGACTTCTTTCCTGAGAAAGAGTCAAATATATATAAGACCTAGGTCTTATTTTAAAAGTTTCCTGACAGCAGTATTTGAAAAGCTGTGTGCAAAACCCTATCAGATGGAACAAAGCAGTCTGAGTTTCCTGCATACCTGTGCTTCTCGCAGGAGATCTTCGCTGCTCTGGTTCTTCCTCAGTGTGCCAAGCCCAGCAGACTGGTCCACTGAATCAAACATGGAGAACGGACGCACTTTCTTCTCTTTGTCTCGTATAAAAGTTTCTCCTTCAGCTGTTGTTAGAGAAAGACTTTTAAAATTGTAGAAATAGGCATCTTATTCTGTGCAATATTCAGGACAGCATATACAAGGGATGCTTTTTTGTATCCATCCTACTCCTGCACTAAAGACCCAGGGGCCTGCCACATGCTCCTTCTTGCGAACTGAAGGAGAGCACATATGAAGGCACCAGTATCGACTTCACCACCTGGAATGAGTTCTCTCATTTATGGTTTTTTGGTTCTTTTTTTAAATCCCTGCAATACCATCCTAAAGATCATGGGACTATTCTTCTAATTTTTTACTACTCTGAAATGAAACATCTAGAAGATATAGATCTCATTAACTATATTCTCCATATTTTAAGAGTAGCCAAGCATGTAACATACCTTGTCCTTCACTGGTCACAATTCCTTTTCCTGAACTCAGGGCTGTCCCTTGACTAATGTGATTCTCTGCATTTGAACTAGTCCAGTCAGTGGCAGATGGGGAAGGCTTTGCACTGGGAATGACAGAACCTAGGAAAGAACAAGTGGAACACATTAAGCTAAAATTGTTTTTATTGGCTTACTAATTACAAGTTTGGTTTTTTGGGGGTTTTTTGTTTGGGGTTTTTTTTTTGTAAGGGTCAAGTCTAGACAGGGTACAAGTATCATAACCAGGTAAATAGCTATAAATTCTATCACCTTAGGGTTTGGTTCATTTGTTTATTTTATAAAGGGAATGGAAAATCAAGCTCAGAAACAACTATCAAAGGAGCAGCAAAACTATTTATCCTAGCATGTGCCTGAACTTCAGACAAGAAGTTCAGACAAGAAACTTCTAGATTGGCATACTTGCAGTTAGTAAGAAACTTCCCTTGGATATTTACAGTGAGTTAAAAATGACAAGACGTTAAGAAGTTATGAGAAATACAAAGCATGCATTGAAGAAAAATGGGATGCATTAAAGCAGGAACAGATCCTGCCAGTGATATCCAAAACAACAGAAAAATCAACTGTCTGTTCAATGTGCCTATAAGGCAGTGCATTAAAGCTGATCTTTACACCCTCCAGAATAGACAACCAGACTGTTTCAAAAATAATAAGACAAGCTTGCAACTTGCTGTTAAATACTTCACTAAATTATCTCTATTACATTCTAAATTACCCAGTAAAATAAGTAATCTTAAGTTCAAATAGTAATGATAAGCAGCTTAAGTAAAGTTTCATTCTGGTAAAGTATCAGATAGCATCTGATTGCCCCTCTATTCTGCCCTGGTTTGACCCCACCTGGAGTACTGTGTCCAGCTCTGGAGCCCCCAACACAAGAAAGATGAGGATCTGTTGGAGTGTGTCCAGAGGAGGGCAATGAAAATGATCAGAGGGCTGGAGCTCCTCTCTTATGAAGACAGGCTGAGGGAGTTGGGGTTGTTCAGCCTGAAGAAAAGACTGCAGGGGGCCTTACAGCAACCTTCCAATACCTGGAATGGGCCTATAAAGGCTGGGGAAGACCTGTTCACAAAGGCATGTAACAAAAGGACAAGGGGTAATGGTTTTAAGCTAGAAAAGGGTAGATTTTAGTTGGACATTAGGAAAAAAGTTCTTTAATATCAGGGTGGTGGATCAGTGGAGGCCCCATCCCTGAAGACATTCAAGGTCAGGTTTGATGGGGCTCTGAGCAATCTTGTCTAGCTGGAGATGTCCCTGCTTATTGTAGGAGGGTTGGACTAGATGACCTTTATAGGTCCCTTCCAACTTAATACATTCTACGAGCCTATCTCTCTAAAAAAGCGTATTTTCTGCCCAACTGCTAAAAAAAAGTGTGATGTTTTAGTTCAAATAGCACACCACCACAGATTCCTATAGCAAATCTTCAAATTTTGTATGCACATGAGCTAAAATTCTACTTTAGTAGTTTAATGATCTGCAAATCAAATAAAATTAAATAGTTCCTGATTCTCCAGTACAGCAAGAGACACATGTACTGGTTTTGTGCCATGGGTACTTTATTAATAATCAGGAGATGGAGGGAGGGAAATAAAAAATAAACAGAACTTCTACAAGTTCAGCCTCCGTTTTTTTCTTTTTGGGAAGATCAGAGTTTCTCTTATCTCCCAGCTGAAAACTCCTCCCAAGACAGCACGTAAGAGACATTTAGAACTCTGAAGTTTATCTAGACTTTACTCACAGAGCTGAACTGTATCTCACATGAGAAGGCCACAGAGAGAAGCCATGCAAATCTTCATTAACACTCTAAGCAGGAGAAGCTAAGCCTCATGTCTGCTGTTGGACTTTGTCTGTCCATATTCCTACACTATCAACATGTCAGCAAGTTTACTGCCATTTCTGCATCACACTCAACTGCCTCCTTTATAATATTTCTTGTATTGTTGGTTAATCCTTTACACATGGCACTTCTAAAACGCATGATCAGAAAACTTGGCTTTGCTAGTTTTCAAGTCCAAGCACCAGGCTGCTGTGACCATGTCCAAAAATAGCCTATAGAAACTCAAACACTATTTTATAGTTTTTAGGAGTATTTAAAATAAAATAAATCACTACTTCACAGAAAAACCCTTCTGTGTTCCAGACTGCATAACTGCTCAAATTGCATAGTAAGAGGACTAAATTTATAACACATTCATATAACCTCAGTGCTTATAAAACACTTTCACTGGGGTAGGAAAATTGCAAGTAGCAAGACTGACATCTCAAATAATACTTTCCTTTAAAAAAAAAAAAAAGCTGGTAAATAAGAAAACGAAACATTTCTGGAGAAGAAATATTAAGTGCAAACTATTACCTGCAGGAGCTTTAGCTTGTGAACTGCTCGCAGCTCTCATGTTGGGCAGTGTCTGTGTTTTCCGTGGACCATCAGGCACCTGCAAAGCTTGTGTCCCATCTGAAAATGCAGGTTTCACCAAAAGTTCAGGTCTGGAAGCAATACGTGGCATGGTAGAGGACTGGATGTAAGGACCAACTGCTGCCACTCGACTTGGAGCAGAAGCCACTGGCTGAGATAAATTCCCATCTGAAGAAACCTTTAGGGAAAGGAAAAACATTAAGAAAATGTGAAGAATGGGATGCTGCAGTATCCTTCTATCAGAGTTTGAAATAAAAATCAAAAAAGATAAAATAAATAGAAAAATAATACTCCAGTATTAAAAGCTTTTTTTTATAAAACCTTTTAACATATATAAACATGAGGTAGCAATAGCAAAAATACTATCTAAAAAATTTACAACAGCACAAGGAGAGTTCTTGTCCATAAACAGTAAGTAGGTTAACACCAATGTACCATGAAAAGCACTTTAATAATACAAGACTTCAACCATATATGGATAAATACAAGTCTAACATCTAAGCAGCACTTTCCACGTGCAAGTTTTTACTTCAGACTGCACGGGCCACAAATTAAATTAATTTTTTTGTTATTAAATATCCTGCACTTACTGCTAAATTCTCTTTCTGTTGCAGAGCTGCCTTTTTCTTCCACAGGCGCTCTCGCAGCTCATTAACACGCTTATCCATGACTGCCACCTCTGAGTTGCGCTTGTTCAAACACTCCCTCTGTTGCTGCAGCTTGGCATTCTGCTCCTGGTTCAGTTTGTTCCTCAACTGAATAAATTCACAAAGCGTGGGGGGGAGGAGGGGCAAACAACAAAAATCAAAACAAATTAACTTTCAGGACGGTGGACAGGAAACAGCTACAAAGAGAAAAAACTTCTAAAAAGTCAAATCATGCTGGCAAACTCTGATTATTTTCTCCAGAGAAAACGTTGGTTAGTCTCCAAACTTTGCAGCAAGGGAAGGTATATGCACAACATGCCCCCTCCCCTGTTTACCTTGTACCCAGCACCACTAACCCTCCACCCTCAGCACACAGGCAGCCACGCAGCTCTGTCAGGAAGAGGAGCAGTGGGATTTCTTTCTGACAAGGCAAGAAGCAACTCATCCAACTTTTAGCTCTTAGAGTTGTGGTTCATGAGTCGGCTTCATGTTACCTGCAGCTCCTTGTACAGGCGGTCGAGCTCAGCTACAGCCGACTGGTTGTCATGGTAACCATCAATTCGGCCGTTCTTCAGCATCTCCAGTTGCCTGGTGAGCTCCTCTACCTTTGACGCCGCCAGTACCAGCTCGCGCTGCTTCTGCTGGAACAGGCTGTTCATCTGTTCAATCTCCTCCACTGGAGAGGACGAGAGGGAGCACAATAGCTGCCCTGAGAAACAGCCGAGCGTGGGCTGCTTCCAAGGCAGCAGTTAAGGGGACAGAGAGCACCCTAGCAGCCCCTGGAGCAGGACTGCACAGAGACTGAGGCCGGCTGCTCAGACTCACGCTCCCTGCCAAAACAGTTGCTCTCCAGGCATTTGGAAAATAAAAGTAATTCCATACTTCCTGAAGTATAGAAACAAACAACACCACATCACCAGCCACAAGAGTCTAAATTCACTTAATGCTGAATTCTGCAGGAAGGCTCTCACTCAAGGCACAACTCTGAATTTAGGCTGTAGGAGCTCAATGACAAAACACTCAAGCTGTTATATTAAACAAGGACTCTAAGAGCTTTTTAGTGTCTATAACAAACAGCTGTCATCAGCTGCTCCCAATGCCAGAACAGTTGTATTATAGAATAAAGTTTAAGGAATCAGTAAGAGTTCAAGCAAGTACCATGACCAGACCTGCTAGGGATGGGACACTTTCATCTTGGTATTACTCTACTGTCCTTCTATTCCTTTAATTAGACATTTATTTTGTGCAAAAGAACCCAAACAGAAAATGCATTTTCCCCCCAGAAAAACACTTTTGCTTGATCTGTAAAGCATTGAGCTTCCTAATTAAAAGAAAAAACAATGCAAAAACATTTATATTTTGCCTTTAATAAACCAATGTATTTTTACTTGAGTCCAGTTGGAAATGAAAAGTTCTGTACAGTATCTGTAGAGGGAGGATGAAAAAGCAGGTAGAAGAACAAGTGTCGATATGAAGTTTGAAATACACACTTAATGTTGCATCAACATGCTGATCTCCAAGTACCCCTTAGTACTGTAGCAAGCCAGATTGGATTTCCATAATAAAAAAGAAACTCAGTGGCCAAGGTGGGTATTTATCTCTTGCATAAGAGGCAAGAAGAGTGTCATGCCAAGCTTTGTTATAGGCCAAGAAGAAAATAACACTCAAAATGTGAGGGGTATTAACATCAAGAATAGAAAAAGTTACTGTGGTACATGAAAATATTCAAGGAAGGAAGAAAACCTGTGCTGTAATTAAAAAGCAGATATGCCAGGCTCAAAACACTGGGTGCCCTTGTGGCATATTGTAAAATATCGTAAGAAAATATATTTTTAGGTAATTCAGGAGTTTTCTTGGAAAATACAAGATATGAAATAGTCAAGATTAACACTGCAAATACCTTCTCTGAAACACTGACATCACCAGAAATTTTAGAGTTCCAAGAATCAACCTTTGTGAAGTCACAGACTATTCTCCCCAAGCAGCAACTCACCTAATTTCCCATTGCTGAGTCTCTTTTGCTCCACGTGGCCTTTCAGCGCCCTCACTTTCTTTAGTTTGGCTTCCTGATTCTCAGCAATTTCCTTCAATCGCTTCAGTTTTTCCTGCTCAGCCGCTTGCTGCTGCTGTCGCTGATCTTGTTGTTTCAGGAATTTCAGACGCTGTTCCTGGAGTCAAGACAAGGGAGGTTTTTTGTTTATTTTTTTAAAATGAGCTTACAGTAAGGTGCTGTCGGAAACTATCACCACAGCAGCTCAGATCGGCTTTAACCCAGTATCCTGAACTTCCTGGAGGGCGAAGAGAGGCCTGAAAAAACAGGGCAAGCACATATTGATATCGTTTCAATACAACCCTCCAGGTACAACTATCCTGTAGTAAAAGGACCTACTGAAATAGAGTTGGCATTCATGCCTAACAGCCCTTGGTAAATTCTTCTTCCATGAAATTGATCAAAACTCTTTGAAGACTAGGAAAAGGTTTAGCATTCATGTTCAATGCCATTGGCCAGCTTCACTTAATCACTACTTGGCTCTTGAGTTGCAAGAGCTAATGATTATTTCACTTCCACCTTCTCCATGTTGCTTCTACTTTCCAGATACCTATGTCACTTTTTAAACACTTAGAGGTCATGCTGGAGAATACCAGACATTATTTATACAGAAGGTATCCCATAAGTTGTTGATACTTTTCATCACTCTCTGTACTTTCACTAGTTCTGCTAGAACCTCCTTGAGATAAGGCATCACTACACACCAAGGCTCTGAAAGTCGACCATTGCCTGGTAACAACCACTGCTATCACAACACAGGATTACTCAAGACACAGAGAAAATGCCAACCCTATCCCAGACTGCATCAAAAGAAGCATGACCTGCACGTCAAGGCAGGTGACTCTCCCCCTCTAGTCCACATCAGTGAGACCCCACCTGAGTACTATGTCCAGTTCTGGAGTTCCCAACATAAGAAGGACATGGAGTTCCTGGGTAAAGTCCAGAGGAGGGCAGCAAAGATTATCCAAAGGCTAAATCACCTCTCTTATGAAGACAGGCTGGAAGAGTTAGGGTTGTTCAGCCTGGAGAAAAAAAGGTTGGAGGGAGACCTGACAGCAGCCTTCCAGTACCTGAAGGGGCTACACGAAAGCTGGGGAGGAGCTTTTTACAGGGGCATGTGACAATAGGATGAGGGGGAATGGTTTTAAACTGGAATAGGGCAGATTTAGGTTAGACATTAGGAAGAAATTTTTTAGTGTGAGGGCAGGGAGACACTGGAACAAGTCTCCCACAGAAGCTGTGGATGTCACCTCCCTGGATGCATTCAAGCCCAAGCTGGATGGAGCTTTGAGCAACCCAGTCTAGTGCGAGGTGTGCCTGCCCACGCAGGGGGTTGGAACTAGATCGTCTTTTAGGTCCCTTCCAACCCAAACCATTCTATGATTTTATGAAAAACTTCAGAGTCACCTGGCCCCTGGTCTCAGTGAAAAGAATCCTTTTGCCTCTCCAAGAACAGAAGAGTAAAAGAGTGCACCATCAGTTTCTACACACAGATGTATACAGTCTAGAGCTAAAAGCAACCAGTAGATCACCTATAGAGACTTCTTTACATCACTGGCCATTACACATGGCTTCCAGTTCCAGAGATGATGGGTTGTTCTAGTGGTAGAACTAAGACTTTCCCAGGAACCCACTAACAGCCAAGTCTAACACTGCTTGCTAACATTAGCACCTAACACTTCCTCAAAAAAGAAAGAAAAGAATCCCCAGCCATATTTGGAAACAGGGACTCTTGTACATTTTGAATATAAAAAGAACAAAAAGTGAGCTTGCCTTCTGAAGAAAGCCAGGCAACGCCTACAGTCTATGCACTAGTTCAGAGCCAATCCCACGCAGGAAAATGTCAAAAAATAGATATTACAGCTCATGTGTAAAAATAAAAGTGCACTGCCACCCCCCTCTGAATCTATTTTTAATATTGCATCTGATTTCAGACGGCAGGAAAGAAGCAATGGATAGCCTCACTTTGAAAGGGTGTCTAGGAGCAAGTTTGTTCCAGAAAGGCAAATTAAATGAAAAATTCTCTCAGTGATATCAACTGTGCTGCTAAACTTCCAAGTGAAAACTAATCACTTGGTTGATTTACAGATTTCTTACATTTATAGCTGCATCTTCTTCATATCTGTTCTTACTGCAAAACACAAAAAAGTTTTATTTGCTATTTTGACAGGCTGCAGTATTTCTTTGCAGGTGCTGCAGAACTATCATGGTTTGAAGCACTTCCTAGAGGTACAACTATTAAAAATCAAGGGAATGGAACAAAATGCTAAACACATGGTGGGGGGGGGTGCGCAGATAGGGATGCAACACAACCCAGCTGATCTCAAAAGGAGAGGGAGACAGAGCTTCAGACAGAGGAAGAGTGGTGAAACAAGAGCCTCAGAGCAGTCTTCTTCCCCAGTAAAACACATTCTGAAATGCATAGGAACTCATCCACCCAGACAGTCAAGTGCTCTTCAGGAAGGACTCACATTCAACAATTCTCTGCCAAAAGCAGTGTTTTCCATTATATTTTGAAGAGCAGTGTGTACCAACAATACTTGAGTCAAATATTAGATCGATGCTACCATTCAGCACATGCATTCTGAGTACACTGAGGAGCACACTGTGTGCTTTAATTAGCTTTTCTGTTGTTTTTCAGCAAGCATTTTATAAATCACTCTCCTAGCTACTTTTATCACATACATGCCATCTTTTCCAGACAGCTGCTCCAGGAAACCAAGCACACTGAACTCTATCAGGAGAGAGCAAGATATCATTACCAGACACCATTATATCCAAAGACAAAGGCATGGTTTAGTGATCAAACAGGTGAATGGCTGGTCACAACATGGCACACAAATAGAGCTGGCAGAACCAACAGGACAAATGACAGTGTATGTGCTCTGTCCTCTTAGCTATATGGTCACTTTTATCACTGACATTATTTTAACGTTTTACTACAGTGTATTTGCATAGGTTTACTTTCCAATTTAAAAGGAAAGAGCCAAAAAAAGGGAGCCCTCTCTTTATAAGTGGTGAAAAAAACCTAAAGCCCCAACACCCCTCCTCCACCTCATGTGGCCCTTGCTACTTTTTCTCCTGGCTGTAAATCTCATTCTAAACTCACCTTGTTAGCAAGCATTTGCTGTTGAGCCTCAATTTGTTGCTGCTGGCGTGATGCCATTTCCTGAAGTTCAGCCAATGTCATATCCATCCTTGGAGCACTGACCTGTCAAAGAAAATCCAAAGCATGCTAAGTCTACAATTTTTAATTTGGCTAGTGTGCAAGTCAATACAACTACTGCAGAAAAGTATTGCAAAGGTCTTTAAAAAACACAACAACACCTGAGCATCCAATAAAATAATTAGAAAGAAATGAGGTATTTCCATGGTAAAAAGAATAAATAGTTGTAAGCTCATACACACACACAGCCCAATCCAGCCACACACAAACCAACATCTCTTGAAACATTAATACTTCTAGCAAAATCGCAGCAGCATTTTAAAAAGGTGTTTCAGAGCCCTTTATAATTAAGCCTAGCATGAATTAGCTTTGACTGACTGAGCCCAGAACACTCAGCACATAGCAGGATGGTTCCGTGGTCCAAGGTGTATTGTTGCAATTCAAAGCACTTCAACCTAAGTTGTAGAAAATTGAAAATTTAAATATACTGAGGTAAAAAAAAAAAAAAAAAATAGCATTATTATTATTACATTAGTTATCTGTTCACATTTCCTGAATCTAGATTCAATCTTATATCCATAATTATATCTTCTGGAGCACAAATTAATGACAGACAACGCATTCAATGCTGAAACACTAACAGGTCTCAACTTGAAGATTACAACTAGGGATCACAGACAAAACTAGACATGAAAATAAAGAACTGAAGGAAAATTAGATAAAAAGTTGATGGGAGTTGCAAAGTATACTGAATCTGCTGCTGAGATCACCTGTACGAACACAGATATGGCAGCCAACAGATCTCAGAGACATCTTAAAAACTGAAAGCTAGGGTGATAGTTGCTAGGGGCTTTGTGTCTATTTTAGAGCAGTCATTAGCCACCTCTCCAGAACAGTCTCTTAGCTACCAGCACAGGATTTGCACCTGTATCTCAAAAAAAGGGAAACCTCCATTTTCACTATACTGGCCATTGTATCAGGCACTTACTCCATTCTCTGTTCTTCGATCACCAGACACTTTCACACCATTTCTTTTTAAGGTTGACTCTTGAGACCTTTGTCCAGTCCCTAGAAAGAAATACAGGAATAGTCAAAGATGGTAAGGTACTTTAAGGATTTTTCTTATCCCTTTACACATAGCATTTAATACAAAAGGAGAAAGAGTACAAACATTTTTACTTAGAATCTGAACACCTGTTCTTCTCTTGTGAACACTAATAAGCTTCACTGATGACACAAGACATTTTATGAAAAGATTGGTGTTCTATGTCAACATTTATTTTAAAATATAGGACTGCTTAAAAACTGACAAGCAATAAAAGCTTAACCAATAGTATGCTATTTCTGTATTTGTCCTGTGGTCAACAGGCAGCTGGCCTCTAGTAAGTCTGCACTACAGATGTAGCCACAAAAAGGTGTTCCCCTCTGTAAATAACACCAAAATAACTGGTTAATTCACAGACAGTCATTTGGACCAGTGTCTTAAAATCAGTATCAAGATGGTCTGGCATGCCTTCATCAACCATCTCAGAGAAGATGAATAAAAATAGTTAAAGGTTAGTCACCTATCATGAAAGACAAACCATTTAACCCACAGCTGATTATTTGCACATAAAGTTTAAAAGCACTTTTCTTTCCTGGCAGTCATGGTGACAGTAAAGATGCTACTTAATTAGAATCCAACTTTAATGTTTCCATCAAATTACATAATAACAGTGACCAAATACCAAGCTCACTAATTTCCCTGTAGGACATACACGTTCTACGGGATGAAGGCACATCTGTTAGCTTCTTACCCATTTGATAACTATTTCAACATAATTTTCCTGCAAGACTAACTGCAGAGCTTCTATGAATTTGCTCTTCCTCAAACATATTGCATAGCAATGCTATGGCAAATAAAATGCCAATAATCCTAATATTACGAGTACCCCAGACTTGAAAAATGACATCCTGACAACTAAACTGCACTGCAAGATCCTTAATAGAAAGAAATGGCACAATTTAACATTTCATATACTCATTCTATCATCAAGACCCATTTTAAACATCAAGACCCATTTAACCATTTTAAAATATGCTGGGTGCAATGCTACTCAACACAAATGCAGTATTTCCAACACTGAGGAAGATTACCAAGGATGGAAACCAAAAGGGGAGGAAGAAGAATCCAGCAGACTGATATAAAGGTAAAAATCTTAAGGATTCTACTGAAGAGATGAATATGGGATGCACAGATGAAAAGCCAAACATAATTTCCTTAATAGTTTTCACATTAAGATTTACAAAGCATAGATATTAGATTCTCAGAAAACTGGACTAGGCCATTCAGTTAATGCTGCTCCTGAAACTAATAAATATGTGTAGATTGTGGAAGAAACACTGAAGAACTCTTCTTGTCAAGAATTCTACGTTTATCGCTGTGGTAAGGTATTATCCAGGGGAAACACCCTAAGTTCAAATAATAAATTACATTACTGGACAACAGTTTGGTTACTAGATTTAAAAGGAGAGACTAGATATTCAGCTGCAGCTAATATATTTAACACAGGATGTCCTTGAATGTTTTGGTGATGACCAGCTCTAGAAAACCCACAAGAGTTTCAATTTGGATTTAATGTCCCCAGGTCTGGCACAGAAGGATGAAGGCCTCACTAAAACAAACAAGTTTTCTGTTGCTGGAAATTAACAAGCACTGCAATACCATACTGACTACCAGCATTAACAAATAACATATGCTAGCTGTTTCCTTAACCTTGAAAAATGAAATAAAACCTAGACAAATGAACGAGCTGAGACCAACACCCACCTGCTTCCCGGCCAGGAGAGCGCTCGTGCCGAAGAAAGAAACGAACCTCACTTCTCTGCATCCCAAAGCGCTGCAAAACATCCAGCATCCGTTCATTGTTGGCTACGGGGCGTTCTGAAAAGGTAAAAAGTCAGTTGGCTATTACATCTTTATGTAACCTGGGCACATACATAAACCAGAATAATCTGTTCATCTTTCACTTGAACACCTGTTATTACTCAGATGCAGCATGTGCACCTTATTCTTGCCTTTACCCAAGGAATTTCTACCTTTCCCTTAGGAAGGCACTGTATGTACCACTCCCTGCTTCTGAAATTAAACCAACACCTCTGAAAAGCAGACACAGCCCTTTAAAAGTCCACCCCTGAAGGGAGAAGCTGAGGCACTGTCACAGCCCAAGGGGAAGCAAACATGCAATTTAGAGCTTTCAGCTCTAGTGCCTTAGGTTTGTGTTGGCAAATCATCTTACCCGCTCACCACCAGCACTACATATGCTGGTGTACCTTTTGCTCCACTTCTGTGGTACCTCAGACTTCTTTCTCAATCATTCCCACTCTATCCTCCAGGTTTCCTCTGTCCCAATTCCTACAGGGACCCACTTACTTCCTATTCCAATAAGAATTAAGACAGATGCAAAGAAAAAGTCTCTGGTAATTCTTCTCTTAATGCTTCCTAAGTATTGCAATCAAATGCTGGATTGCAGCCCCTGCATTCAAACTCAGGCAGAAGCACTCGATACCCTGAAGAGGCTCCTAGACAGTACCCAACATGCCTGATCCTCAGCAAGCCACCACAGCTCCTGTCACTTCAAGCGTTCTGCTACAGCTCCTGTCAGCCACAGAACTGGCTCATTCTCTCAAAGAGCAAATCGCACAAAGTTCAGATTACATATGTTTTGAAAGCTCCACTTCTGATAAACTGGAAAAGCTGAACTCTTTTGGATTGACAGCACAAAGGAAAAAAGGATTAAACAGTGAAAAGTTACTCCAATAAAAACTTGCCATTTTATTTCAGACAGTTAAGATTAAATTTCTTTTAAAGTCACATGCATAAGTTGCATTTAATTTCCTTCCTTCCCAGTTCAGGCTTCAGTGAAATCTGATTTTTAAGCCCTACTTGTTGCCTTTCAATATTACAAATATCCAGTGCAGTCTGCATCTACCACCTTTTCCGTATCACTGTTCTTCCAGAATTTACACACTTCATAACTGGGCATTCACTGAGAGAATATAATTAGAATTACTTATTAGCCTCTAAATCTTTACATAAAAGCAATTCCCTTTGTTATTCTAGACATGTTACCATAAATTTTTACACCTATTTTAAAAGTGATGGCAACTACACGGTCAATATATCTTAGTAGTTAACTTGATGTGGTCAGTATACTGCCATAGTAACCTATAACAAGATTGGAGACTTGTAATCACGTTAGATCTGTTTGTGCTGGGTGCCAGATAAACAGAAGGTATTGTTTCTGGCCTGAGAAGTAAGACAAGATGACAATGCCTGAAATTCAATAGCAACACTTTTGCACCAGTTTTATTTTTCCTGACAGTGCTTTTGTTGTATATTTCCTTTCATTATTTAAGCCATGGGAAGAAATAAAATAAAGAAAAACAAAAGAAAATCAAGAACTCAGAGAGTAGTTCATTCATATTCAATGGAGCCTTTCAAAGTCACTGTCTTAATATGGAATAATTATTTCAGGGGAAAAATTGTTGATGTTAAGTATAAATGTCTTCAGTTTTATAAAAAGAGGAGCTACTAATATTTTGAGCATGTGGAAAGCTCTTTTCAATACAAAAGACTTCCCTTAAATGAAAATGCTGCAACTATGCTCAAGCAATCTAGGAAGGAAAATTTCTGGAGTCACTGTCAGAAGAGATTAGCTCTACAGAATAAGCAAGTAGGTCACTGTTACAGAAAAAGCAGTCTCTTGGTGGTTACTTGTCTAGACAGCTAAAAAAGCTCTTCATCTGCTAAACCTAATTCAAGGGACCAAAAACTAACAGAGTCACTGTCAGATTTCCGTCTGAAAGAATATACAGCAGGCTTATGAGACAGATTTCTAGCTGCTCAGCATTACTCCAACTGAAACTCTATAATCAAGGCTGATGACCTTTACACAAGGATTCAGTCAATACCACTCAGTGACTTCAAAGAAAGGTCGAAGAGATTTTCAGATACCAAACAAAACTACCACTCAGGAGGAAAGGACAAACAGTCAGACTTTTTTAAAATTTCCTATCTGTCTCATTAAAAAAAACCATCTTTACACATGTACACACCTTTTGACTGCTTTCCACAGTGACCAATGTAGTTGCCTAACAGAATTCTGGTAATAATATCAAGAAAGTTTGTTCTGATACTCATCAAATTTCAAGTAAAACCAGGAGGACAGGGAGAGCAGCAAACTTGCCCCCTTCAAAGAGCAGAGTGCCTCAAGCACACTTGCAGCAATCTTTCAAAGTAGGCTTAATAAGGTGTGACAACAGAAGCTACAATTCCTGAGCAAGTGTCAGAAAAAGAGTGAAAGAAACAAGTGATCTAAGGATATCAGTAATTGAACTCTGAGAAGTCATTTTCCAAATTACATCTTTTGTTTCTACCCCAGAAGGTCAGCTGCTATTCACCATGTTTGTTTTAAAATAAAGTTTAATTTGTTCAGTGTAAAACACAAACAAAATAGAAGCCATGGTGTATCTTGGCAAAACAAGATAGTAAACTTTGCTGACATGTAAAAAGAGATCAGGGAAAAGCTAAAAGCATCATCCCTGCCCTTCACTCCCCCAAAAAATCCAAGACATACATTAAAACATACCTTGCAAATGGTTGCTAGTGGATATTATACAGATGCTTAACAAAGAATACATTTCATCTGAAACAACACGCAGGTACTTCATCCAGTACTCAAAGTCTTTTAATGTTACATTATTTGAGACTACTGCATTTTTTGTTATCAAGTACAATTTGAAACTGTATACAGTTTTACACACAGTGTTTGTATATAGAAGTAATTAGTAAATATAACAGGATGAGTGAAGGGAACAAGAATAATTTGGTTTCTAAAACAATTGTCAAAGTTTTCACTGCATAAATGGATGATTTTTTTTGTCTTAGGACAATAGCTGTGCAAGTAACATGGAGATACCTCTTCTTGTGGTATCTCCAGTTATCTCTGAAAAGACTAACCTCATAAAAAAAGTATCTGCTTCATTTTATGCTTCTGTATGCAGATTGCTTTCTTACATCTCCTTGGATACCCAAGAGGAGACAACTTGATTTTACAAATAAACCTTTGAGCATTATGTGGTCCCTCCCACTTACCCAGAAACTCATTTTTCAGCTAACAAGACCATTTCGACACTAAGTACTGGCAGACTTCACTTGCCTCTCTGTATAGGTGCTCTCCTTTGATTTCAGGACAATCTTGCTGCAATTTCTAGCATACTCTACATCAACATCTCAAACGCCAATCAAGAATCCAGGTTCAGAAAACACAAGGAGAGGAGCTACCTAAGCCAGCACAGCTCCAACTTGAGTAATAACAGGAGAATTCTGTCCCTCACCATCACAACCTGTGGTCTTTAACAGGGCATGGGGCTAAGGCTAACTATAAATTCAGTGGTTTTACCTAAACCTTTATTTTACTTGTCTTCCACTGTAGACTTTGGTATTGCATTGACTTAGAGATGGACAAAGATATACAATAAAAAAACTTCCCTAAAAGATTTCTTCTTCCCATGCTGGACGTGTTATTTTATTTTACTATGCTTTATAAAGAAAAGACTATAAGGAGAAGAAAAAAAAACTGTTGCATTTCTTAAAATTTGGAAATACCAGAAGCATTACATTTTTCAGAAGGGGATAAAAATGAAGAGACAAATCAGGTATCTTGTGCTATTAAACAAACATCCAGCTTACCAAAGGCTTTTTTGAACAGGTGTAAAACTGAGCCAACAGCAGGAAGATAGGAACATAGGAACATTATCTGATTAGTTTATGATTTCGTTTATTTAAGCATTTCAAAAAATAGGATCAAATATCATTATCTTCCATTACTTAAAATCCTGTCCATGATTCATCTATTTTATGCATCATAATGGCTACCAGTATCTAATATGTACCACAAAGAGAGGAAACGGTCAAAAGTCCTTTTCCATTTAAGCCCTGAAAAGTTGGCCATACTTTAGCTTTTGATTTTTTTGTTGACATGTTCTCCAGTTCCAATGGAGCACTGCAAGCTTGGGAGATTTGAAATTCCAAGACAAAAGTCAGCAAGAACATAGAAGGACAAAAGCCACAACTGATCACATACAGAAAACACACTTCCACAGGTTTAAAAGGACAGGGCAGAGTCAAAAGTAGTTTTAATGTCCTCTCTACCACCCACCACAAACCTTCTTTAGAACACTTTGCATAAGGTTACTAGTAGTTCTGGTAACAACCCTTCCCTTCCAAACTCATTTAACACAATGAAGGTGGAATCAGAAAAAGGAAGGTTTCCTTTACGCTACAAGAGAAAACAGCTACAGGGTTGAAGAAATTACTGGATCACAGAACTACCCATACTTCCTACTTCAAAAACCCCACAAAGGCCACTGGGATCGCACTTTGGGGAGAAGGAGGAAGAACAAACAGCTCCCCCACACTCTTCAGAGACTTGTTTGAGTCAGAGAAAGGCTTCACACACACAAGAACATCTGCATGTATCTTTTGCTTTTAACCTGTTTTTGCACGGGTGAGCCTTTCTGTAGATGGGTTATCATACAGAAGGTCTGAAGAAGAGATTAACAGAACTGTAAGGCAGAAACCCTGAGACACAAGCACATCTGCCAGGTCTCCATGTGCTACCTTCTTAGAAGTGGTGACCACCCAGTAACTCACCAAGTGCAAGGTGAACCTACCTGAGCCACACCACACTTCGGCCAGGTGGCACTCACTCTCACCAGGCTCCTTGCACAGCTCCACCACATCTCTGCAGGTTGTTTCAGGGGTGATTGGAACCTCAGTGAAGTGCTGCTCATTGTTACTGAGATACACTGTCAGAAACATCTGGAAAAGACAAAGGCAACAGCACAAGTTTACTTTATAACACAAAGCCAGACTGCACAGAGTCACAACCCTCTCATTAAATGTGCTACTTTCAATGCAACTGTAAAATTTATGAACAACTGCACATAAAGAATTTCAAATCAAAACCAAACTTCTTTTTAAGGTACAGGCAAATGAGACACTCTGCTCAGTTAAATTACACTGCTGGAGGATTGTTTGGATTTAAATCAGAACCTACTGTTCCTTCTTTCTCACAAGGTGAGGTGTCAGAACTCCTCCCACCCTACTGTACATATATACTGCACCCATTTGACACAGAAGGAGAAATAGTCAGTGAGAGTTCAGAGATATTCTTTATAGTGAAAAACAGCAATTACATCTGTAAAAAACAAATACCAAAAAACCCAACACACACAAAAAACCCAAACTTAAAAACATAAGCAGTGAAGTAGAAACATACTTTGCATGTTCAGAACACAAGTCATCAGAGGATTTCTTAGAAACACAAATCAACTTGCTAGACCTATAGTCTCAGTCTGAATACAAGGCTTCCCCTCCCTCCCCCTCAAACACCATTCCCAGGAAAGAAAAGATATTTTACTTTGCTGCTTCTTCACAGCTGTAGAAGGATTCTTCATCTTTGGTTATTACTCTGTAAAAAACACTACACAGCTAGATGTTGTTCTTGCTCACGTCTTTCCTGTCACAACTAGAAAATGTTCATTTTAAAAATTAGTTGTCTTATTTGATGGAAAATACTGATTAATCCCTCTGAACACCAGCTCGCTGTATGCTATGAATATTAAATTGCTAATTTAGCTGCTAGCTAAAAATTAATGTAAATTCCTTTCTGAGACCTATTCTCAACTTCAGTATCAGCTGGCTGCTAGTCTCAACCTCCAGGAACACACACACACAAAAAGTCAAATGTCTCCAGAAAGCAATTACTCCGCTACACATTTCAAGCAACAGAAACCTTATCAAGAGGCTAAAGAATTCAGTGTTTTCCATACAGCTGGAATAGCTGTTTTTGCAGCAAAAGACACAAATCCTTGCCTGTCCTCATTTTTAGAGTAAAAGGGGTATAGATCCTTACAAACAATAGTTTAAAGGTTAAATTAAAAAGGGCGGAAAAAAGGTCCAAACAAGGTCCAAATCAAACAAGGCAAGAAAGCACTAAAAATACTCTCCTAAATTTAAAGGAAAAAAAACCAACCAACCCCAAACCAACACATTACCACAACATTATTTCTGTGATTTTGTGCAAATACTCTGGGAAGAGTATTTTTTTACACCACTGCAATGTGAAATTTAGCCCTATCTTCCTCAAAGTTTTTGGAACCCCCTCTTGGGGTCATGCACAAGCACCTCCATGATGCCTCCAAAGCCTTTTTGAGTGCCAAGATCCTTCACCCCTATGAGAGATGCTGCCTTTATTCTTTTAAAATCTACTGCAAAAGCACTCCATGCTCAGTATGTCTCGTTACTGAAGGTGTATTTGTCCCAAAGGAGGCACTATAAACACTTGGAAACAGTATTTCGGGCCCTAGCACTGCCACAGATTTAGCAGCAAGAGCATGCAGAGTTTCTGATCTCTGGTTTGGCCCAAGTCCCCAGGACAACAGTTTGTGATAAATTCTTAAAGACCTTCTTATAACTATACATAGATTGGGGAAAAAAAAACCAACAACAACAACAAAAAAACCACCACCACACCACAAACCAACCTGCTAAAAGAGAGCTCAAAATCCTTAGGAAAATTATCAGACTCGCCAACCATTGCCTTGTCACCATATGGCAAAAACAAACACACTTGGGGATTGTAAAGAGAGAAATTAATAGACAGAATGTGGAAAATGTGTAGACAGCAACAAAATTACTGACTGATGTAAGCCAGTATATGGCAAAAACAAACACACTCGGGGATTGTAAAGAGAGAAATTCAGACAGAATGTGGAAAATGTGTAGGCAGCAACAAAATTACTGACTGATGTAAGCCAGTGAATTCCATGGAGGGCAGGGCAGGCAGATGGAGCAAGACACACAGAACTTCAGGATTTTAGCTAGGATCATGGAATGATTTGGGTTTGAAGGGACTTAAAGATCACCTAGTTCCAACTCCCCTGCCGTGGGCAGGGACACCTCCAACTAGCTTGCTCAAAGCCTCACCCAACGTGGGCTTGAACACTTCCAGAGATGGGGCAACCAAAACTTCCTTGGGCAACTTGTTCCACTGTCTCACCATCCTCACAGGAAAGAATTTCTTCCTAAAGCCTAAACTAAATCTACCCTCTTCCAATTTAAATACATTGTCCTATACCCTATCACCACACACCCTCCCAAAAAGTCCCTCCCCAGCTTTCCTGTAGCCCTTCAGGTACTGCAAGACCACTCTAAGATCTCCCCACGTCCTTCTCTTTTCAAGGCTGAGCAACCCCAACTCTCTCAGCCTGTCTTCATAGGAGAGCTGCTCCAGCGCTCTGATCATCTTTGTGGCCCTCCTTTGGACTCACTCCAGGAGCTCCATGTCTTTCCTGTGCGGGGGGGCTCCAGAACTTGACACAGTACTCCAGATGGGATCCCATGAGAGCAGATTAGAAGGGGAGAATCAAGGCTGCTGCTCTCTCCTCTTTTCTGCTCCTGGAGGGGAGCATCCCACCTGCCAGCCAGGGTCACAGCTGCTCACCCACAGGCAGAGAAGTGAATTCCTTTTAATGCTGCTTCTCTCTGCTATGCTTTGTGTGGGCAGAGCTGCACGGCAGGCAGGACCAGCTTAACACATATACTTATTATATAGCAAAGATGGGTGCAACCCTTGTGCTGTTTACAATACAGAGTGCTAACGTACTGACCTAAACCAAGAGACAAAGCTTCCCAAGCAGGAACTCTGATACTCTGGTTTAATCTCTCCTCACTGAACATGCTACCTTTTAGATGTAGTGTTTCTATAGGAGGCTGGCAGTGAGAAAAGCCATGTGCAACCAGGTAAGACCACCACTTAATCACAAAAATTGGGGGAAAAAAGTATAAAATAGAAGAAGTGGCTCCCAAATAGCTTTACAGCAGTGTTATATAGGTATGTAAAACATACCAACACTTCACATTTAACGCTGTATAACGTTGTTTTCAGAACAACACTAAACAGCGCAAACTGTGCATCTGCAGTAACATGTTAGGTTTAAAAAATGAGCTCAGAGATGGAATTAAGAGAAAATTATTAAAACCATGGTATTATACACAAAGCAGACCTAATTTGACCCAGCAGGGCTGTTCAGTCTTCAGTGTGCCTGTTTATATCCAGTTGCTAATCCCTAGGATTTACCAATACAGACAGCTACGCAGGAAGGATCACGAGTTTCCAGCTCTATCCACAATGCTCAGAATAATTATTAATACATTAAGGCAAGCGCACTCAAACCTGGTGTGCGTGAGCTGTTTCTGAGACTTAGTAGTGTCTAGATTAACCTCAACCCCACATATTTTAGGAAGTGGGAGAGGGGGGAAAAAAGCAACCGAACTCCACAAGTTTCCTAAAACCATACCTGAAAGTCTTAAGAGTTTAAAGCAACAGAAAGGCTACAAAATCAGCACAACCTCCACGGTTCCCTCATCCCACTTCCCTGTAGCTCCACAGACAACGCTGAGATGATTGAAAAGTTCTGTAAGTAGTTGTGTGCCTCCTCTACCTTCCAAGTGGCTGTAACATTTATCACCTTAGATGGGAGAGGCAAGGAGTTAGACCCTGCCTGCACATCTGCATGGTCTGATGGGGCAGCCTGCTCCCTGCCTGGCCACATCAGTCTAGGGCAAGCACTGAGCAGGGAGTTTCCATCACAGAGATGTCTCTCTCCCCAGAAAGGACTGGAGAATGTGAAGAAGCTGGTGTGAACCAAAAACCCTCTCAAAGCACTGCTCATAAAACTTGGCGGATGCTGTGGCTTGCACCACCTTGCACTGGGATCCCAAGAAATCATCCCTTCCCTAGGAACAGTCCAAATGCAATGATTATTAACCACCCTACCAGCTAATTTATAGTACTGTTTGATTGCTGTGCAGCAGTGAAAAACAAGGGAAACAAGAACACTCTCACAACACCTTCCTTGTTCATGAGTTTAAATCCTCTAGATTGCACCAAGCTGGAGTGCAAAGCAGTCTTTGGCTCCTCCCTGAAGCTGAAGATGTTAGAACAATTACATAAGCATCCAGAAATTAATAAAGAAGGAAAAAAGAAAAAACAACATGCAAAAAAAATAATTTTCAAGCTAGGCATAAGACTTTTTTTTTAAATTAAAAAAAAAAAAAAGAGGTAGACAAATCTCAGAACTTGTTCTTCTTTTAAAGACAGCATCCAGGCAAATACTGAAATGTGCTTTTCTTACTATTTTCTTTTCCTGTTCCTGGGCATGTCTGACTATTTCATACAGCCTTGGATCAGGGTTTTTTCCTCTCGTAGGCTTTAAAAGGTTTTTTAATTTAGTTTTAGGAGTGCTCAGCACACAGGCCAAGCACTTTTAAACAGGAGTCAGGTCCCTAACAAAGCTCTAAACTGGCATTCCCCACCTCCAGGATGTACTCACTCCTTATAGGCACTGAAAAGCTTTAGAATGTAAAAGCACTCCAGTACTGTAGCGTACTAGCAGGAAAGAAGAGATGTGTTGTGTACCTATTGAAGCAGTTCCTTTTAAAAAAATCACGTTGCAGATTTCAGCTGACTCTGCTACAGATTAGAAAATAAAAGTTTGCAGTTATAGAGCCACCAAGTGAGGCAGATCAATTGGATGTGCCAAGGGCATGACTAAGGACACACAAGTTAAAGTGAGAGTTTTTGCAAGGAATTAGTACAACTTATGACTTACAAACAAATGAATGGCAGAGTACTGAATATAAAGAAGGACATTGTCTCAAAAACCTGTCATTTAAGACACAAGTCAAAGAAAACCCAAATTGGCATGATTTACTACTACTTTGAGTCCTCTCAGCATGAAATACATTATTTTGTTTCAACTCATATTAGTTACAGATCAACTCCAACTACAGCCACCATGTCTGGACTGTAACACACCCAGGAACAGGAAGAGAAAATAGCAAAAAAAAGCAACCAAACAGGAGGACAGATAAGGGCATCAGTTATAGCAAGTCACAACCCACTTTATAATCCTCCATCTCTCTTCCACATGTCAGTTCCAAATAGCTTTACATTTGCCCTGAAATCTGACCCATTTGTAGCTAAGCTCATCAACAGGATCATTTCATACAACTGCACCGATATTAAGTACAACATAACAGGTCTCAACATCTGCAATTAAGTTTTCAACTAAAAGTAAAATACCTAAGAATGGCTAGCTCTAGTGCTAGGCTATGACCACACTGTTTATATGTTTTAAAAACAAAAAAATCACAAACAAACAAACCCCTAACAACAGCTTCCCAGCCTGTTTGGAACACAAACCTGAGCAAACATATGCCTTACAATTTAAAATAATCTGAGATATCATTTTATATCAAAGACCTCATATCAATCTTCAGGAGAAGATCAGAAGTCCTCATTTATTAAAAAGGGAGAAGAGAGAGAAATGCAATTTTCAGTTTTGATGGTGTTTCTGTAAGGATCAAACTTCCCTTGCTCCATACTTCATATAAAACTGGCATCATACATCTTAGATATTAAAAGGCATTTAAATTAGACATTTTCTAATTGATATATTAATATTAAATTACTCAGGATGCAAGTATCCAAGAGAAAATTCTATTATTGTGCATGATGCAAATTAAAACATGACTTTGTTAATTCCTGAAGCTACCCAAGTTTAAAGGATGGATGGCAGTGTTTTTTTCCTCCAATAGTTTCTGGTGAAAGATCTAATTCAGATCGTAAAATTTCAGCAACTGACAGTGATCTTTCAGAACAAAATTGAGTCCCTTATAAATTACAAAGTAGAGATAAAAAACAAAACAAACAACAACAACAAAAACCCACAACCTGGCTTAACCCTGGTTTTCACTATTTGCTGAATTCCTAACTTGATGCAGTCTTCCTGCACAGCATGTGATATGTAACACAAGCTGGGGCATCTATTCACATAGCATTTTTCATCTTCAAAGCATCTTATAATCACCAAGTCATGACTCAAGCAAGCAGTTTCCTACTTCACAGGCAGGAAAACTGAGGCACACAAGAAGGCCACAACAGAGACAAGAACACCATCTGGTAGCCAAACAAGCACACTGCCTCTGGAAACCGTTACTCATTTCATTACCTTGCATTAGTGTGAGTAATATAATTTTGTACCACATTCCATATTATCTGCATTTTAGACTGAAATCTAATACCCTTGAACCACACAATAGTAGTTTGGGGTTGCTATATTCCGGTAACACAGATAAGTAACGAGCTCAACTTGCGTAAAAGTATCCTTGGCTCTCATTTTTAAGGAAGCATTAAAAGTCACTCTTAAGGTTGACAATGCAATACTTTGCAGTAATATTCTCTGTTGTTTTCTGAGTTATACCTATCATATTACACTGCAAATGTTTCAACATAGGCAGTACATCTTCCTACAACATGGAGAGCACACACACCCAAAGTTCTGTATAAACAAGCCTACAAAAAGGAGCTCACAGCATGCCCTTCAATGACAGTGAGGTTACACAGCAACAACATATATCAATACAGAAAATATTTCAGTGTCTGAAATAGCTTTTTTCGATACTGTATGGGAATGAAAATATTTACCATAATATAATTTACAACCTGAACTAAAAAATAATTTTAGAAGTTTACTTATATTCCTAGTTTTTAAACTATTTTTTTTAGAATATATTAACTACCAAATTTCAAGTACAGAAGACAGAGATGAGAAATAACTGCTTCCTTCAAGAGACCCGATACCCAGTTTTAAACATAAATGAGTCTTTCCCGATAAATATTAAATGCCTCCAAACAAAGAGTTTTAAATCAGTCTTGCATCTTACCTAGCAGGAATACTGATTCTGCACCTTCCCAGATAGCCATGAAGAAATCAGCTGCTAAAACAGATATTTTTGCTGACTTGATGCAACTTTCTAAACAACAGAAGACAACCTGCACAACAGCACATTTTCCTGTTCTGATAAGCAGCATTCTGAGCTGCTGCATAGCTAGGGCTCTCCATTATATATATAATAAAAAGTATATATCAATATAAAGCAAAAGTATATATCAATAATAAAGTAATTCAGCAGGTCTTTCACATCTAGTCCCTCAGAACCCTACAGCAGTCCGTCAGCAGGCAACATATTCACTTACTGTATCTAAAGATTGAGCTAAGCAAAAGATTAAGGTAAGCAAAGATTATAAGAGACTTACTAGAAGACAGGCACATGGGATGATTGCTACCCCAATCCTTTTGATTTCAGCTGTTATAAAGCTAGGTTCAACAGAAAAGCATGGTTTAATATTTGTCTATAGCCACACCCAAATGCGTGAAGTTAGGTTCTTGCCGTCTCACCAGCTGCACACGTTGTTCCATTTATATTGCACTGGCTTTTGGCCATAAAAATGAGAAAGGAAGTTATGATGCAAGATAGGTGGAGTACAGTAGGAAGCATCATAGGATTGTTCAGATTATTCCTAGACTATATAAAGCACAGCCCTTTTCCCTTTCAATTGTATCACATGAGAAAACAAGATTCAGTCTTTACTTTCAAAGGCTTTCTTTCTGCCTGTACAGATTTTAGAGATAAGTATTTGTATTTTACCTTTGGTTAAAATGTCATTTTCCAGAACTTAAAATACAACGTAGAGCTATGTGCACTTTGGGGGGAGTGGGGAAAAAAGAACTGGGAACAGCAAAGAGAAAGCTTTCCCCTCCCCTTCCTCCTTTTCTCCCTCTTACCTTTAATGTAGAGAGAACAGAATTAAAACCATCTGCTTTTGGTGAACACTAGTTAAACTGGGCAAATGCTATAGCACCAATGCCAAATTACATCTCACTCTCAGGCATGCATCTGAATCATCATTAGGGGAATCTGAAGAACTGTAAGGAAAACAGTCCAAGTTCTGGCCAAGCATTGTTGCCATCCCAAATTAATGGATGGAGGACTGCAACCCTCCTACTTCACAGGCTGCAACCTCAAAGACAGAACTCAGTGCTTCAGTACAGAATTACAGAAGAGGAAGAGGCCGTTAGATTTAATGAAATCAAAATGACTAAACTAAGATGATGATGTTCTTCTATAAGGTTTGGCAGGACAATTCTGTCAGTCAGGCATAGCTGAGGACTAGTAAATACAGGATTTTTCCCATACTCTGCCCCCCCCCCACCCACTTTCACATGT
>NW_009952796.1:5157502-5169392 GCF_000747805.2 Chaetura pelagica
TGCCCCCCCCCCCCCCCCCCCCTCTTTCAGTAGGATATTACACACAAGGTCATTAAAACAGATCTCTCCAAACAATTTTATTTTGAACCTAGGTTACTTTTTCTGACTTTATGGTCTTCTTCAATCATTCTCATATACAAGACAAGAGCAAAAGTCCTCCAATAAGCCAGATATCAGAAAGGTCTATGAGAATGTTTCATTATTTTGAATGAAAGCTAGGTACAGGAGCAATACATTCCAGGCTTCTTGGTTCTGCTACCATGTATCACTGAAGACAAGAATGTCTCAAATCAAGACTGGCTTTTAAAACCATTTACAATTTGCACTGCCAGTATCTACTGCAACATCAGCAGTAAAATAAAATGTTTTAAAATAAGCAGGATCTTTTTTTTAAGATACATAGACTAAATTGGTTTCAGTAACATATGTAGGAAACCACTGCCTTTTTTTGAGCACCCACATTTGCCAACAGATCATGCACAGCTCATCCTGATCAGACCTGAATCCACAGTTTGCACCAATTTAGTTAAACAGCTGCTGAAATCCAGAGTAAACAAACCCTGAATACATTCTGCATATTGTAACACATAGCAGCATGTTTGCAGATCTCTTCCAATTGTCATCTTTGAAGTTCCTGTCTTTCACACTTTTCCCACCCAAGTACTCTTCCCCTTCTCTGCAAATCCTTCCACGTGACTCCTTAGATCCACCACTTTTGCACTGTTGGACACTTCACCAAAAGCCACCACAGGTTCACTGGCACAGAAGTAAACCTACACGCAGCTTTTGGACTTGTACTGTTGGTGTCCTACTTGGAGCTTGCTCCTCCTCCTGGAGTCAGCAAAGGAGAATTGGGTCTTCGGAGGCTTGAACCTTTAGGCAGACAGATTCTGCCTCATCTTCTACATTCAGCACCAAGTTATAAATACTAGGTACACAAGGAGAAAACAATTACTATTATTTCAGGCAGATTAAAAAAATTATATCACTTAATTCTTACGATAGGTACTATGCTCTGGAAAAGGGTAACAGTCTACCTCATACAACATAACCACAGGGGTTTACAGTTGCTCCTTCTCCCATTCTTCAGTATCACAACACACAACACACCAGCAGCCTAAAGCCAAGGTAGCATCCAAGCATAATGAGCAGGGTTATGAACTCTAAGCCTGAATCATCTCAATTTTCTGTTATTGCATCAAACCCAGATGCAGTCTTTGTGCCTAAAAAAAAACACCACTAAATTAAGAAAAAGTAAAAATAAAAATAAATGTAACTAAGCTGTTCTTGCTGCTCTAGAGCTTTGCATCCCCTCCATCAGGAATAAGTGTTACTGTTCTCTTAGCCTCCTAGATGGCTTCACTCTAAGGGCTGCCTGTCGGGAAACTTGAGAATTATACTGCTTAAAATAGTCCCTTAAGATGAATGTATATTCTTATAATGAAAAGAAAGTCTAGTACTTTTCACAACAATCAAAAAAGATTTTGTACAAGCTGGGACCCACATGGAGAAAAGCAAAGCTACACCTGCATCAGGGATGAAAGCATATTTAACACAACCCACACCTAAACAAAACAAGCTATCACAGTAAATTGGCACCTACAGCGCTCACATGACACCACCTACTGCCTAAGACACTAACGCTTTACTGCGTTTAAAAATACTCATTTTATGCCTTTCCAGCCAACGTATAAGAATCTCACCAGTAAAAAGACAATCAACATTCACAACAGGAACCACTAGACCTCAACCCACCAGAACATGCCAGTCAAACCCACGTTTATCAAGCAACAAGTGCCTGATGGACACATCAAGCAAATGTATTACCTTCTGTTTACTGGCAAGAGGGGCCTGTGCTCCTGGGAGCACTCATGAGGGAGGCAGAGTATTGAAGCAGAAAAGAGGATTTTATTTTTTTTAATGTCAGTTAATGTCCATCTCAAACAGTTAAAAAAAGAACAAAAAAAGAACAAGAGAGCAGAAGCTTTGTGATTCAATAGCAACACAAAATAAATCATGTAGCAAGTCAGAATAAAAGCATAGAACAGTGGTTTACTCCAATCCCAGCAACTTTGTAGAGCTCAGTGTCAAATACTTTTGGAAGTACTACTTGTTACATCACACTGGCCACTCCTCCAGGAAACAGCTGCCAAAATCTGTGTTCTACCTCCATGTTTATCACCAACCAAAATGCTCATGACACACACAGGTCAGAGAAAAAAAAAACATTTCTGGCACCTGAAACAATGACGTTTAATCACGTGGGTAATTCTGATGTGGGGAAAATCATGCGATAGAAAATTCTCTTCGGGCTGCTGACCAGTTTGGTACAGGCTGATCAGTCTGAAACCCTGAAATGCATTACTACAATGTGACATTCAGAGGCACTTCAGCACACCACAAGTCGACATCTCCATTATGCTGTGACCCTGCAACATGCTGTTCAGCCATCTACCTTCAGGACAAGCAAAAAAGAAACCCAAACCAAGAATTTTACAGCACATCAGTCTGTGTGCTTCGCTGCTTTCAAGGTCAGCTCCAGCTTCCTATATACTTGCCTCTAGGAAGCAGAGGCTTCCTGCTATATGAGCTTCTCTGTTTCACCCAGATAAATGTTTTTGTTAGTCCAACTTAATTCTCACAGCAAGTGAGAATTCCTCTCTACTACCATATCTCAAGACAACATGGAGGTTAAGGAAAGCATAACGTACCATCCAACTGCCACAGTTCAGGCAATCTTAATAGTGAGCTGATGGAGGCAACCCATACTCTTCTCAGTCCTTCCCCCATTATGTCCAATTATGCAGCCACACAGCAAATCACTTGAACCACATCAGCCTGTTTATTGCTTTTTGTCTTAAGTGCAGGTCGCATTTCCCAGCCATCACCCAACTCCTTACTGAATTCAAGGGGCAGCTACAAGAGACGTGGCTTTGGGCAGGGATGGAAACCAAAGAAACAAGACCATCCATTTTAGCAGCACCCCACTATTAAATTAATTAGGTATAACACCACACCATACCTCTGCAGAAGGGTGGCTCATTCTGATTCACCACTAGTCCTGGGTACAAACACGCTTCTGTTGCAATCAAAGTACACCTTGAAGAATGACGACTGAAAGAGAGCAGCCTGTGCATGGCAGTGCAGGCAACCAAGATGGCCACCAGCGTGCTGGTCTGGCGGGATTTTTGGTAGCCCAGCAGTGGCTCCAGTAAAAAGCTGAGAAGCTCCCCCTGCTCCAAACCCAGCCAAGGAGCCATTAGAGGGATAATAGATGCGCCTGTGCCATTAATATACAAAAGAACTGAAATGAAGCATTTAAGGGAGAGGTGAGAGGCAGTGCTGTCCTGGTGGTTTATGAGTAAGAAGTGGAAGAAGGTGCCCAAGCAGAAGTTTCCCTGCAACCCATGGTGAGATGGCCGGCTAGCCTGGCATGTATTCTTGGAGAAACATAGTGGAACATTCCCTGAAGGCACCACAGGGGTGAGCTTGGCCAGTGGACTTGGATTTTGTGGCCAGGGGACTCGGATTATGCAGCTCTGGAAGACCCCAGTACCAGGGGAGGTGACTGTTCCCGAAGCAGCCCGTGACTCTGTGGGAAGCCCAGGCTGGAGCAGCTCCGGACCTCGTGGGAAGGACTCATGAAGGAGAGGTTCGTGGAGGACTCTCTGCCATGGGGAAGCAGGGGAGGACTGTAAGGAATCCTTCTTCCTGAGGAGGAGTAAGAGGCAGGAACCGCCAGCCTGTGAACTGACTCTAAACCCCATGCCCTGTCCCCCTGTGCTGCTGGGGGGAAGGAGGGAGAGAAACCAGGAACAAAGTAATTTTGGTGCGGTAATGTCTGTAAGCACTGCTCTTTGTGTTGCCTGTGTCCTGTGTCCATCTGACGAGTGTGAAATTAAATTACTGGTTTTCCCCCCAAGTTGAGTGTGTTTTACTTGTGACCTTAAATTGGTGAAGAACCCTCCTTGTTCTTTGTCTCAACCCATGAGATGAGCTTGGTCCTCCTCATCCCACAATGTGTGTGTGGGGGAGTCGAGTGAGCAGCCACGTGGCTGTTTCTTTGTTGTTGTTTTAGGCCCAAACCACAACAACCAGCAATGTGAAAGATAAACAGCACAAAATGCCTATGCTTGGTGATCATATGTATTTGACAACAGCTGAAGTTTTTATTCAGCCCATAAAGAAGAGCTACTACTTCTGGGCTGCAAACACACAGGAAGACCTTAGTAACTATGCAGATAATTAAGAATATCATGCTACAGTGGCATGCATTCAACTGGCAGGGAAGACACATTGATCTACTACACCAAAGCAGATTGATCTTTTTATTTTGCAAGTTAAAATGGACCAGTGAGGCTATTCCAACACTGGAAAGGAGGGATAGTCAGATGGTCTACCTAGTCAGCCACATCATAACAAGATGTGCAGCTACAGCAGAACTGAGAAGTCTTGCCACACCAGTCAGCCCATTAACTCACTAAGCACCCCACTGGATTTAACCTTTGCTACTGTAACATGGCACTCTACATGCTTTAACTTTCATCAGGAAACATTTAGCTATCGTAACAGAAGCTGCGGAAGGGTGGCAGATTGAACAGTTGATCACTGTCTGATAGGTTTTATTTAAGTGCCGCCCACTCCCCAGAGCTCTTTCTAGGCAATACCAAGCTCTACACAGACACATCAGCTGAGATGTGAAGGAATCAAGAGCAGTTGATCAGAGCAAGGCAGCTCAGTCATGACAGTGATCTTTGCAGACAGCCTTGTGTGAAATGGTGGTCACTGAAGTTATCCCACAGCCATTTTAAGTTAAACAGTAGAGTTTAATCAAATCAACATTTGTATTATGCCAGGCTCCTCAACAGGCTTATTCTGCCCCAAAAACTCCAGAAATCATCCCTCTCAGCCTGTAACTATTTAGCCACTCATTCCAGCTTCCCTGGAGGTAGAAAACTTTTCTCTAACCCAAACTCACTAACTGCTATTTGTGGAAAACATTCTAAATATCCGTGGGTTTGCAACACTGGGAAACCACACTGCAGAGGCCTTGTGGGCAAGACCATAGGAATAACAATGCAGAGGGGCAAGAAGCATGCAGTGCTGTTTCCACAGCTTCCCCACTCAAACCTTTACTTGTAGTAAAACGTGTTCTGAAAAGTCTGGGAGACGCAGTGTGGCTATTGCTGATCATGCGGCTATGGGACAGCACAACAAGGCAGCAACTCTTCAGAAACACAGCTCGTATGGGACCCGTGGCAGAGTCACTTTGTTTTGGTATTTCACAAGAGAGCTTAGTGGCATTCTACAAGGAGATCTGGAGTTTTTTTGTGTTGTTTTTTTTTGCCCCTACACCCCTTCTGGCCTTTCACAACTCAATGATACCTCCCTTTTTTGCAGTCAGAAATCACTCACATTTCCTTCTATGTCAGCTTTTCCTGAACACTTCATTATGTTGAAACATGCACACAGTCTTCCTACATCTGAGATCAGAGAATCTCTTAACAATTCTGGCAATTCCAACATTTAGAGGGTCTTCCCAGCCCTGGGATGCCCAAAGATGGCTATATAATATATAGAATAGCAGCACTAAAAGAGAACCCACTGAAGATGATTTAAGAAAATGGATTTTCATCTTTTGAAGAAGAAAACTGAAGGTAAGAAAAATACAGTTCCAGAGACTGTCCCTTAGCTTTCAATTTAAAGAAACAGGGAATTTAACACTCTGCTGCAATAGAGGAAAACTAGTAATCTAACCTTAGATCTAAATTGCTCCTTAAGCAGTTAAGCCTCACAAAATCAAAGCATCAAAAGACAAGGAAAATCTCTAAACTTAATTGACAAAACAAACAAACACACACCAAACCACACATCCTGCTGCTTACATGCAAAATATATATATAATCACCTAAACAGGGAAAAGGAAACATTCATTTTACACACGCAAAGGATTTATGAACAGGGACCTCTTTTGGGGACTGTTCCCAAGAGTGGAACAGAATGAGTTACCATCATGTTTGCTCCCCATTCATTATCAATTCCACCGTAGTAGAGGTACAGATGATAACTAAGTGATATTATTTAATATTTAACATTGGATGTGACAGACTTGTATTCCAACACAGTGTACCATCTGCTTTGACTCTACGGGTCTCCCAAATCCCAGGCTGAACTCACTGCACGACCTTTAACAAGGGGCTTAACCTTCCTGCAGCTTTTGCTCCCTTTATTAAATGCTCTGGCCCCTACAGACCAGATGTTTGATATTGAATAACTCAAAATAATAACATTAGGAGCTTTCAAGCCAGCAATGTGAAGTGCCCATGTTTTCACTTGAATTTGGATCTCTAACTATAACCCAGATAAATTGCAGATTAAGGTTTTCCATAATCAAGACAAATGCAAAACAAAGTATCCTGATTTTAAAATGGATATGCTTTACTTTGCCAAAGTATGAAACAAAGATGTAAGAGTAGGATTAAAAAAATAATTTGGGAAAAAAAAAAATCAAGAAAAAGGCAAGAAGTGTTCCCCTAATCCTCCTTTTTAAAATAGATGCCAATAAAAGCTAGGGCACTGCACACAGCCACCTACCAAAGGATCCTATCATATTCAGACCTGGAAGCATCACAGTAGCATGGAAGGAGTTAATACAGAAATGATGTTACCATCTCAGTAATAAAATTATTGGCATTAACACCAGAGCAAAAAAAAACAAAGGCCTCTTCCTTTATACACAAGTGTGTTCAACATCTATCTAATGCCATTGCCACGGTGAAACAACTGATGAGGACACATGCATGACTAACTCTATGAACACCAGCAGCAAGATCCAGAATATTAATGATTAACAAAAAGCACATAGCAAAAGCAAGCAGAAAACTAACTGGTTTCTGCCATTTAACACCTCCAGTGTCATGATTGCTGTTCTTTCCCCCATTCCCTTACAGCTCCCTCTCCAGCAACAGTTATCTAACACTGTTTTATACAAAGTTTCATTCAGGCCTTTCATGTTCCAGAGAAAAGCCCCGAACAGTTAAGCAACAGTGACTAAGATAATTAAGTATACTTCAAATAATGTCCAGGATTTCTAGTGACCTTTATACACAGTATCATCCAACTGCTTGAGAACTGAAGATTATAAAGACTTTGCCTGACTCACAACTGACTAAGCTGAGAGAAGCCAGGCCTGAAGATAATAAAACTGAGAGCAAAACAAAAGAGTTTTATCTGCTCGTTACCTCATGAATAGGACCACCTTCCAGTTTCCAGAGCAATAAATAAGCTCCTACTCTTTGCAGGAAGCCGACAGCCCGAGGATTAAAAGGATCTGCGGGTTTCTTTGTTGTGAGTGGGCCCCTGCAGGAGGCAGCAAGAAGTCCTCCTCCAGCTGTGCCACCAAGCCATGGAAGGTAACTTCAGTCAGTCTCCTCGGGGTTATCCGGCTCCCCCTCCAGAGACTATGGCAGTAAGGCAAAGCCGCCTGTCATTAAACAAGCTCAGTAACACCCGCAGTGGGAGAGAGAGACCTGGGGCAGACTACTAACAAGGACTGCGACTAGACAAACGAAGCATTTTCATGACAATTTCTTAATCAATAGTTGGAAAGGAATGGTAGGCACATTGCCATTCTGTTGGTTTGTTCTGCTGACATACCTTTATACCTGACTCTTTTTAAAAGTCCAACTGGCGTGCACGTAAATTAATCTCCCAAAGCAGACCTGATAGCTCATAAAGAGGAGATCCCACCTAGCAACACCAAGAAGAAAAAAAAAAAAAGGAAATCCTGTGAATTATCCACCCATCACAAACTCCATCCCTGCACATGAACCCTTGAAACAGTAAATCCAAGAGTCCCATGAGGCACTCACACCCTGAAAGGTTGAATAGATCAGAAGCAGCATAATTAGCTGTTCCCATGGCCTCCACAGCTTGATCTGGTATAAATTTGTAATATCGCCCTTCCCCCATTTCTGATAAAAGCCACACAAAGAAACAAAGATACTTAAAGTACCGCAGAATTACACGAACTACAGATGGAGGGCTAAAGCATTAAAGTCACCTCAGAAGTTAAATGCATTTAAAACTATTCCTGGAACGATTATTTATGGGACAGAAAGAAAAAACAACGTTGCTGTAACAACATGAAAAGGGGGAAGTGCTCTAAGAACCTCCCTCAAGGTTCCTATATTTCCTATTGTGCATAATGACAGGTCACAGTTTATAAGAGAAGTGCAAGAGGTAGGAGAAGTTCAGGAGTAAGAAAGCTCAGCAAAATAATCACCTAAGCTTGGTTCAGCATTTTAAACAAAAATACTTTAAACACTGAACGCCACATTAAAATGTTTGCATAAAATCACAATATTAAAAACTTTTACATTACTAATGTTGAATGGAAACTCAGTTAAAAGTGCACACAACAGACAGTAAGTACTTCAATCAGATGAAGAAACAAGACATATGCTTATAAAAGCTCACCGTCTGAACTCCCATTCATGCACTGAAATCCATGCAGACAGTGAAGAAAAACATTGTTAATGACTGATAAACCAGATCAGATCTTAATCCATCAAAAAACTGCAGAATGGGGCTCAGATCCCACAGATCCATCTAATGGTAAAATAACAAGTTATTAAACCCTACTGGGAAGGGGACAATGACAATTTGTTTATAAACTTAGAAGCTGCTTTTACAAAGCACATGAGGTATCTGTTAAAGTTTCTTTAAATAAGCAGCAAGAAAACTGTTCCCAAGAAAACTATAATGGGTTCTACTAAATTATTTAATTAATTCAGAATCCATACGGCAATTCCAATTAACTGCCTAATGAAGCCAGCAAAAGATCACTAGAGGAGTTTTTTTAAACGTTAAATATACATTAAAACAGAAACTACACACATCCACAAAGTCCTGTTCTCACTGGTCATAACATCTCAGAGAAGACCACTTTGAACAAGGCATTCAACAGAGTTCAGGAGGAAAGCACAACTCCTTATGGTTTCACAGTTGCAGTGTTACGCTTAAACAAAGTGTTGTTTAACTTCATTAAGAAAGATCACACAGCTATCAGGAAGCTTCTTCAGTCATTTCTGATGGCAAAAGGCAAAACTAGTTTAGGAACATAAGCACTCTCCAGTTTGCCAAGTCAGTCCCTAACCCTAACAATATATCTCCATATCTGGATCCATCCTGATTTCAAGGAGGCTCCCAATAACTACTGTACCTAAGATAATTGCAAAATGGACCCTTAGCTGGATCATCATGAGGTTTTGATCCTAAAACTTCACCAGGCTTTAAAGGGTAGCTCAATCTGTGTCACCTCCTACTATCTTTGAAAAGCCATTTATCCAGCATGCAATAATGACAAATTATTTCTCAATACATGCTAATCTTTAGGGTAATAATGTAAAATAGAGAGACAAATGACACTGCAGAAAAATATGCTATTTTTGAGTGTTTCCAGCTCCTTTTCACTACTTAACAGTACCAGTCACACGCCCACAAGCTTTGCCAGATAAGAGGTGAGACAACTTCATACAACTTGCCAGCATTAACCCTGTAATTACCTTCATCAGTAGAGCTACACACAAATTACTTCATATTACACCCCTATGAAGACTTCTAATCACATACAGTTACAGCAGCAGTTTAGCACCTATCTGTCATCACCGCAAGGAAAACATTCCTGTTTCAGGGTAGTCTCCCAAGAGCTTGAGTAGTTACGCTGCTACGGCAGTTTCCATGCTTTTCACTGGCAGGTACTCGGGTGAATTCCTGGCT
The DNA here is from genome assembly GCF_000747805.2 of Chaetura pelagica. Taxonomy (NCBI): domain Eukaryota; kingdom Metazoa; phylum Chordata; class Aves; order Apodiformes; family Apodidae; genus Chaetura; species Chaetura pelagica. Next base: position 5,167,283 of record NW_009952796.1, read on the forward strand.
GGGCTCACGTCTGCTGTATTCCCCACTTGGGATCACAAGCCCTTCTCCTGTGCTGTTTAATCCCTTGTCCACACTACCTTCCGGAGCAGAGATGGACCTGCAGCAGGGACTTATGATCTTACACAGACTATTTTATTTGGAGAGTAGGAAAGAGAAAGCTACCTTCCGGAGCAGAGATGGACGGACCTGCAGCAGGGACTTATGATCTTACACGGACTATTTTATTTGGAGAGTAGGAAAGAGAAAGATGGTAAGAAAGGTGAAGCAAGAAACATTTTGCAGATGGTTTAGGGCCAGCCTACCACGTTTCATTCAAACAAGATAAGGATAGTCAAGTTCATTAACACCTCATTAGTGCACAAATAAAAGAGCACTCGGATGTCCTGCTCCCTCCTCCTCTTGCCATCCAAAACTCTTTCAATCTTTTTATAAAGAGAATTAGTTCAAGCGGAAAAAAGAGATGAGAAAAATCTGTAAAAAATACTTTAAAAACCGACAAATACCAAGATTTACTTTTGGCACTGCACTTTCCACCCTTTCAGATTCACATTTGCATGAGTACATTTACTATAAAATAGCCACAAAGAGGCAAGTGTCTGTTTATTAACCCTACACTCAATGGAACACAGAACCTTGAAACCGTTTTGCAGCCTTTAGTATAAATGTTGGACATCTTATTCCCCTAAAGTTATACTAAAACACAGGTCTTTTGGTTTGGTTAGAGGTGAATTAAAGTTCTAACACTCCCAATACTTTTAAATTCCTTTAGCCACACACAACCCTCACAAATGTTTCATCGTTCACAGTAAATGCAGTGTGAAAAGTCTGTATCCATCCCTTTATTCATAGGTTAAAAACCAGAATCACTAATGAGTCGAGTCATCAGCCACCAGAGCAATGCATACTCCGGAACTTGTCACCTGCAAAACAATAACGGGATGAGATCGGTCCTCCTGCTTGTTTTCTCCTTTATTTCAACTCGGTGACAAGAAAACTGGCCAGCAACAGCATCTCTTAGAGGTTTTGCTGTTACACGAGGGTGCTCCCCCAGGTCGGTTTTGACTTGAGTTAAATTAACACATTATATTTACTGCTTGTTTTTATCAGTTTTTCACAGGTAGACAACACCACAGTCACACAACACATTGGGCTATTTCATCTGTAGCTGGGCTCATATTCTGTCTGTTCCTCTCTCATTAACTACAGCAGTGACCCAGCCTTCTCTAGTGTTCTGTGAGATCAAATTATCAGTCATTACTTCCTCCTAATTGCAGAGGAAGAACCTCACACCGATAGCAAAACAAATATCCCTCTGTTCCTTCCAGAACAGATTCCCACTTTCACCTCCCAGTACGGTTCCTTCCTCACTTGCTTCAGTCAGCCCTTGAAAGAGTTAAACTGGAAGTAATCTTTAATTGAAGAGGCTGTAGAGGGGACTGACTACCTGTGCGTGCAAAGCTGCTGGGTATCAAGCACGGCAAGGCAGGCCGCATTGCCCGGGGGAGGAGAGCAGAAAGAGTATTTTAAGGCACCCTCATGTTGGACTAGGTGGGTTTTTTCAGCTTGCTGGGATTTTCTGAACGTATTCCTGTCTCTCGGCACAACAGCATCTAGATTTCATAGGCCACCTCAGCTGGCAAAACCAGGTACTCAGAATCAGGAGTGCTTGTTAAGGAAACCAAGTACTTTATGTCGTCACCTTTGCATCTTTAGTGCTGAAAACTAAGCAAGGCAAAACTAAGCAATGCTTTCATGCAGCTTCAGCTGACAAAAACAGTGTAGTTCTGAAATTAAATGTTAAAACCCCGACAAGAGGTGATCTTCCCTGTCCCTTTTGAAAGCATTAGAACAGATATGCCTCCCTGAGCAGGGCAGGTTTAATACACAGTCACGAACAACTCCTGACGCTCTCCTAGCCAGGGATGAAAACACCTTACCCCGAGAACTCCTAATCACTTTGAACGGTAAACAACATGGGCACCATCTTCCTCCTGGAGTCTGGGCACTCCAAACCAAAACCAACCCCCCCCTCCAGGAGCTGCAGACAGGGAGGGGTTCAAGTCAACTTTAAGAAGGTAATATAAGAAAAAAAAAAAAAAAAAAAAAAAAA
>NW_009952796.1:5170059-5171985 GCF_000747805.2 Chaetura pelagica
GAGGAGCCGCCTCCTCCGCCCGCCGCGGGGCTCGGTGCGGGGTCGTTGCCCCGCTCCGATCCCGGTCCCGGCTCAGCGAGACCCCGCCCGGGATGTCCCGGGACGGAGGGCTCAGCGAGGGGCTGCGGGCAGGACGAGGATCTTGTGCGTCCCCGGAGCCGCCTCCTCCCGCACAGCTCCCGGGCCCCGCGAGGGCAGGGACACGCACCGCACCGCCCCGCACCGCTCCCTCCGGAGGGCCCGGCGGGAAGGGACCGGCCAAGGTCTGACACCGGCACTGGAGCCTCCCCGAACGGGTGGTCCTGCCGATAATCGCCCTTTAGCTCCTCGTCTACGCGGCCGATTCAGCGTCCCCGCCCCAAGCGCGCTTGGCTCCTGGTGCTGGTTTCAGTCGGACCTGGGCAGTCCGGCTGCAATGGCCAAGTCAAACCTCGCAGGACAACGTGGAGGTGCCAGAAGAAGGTCCTAGAAACCCGTATTAAGGTTGGGCTGTCCGAAAAAAAAAAAAATAATAATAATAACCCCACAAATCTTTTACACCCACGCAGGAGGAGGGAGGAAAAGAATCCCTTCCCTGAGCCGGAGAGCGGGGTGGATGTTTCCAGCCCGGGCTCTTGGCTAGCAGCTTCAAAAGCTGAAGGAAGGAAAGTGTGCTGCATCAGCACCGTTACAGGGAGGGCTCTCTGCGGGAAAGCCAGCTCCATCTGTTTTTCCTACTCATTAAAATCTTCCCAGTAATTAAAAAGGATAAAAGGGAAGAGGATTAGAAGTTCTCAGATGAAGGGAGAGAAAAAACTAAGACCTGATTTGTGTATAAACACACTTTTGTGTAAAGTAGTAAAGAAACTTTAACAGCGTTGATAAAAACCCAGGGAACTCCTTTCCAATACTCAAGTCCTGTGTAACACACTGTGAGCTGGGGGTGGGCTAAAAAAAGATCAGAAAGCTCTTTTTATAGTTGAGACGTTACAGCAAAGAAAAACAAAGTACCTTCTTCTTCTTTTTTTTTTTTTTCCCCTACAGCGCTGTGAAACATCGGGATATTTAAAGCCTGTCCCAGAAGTGTCTGGCGTCTGTTTTAACCTGCTGCACGAAGTCTCCCCGCCCCCGCCTCACGCCTCGCACCGACGGGAGCGCTTCGCTTTCGGAAGAACCACCCGCAGGAACGGCGGGGACCGCGCTGGGGGGGGAACCGAGCCCCGCGGCAGAGGAGGGAGGAAAAGAATCCCTTCCCTGAGCCGGAGAGCGGGGTGGATGTTTCCAGCCCGGGCTCTTGGCTAGCAGCTTCAAAAGCTGAAGGAAGGAAAGTGTGCTGCATCAGCACCGTTACAGGGAGGGCTCTCTGCGGGAAAGCCAGCTCCATCTGTTTTTCCTACTCATTAAAATCTTCCCAGTAATTAAAAAGGATAAAAGAGAAGAGGATTAGAAGTTCTCAGATGAAGGGAGAGAAAAAACTAAGACCTGATTTGTGTATAAACACACTTTTGTGTAAAGTAGTAAAGAAACTTTAACAGCGTTGATAAAAACCCAGGGAACTCCTTTCCAATACTCAAGTCCTGTGTAACACACTGTGAGCTGGGGGTGGGCTAAAAAAAGATCAGAAAGCTCTTTTTATAGTTGAGACGTTACAGCAAAGAAAAACAAAGTACCTTCTTCTTCTTTTTTTTTTTTTTCCCCTACAGCGCTGTGAAACATCGGGATATTTAAAGCCTGTCCCAGAAGTGTCTGGCGTCTGTTTTAACCTGCTGCACGAAGTCTCCCCGCCCCCGCCTCACGCCTCGCACCGACGGGAGCGCTTCGCTTTCGGAAGAACCACCCGCAGGAACGGCGGGGACCGCGCTGGGGGGGGAACCGAGCCCCGCGGCACTGACCGGCTTTAGCCTTCCCCGCCCCACGCTACCTGTCCCTGTCCCTGTCCCTGTCCCT
>NW_009952796.1:5172099-5175137 GCF_000747805.2 Chaetura pelagica
CCCGGCGTCACCGCCCCGCCCCCGGCCCCAGCCCCGCCATCCCGGGCCTCCCGGCCATCCCGGCCGCTGCTCGGGAAGGGCCCAGGAGCCGCCACCCGCGCCTCCCGACCAAACCCGCCGGCTTGTGGTTTGGCTGAAGGGCTGGAAACGGTCCCCGCACCCCCGTGAGCAAAGCCCGGCGTCGCTGCTCCCTGTTCCTGCATCACTGCCTATAGATTACCGAGAGTGTGGGCTGTAAATAAACACCAGCTCTTTCCACGTCCCCAGTTCATGTGCTCGGATATATTAACCTACCCACCGAAGGTTTATAATCCTCGGTTTTCGGTTTTTTTGTGGGTTTTTTTGTGGTTTTTTTTAATTTATTTTTTTTTCTTTCACTCAAATTTTGAACTTATTTTACCAGATAAATATGTTTCAGGCCCACGTGGCAAAGATGAACCAAAATCCTTCTGCAAGTATCTGCTGAATGTTTAGGAGCATCTAGCTGGTAAAGGATAAAATAAGGAGTATGATCTTTTAATGTATGTCCCAACTACAGGTACAAATTATTGCTAATAATAATTGTAATATTATAATAATAAATTATAAGCCTGTCAAATAAACGTATAAATGCTTATATAAAAAGCAGGTTTCAGAGGTGTGTGTGTGCATGGTACATACATACGTTTTGTTAGTGCATGCTGCTTGCAAATCAATCTGCAGGAGTCTCTGTTGGCACAACTTTTAATTTTTACCTCTTCCACACAAAACTGCAATTCTGTCCCAGCTAAGGAAATGAAGCTTCAAGGGGTGCACCTATTTCTTTCCAGTTTTGTCCAGGCTCTCTGACTCATAGGCTGTGGCGGATGCTCTCGGTGCCATCTGGCCACGCAGTTCAGATCACAGCTTCACTCCCCAGAGAGGAGACAAGACTCGCCAAGTTTGCAGGTAAAGTGGGGTCAAAACCATTTGCACCTGCGCATTTCTCAGCAGCATTTCTTACCTCCCCTACAGCATGCCACATTTCTGCCCCTTACAGGAATTCAGACATGATTTCACTGGATAAGCATGAGATTAATTTCCCACAACAGGTCACTAATTACAGGAAAGACTTTTCATTTTATGAGCAGGGTTTAGAAACATTGTGAAAGTTTCTGACTGCAGGTTGAATCTCCAGAGGGTCAACAGTTGGAGGTAACCGAGCCACCTACAGGAGGACTGGCAAAGGGGAACAGTTTTGAGTTGTGCATATGCAGAGCTTTCACAGAAAGGAAGAGGAGAGGTCTGCAGGATCTTGAGCCAACAGCACTGACAGCTGAAGCTCTGCACCTCTTCCCTGGTTCCCGCTACTGGCAGCCTGTCCGGAGCATGCTCCAGTTGACTGAGACCACATGCAGTTCCCTATAAGCACACACAGCAAGGGTCCAGGGGAAGTTAATACTCATGGAATTGCTTGAAATGCATCCAAGAAAAGGAACAAAAAAATCACCAAACAAAAATGTAGCAGAATTATTATACTTCTCTCCCTGAGAGATCTATGTCATTTCAACAACAGAAATTTGCAGTAGCAAAAGGACATTATAGACAAGAGTGGTAACAATAGTCAGTAGAAATCAACAGCAGCAATTTTTTTTATTGCCAGTAATCTTGTTGTGCAACAGGATCAGGGAGAGGGGGGCTGGGAAGACACTGCTGTATTGCATGCCTTCAGCACACTAATTAATACAATACTTTATAACAATTTAAAAAAGCCGTACCTGGCAGTCGTTTATATTTTAATAGTCTCTTTAATTCTTCAGCAAAAAAATGGTGAACCTGATTCTTATACTGTTTCTAAGGCCGCAATTTCGGAGAGTTTGTCAGAAATCAACGCAAATAGCACTAAACGAGCTGGAGACCAGCTGGTTTAGATTTGATGTCCACTGCCACCTACTGTTAAAACTGCACCAAGTCAAACTTCCAAGCTCTAGTTTCTGAGGGAAACGGCTTAAAAGGGCAGAGATAATGGAAAGTTTCGGAATTGAGATTGCTGGGGGGAAAAAAAGGGAACATGCCAAGAGAATTGCTCACCTAAACTCAGCGGGGGCACAGCACAGCAGCTTCACAAGTTTGGATTCTTCCCAGCAGTGTTGAAGTTCTGGCACCTAATCTAGACAGCTAACCCTCCAGCTCAAGATAAGGCTTTTCCAGACAGTCATTCAATGCAAAGGCCTGCACTAGTCAGTGTTGTCAAGCTTCCTCCCCAAAAAACCGAAAAGTAGATAGAAAAGAAAACTGATGGCTTTACACCTTCAGCACCTTTATACAGTTCTGCTAATACCCCAGCTGTCCTCTGACAGTTGTTAAATTAATTTTCACTGTTTAATGTTGCATTTTTAGTATTTAATTTGTTTTAAAATGTCAGATCACATATTTTGCAGTGGAAGCAATTTTAGGAAAAATGTGCAGCAGTGACTTAATCTGTCTCCTAGATGGAAAAGAGAGTTCACTAGTTCCAAAGTCTGCAGCTGATATCCAATATATCTTTAAAGGAATCTCCTAGCCACACTAGGTAGGACATCCCATATTATCCCAGTGGGTGTTTCCAAAGCAAAAGCCTTTGCTCTATGCAACATTCAAAAGACCACGTGAAGAATTACATTTAGACAATATAAATTTTACATGAAGACACAGTGGTTTGCCTCAAGTGGTTTGCCTTTCTGTCGAGTCCAATTCTTTAAGTGTACAGGTTTTCTTAGGCATCGAGAAGTGCTATAATAGGCATACCTTCCTTCTGATGACAAGCTACTTCTTTCTAAAACGTCTGAGTCTGGCAACTGAAATGACTCTTCAGCTGTAATCTCCTTCTAGAGGACATTCCAGAGAAGATTCCATCAGTGCATGCTTAAAGAACAACATCACCAGGCCTCTACTTGAATGGTCTGCATTTTGTTGAAAGGTATGTTCGGTTATCAAAGTTCATTTTGGGTGCGATGTATATTTCCTTGTTCACTCACAGGGATACTAATCCAACAACAACAACAAACAACAAACCAACCAAACAAACAAACAAAAAAGGT
>NW_009952796.1:5175191-5181427 GCF_000747805.2 Chaetura pelagica
ATTTACCTCGCTCAGTGGCATGAGAGCCAGTTTATTGTCTTGTGAAAGCATTTACTTGTGTATAAAGTGAATATAACTTTGTTGGTTACTGTATATACGGACTGGTAATGCATGTGAGCAACAACATGAGACAACAGAGGTTCAGGTCCAGACCCTGTAACCTTAATTTAAAATTATTTCTTGCTTAACTTGCATCCTCCCTGCAATCCCATTATCTAAGTGAGAGTCACACATGCACCCACTGCACAAAGTACATACCCAATGACGTCACTCAGTAAGCTAGTAATTATACAGAGCCAGCAGTACCCAGAAACCAGCAACACTCAGGAACTAGTATAGAAATTTGCATCTATTTTGCTGCAACCTATTCAACTCTTAAGCTGATAATGTAATAACAGCTTCAAAGGGTGATTCTATAAAAGTAGAAAGTTACATTAATACCACTGTATGTACGTAAGCATCACTCACAGTAAACAAAAGTATTCAATTTATTCCAGATCAACAGGGAATTATTTAACCACAGTAAAATAAAGCTTCTCCAACTTCTCAAGTTACTCGCTAGAAGAAAATTCTAAACTAAAACCTCTTTTTTTTTTTTTTTTTTTTTTTTTTTTGGTAGAAGCTTTTCCACTGAGCTTACTTTTGAGTACAGTTGTGTGAGGATACATACCCAACCAACATGCTTTCCAGCACTTGATCCTGCAGTCCTCTTTCAGGGAAGATATTTTGACCCCACGAAAGCAGAAAGGTTATTTGTCTGAATCCTTTTCCTTTTTATACCCCAAGTGCATTAATTGATCTAATAAATTTATTACATATCTCCAAACTCCTACTATCTTTTGGAGTTGAGAATACTTGAATATTTTTAGTTAATTTTTTAAAAAATTTATTTAAAACAGAAAACTACATTTAGTGAAAGCTTAACTGTGCAGCATGCCTAGCCTACAAAAACTTCTCAATATTAGTTTGGTCCTCATACTTTTAGCTGAGAAAAATTGTATTGTCTTTCATCTTGTCTCCTACCTGTTCTCCTTTACCCACTTCCTTTAATTTCCCAAGGAGCAACATTTTCTGCCTCTCACCTTCAGCTTAAAATTACTTATGTATGGTATTACAAAGAAATTATTAGGTAGATGTAGATTTTAGAGTTGGTTACTCAACCAGCTTTTTATGCAGTATGTAGCACTACTGGGCCCAAAACTGGTTAAACTACAAAGGATCCATTTCAATATCTGTATCAGTTTAATTGAACTGGAATTACATTCATATCTGAAGCCATTACTCCAGACAACAATAAATATTATGTTTCCTATTTAAGGGATAAAAGTCTCAGCTGCAAAACCTGAATCTGTGCAAATTTACACTCTTTTCTACATTAGTTAAGAATATTTTATCAGGAAATTTTAATATGCTTTTATTTCCTGTTTCTATTTTAATGCCTCTCTAAAAAAGACTCTAGGAAGCTAGAGGCAATTCACAGGGACAAGAGCACAAACTCTCTGTGGATCATCCCAAGCTTGCTTACATGTCTCTCCTCCTCTCCTGGCTCAAAAGTAATGGTCCCTGGAGATGCCCAGATGTAACTGCTCTATCGTGTAAGCAAAACCAAGCTGTGTGTTTTGTCTGGATGTGGCCTTGCACCGAACTTCTGCATTAGATTTAGCCTTAGACTTCACTTTACCTCATTGTCTAGCAGCTTGAATGAAAATATGACTGTGTGAATATACCAGACTTCTTTCAAATGTATCACCTCTTATAAAAGCCCTTAATATCCATAAAGTGAGCAAAGCACTCCAGAGAAGAACACATGCCATGCAAAAAGGCATTTTGTATTTTTCCATTGATTACACTAACTTAATAAAACAAATCTGTTCTCCTCCCACCCAACTTCTGCTCTTATCCTCAGTTTTGAGCACATTACTCTTTGCTCTGATATTCCTCATTAATGTGGCAGTTCTTGATGTAGTTACACACCTTTCTTCACCTCCAGATCTGCAAGCTTTCTTCCCCCCATCCCTTGTCTTCCCAGACATCCACTTGTTAGCTCCCACTTCTCAGTCTCTTCCTTCCCGTCTCTGAATTTCTTATCCTTTCTCACATTTGATATTTACAACTTCCCTTGTATTTGAGCCAGGCCCCTTTCTCTTCATTGTGCCTCTTGGCATTGCTCATTGCGACACAATGCCCAAATGAAATATTCTATGTACTTTCAGTAAAATTTTACAGTCCCTGCTGCCCTTAACAGACCACACTCAAGTAAGTTGGAAACATGACATATATATTGTCTTACAAGCACACAGTAAGTGGTGAGAGGCTGAATCTGCACAGTATAGATGTATCTATATAGATATATTCAGAATTCCACTGACAAACAGTAAGACAAGTAATGAGATTTTACAAAGATTTATGGCATTTTAAATGTTGCAGATTATCATATAGAAAGCAAACCAGATCTCCCTGGTCCAGGTGGCCTTCCTTTTAAACCTCATATTCCTAGTACGAAGTACGGAGGCATCAAAACGTGACACCCCTTCCCAAAAGAATGAAAAGACTACAAGAAGTTTTGCTTAAAAGGAGTGGAACAATACATTTCACCTAACATCTTCCTTGTACATCATTTAGACGTTCCCAAAAAAATTCAGTTCAGCTATGCTTATTGTTCCAATATGGTATAAACAGAAATAAGGCTATTTCAGTACTTGTTTTAAATCTTATAAGCATTGCAGAAATCCAAATGAGTAGTAACCCAAATAAGACAAATGAGGTATATATCATGCATGCAAGAAGTTGAGAACAGAGTTTGCATGTTACTTGACATGCAATAGACTCTACATAACTTTATTTCATCCCTTCTGCGATCAAGTTATCTGGCTTCATTCTAGGCCCTGACAAATGAACAGTTAAGCCACTAGAGATTTTGTGATTTTCTGCAATTCTCTGTCAGAAAAGTGACACAAGATACATTGGGGAAGGATGGCAATCAGCACCTGTAAAGTGGTAGATTTAGCCTACTTACAGAAGCAGACTTATTAACTATAAAGCTGCAGTTGTAATAAATATTATAAAATACATATTGTGCATATTATTAATATAATAATAAATGATATATAGATTATATTTAGTAATTTTAAAACTCAGATTGTTCAAATTACACAACAAAACAGAGAAGTGTTCTTGTAACTATATTGAATTTTATATGCTTAGGTAAGAGGAAAAAACCTACTTGCTTTTAAAGCATTAATGGACTGCCAGACCAAACTTCACATGCCAAATCACAAGTTTATAAAGAATTCTCCTGAGTGCATTGTGAACTGCTGAGTGTGCATGTGAAAGGAGATCAGGTCCTAAAATCATGCACAATAAAACCCTTGTTCTAATATAGCCAGATCATTTTACAGCTGCATTTCTGACTTGAGGGGTAGGAGGAGCACAACACTTCCAAATCCATAGAAGGTGTACAGTGTTCTGCTCCCAAAAAGGAAATTAAAAGTTCAGTGCACATTTTTTGAGTGCCATTAGGATGACATACATAAAGGCTTGCCATTGCATTTGCCCCGATCCCAAAGTAATTCTTTTCTAGTTGCAATATTTCTTTTTTTAAGAAAGAGGCTGCAGATGGGCTTCCAAGGAAGGGAGGTAGTTGCACATGAAAGACATGGGTCAAGATAAACCTTCAAAGAGAAGAAACATGGCTGAAAAAAATGTACAGAGATGCTGCAAGCAGCTAATGCTTTAGTCCTGTAATACGTTAAGCTGTACCTACCTTGGTGCAGGCACTGCAACAAGTGGTCCCATTCTCCCCAAATATTTGATGTTTTTTTCCCACACACTTTCCTATTGTCACTTCTGGCATTTCATAGAACCATAGAATCTCAGAATCACAGAATATCAGGGGTTGGAAGGGACCTCCGAAGATCATCGAGTCCAACCCGCCCTGCTGGAGCAGGCCCAAAAAACAACAACCACCACCAAACAAAACAAAACAAAAAATCAACAAAGAAACCCCAAACAACTAGGGCAGGTCACTCAGAAAGGCATCCAGACAGGTCTTGAAAGTCTCCAGAGAAGGAGACTGCACAGCCTCTCTGGGGAGCCTGTCCCAGTGCTCTGTAACCCCCACAGTAAAGAAGTTCTTCCTCACGTTGAGGTGGAACTTCCTGTGCTTGAGTTTGAATCCATTGCCCCTTGTCCTATCACAAGGCACAAGTGAAAAGAGTTTGTCCCTGCCTTTTTGATGCCCAGTCCTCATGTATTTATAGACATTAATCAGTCTTCTCCTCTCTAGACTGAAAAGCCCCAGGTCTGTCAGCCTTTCCTCATAAGGCAGGGTTCCAGTCCCTTAATCATCCTTGGATCTTCCGTTGGACTCTCTTAAGTAGATCCCTTTCCCTCTTAAACTGGGCAGCCCAAAACTGGACACAGTACTCCAAGTGAGGTCTCACCAGGGCCGAGTAGAGGGTGAGGAGAACCTCCCTTGATCTGCTGGACACACCCCTCTTAATGCACCCCAAGATACCATTGGCCTTTTTGGCCACAAGGGCATATTGAATCATAGAATGGGTTGGGTTGGAAGGGACATTAAAGATAATTTATTTCCAATCCCCCTGCATAAGCTGGGACACCTCCCACTAGATCAGGTTGCTCAGGGCCCCATCCAACCTGCCCTTGAACACGTGCAGGGATGGGGCTTCCACAACTTCGCTGGACAACGTGTTCTAGTGTCTCACCAGGCTCACACTAAAGAATTTCCTCTTAATGTCTAACCTAAATCTCCCTTCTTCCACTTTTAATCCATTACCCCTTGTCCTCTCACCACAAGCCCTTGTAAAAAGCCCCTCCCCAGCTTTTCTGTAGCCCCTTCAGGTACTGGAAGGCTGCTATGAGGTCTCCCTGGAGCCTTCACTTCTCCAGGCTGAAAAGCACCAACTCTCTCAGCCTGTCCTCGTAGGAGAGCTGCTCCAGCCCTCAGATCAGCTTTGTGGCCTTCCTCTGGACTTTCTCTGGGAGCTTCACGTCTTCTTATGTTGGGAACTCCAGAATTTGATGGATGGACCACTCATTGAGTAAGGAACTGGCTGGATCATCACATTCAAAGAGTGGTGATCAGCAGCTTGATGTCCAGATGGAGACCTGTGATGAGTGGTGTTCCCCAGGGATCAGTACTTGTACTGGTGCTGTTCAACATCTTTGTCGGTGATATGGACAGTGGCATTGAGTGCACCCTCAGGGATTTTGGTGGCAACACCATAGCGTGTGGTGAGGTCAACACACAGGAGGGAAGGGATGCCATCCAGAGGGACCTTGACAGGCTTGAGAAGTGGGGCGTGCAAACTGCATGAAGTTCAACAAGGCCAAGTGCAAGGTCCTTCACTTAGATCAGGGCACAAATGCAGGCTGGGTGGAGAATAGGTTAAAAACAATCCAGAGGAGAAAGATTTAGGTGGATGAGAAGCTCAACATGAGCTGGCAATGTGCACTTGCAGACCAGAAAGCCAACCGTATCCTGGGCTGCATCAAAAGAAGCATGGCCAGCAGGTCAAGGGAAGAGGTTCTCCCTCTGTGCTCCACTCTCATGAGACTCCACCTGGAGTGCTACGTCCAGTTCTGGAGCCCCCAACACAGGAAGGACATGGAGCTCTTGCAGAGAGTCCAGACGAGGGCCACGAGGGTGATGAGAGGCCTGCAGCAGCTGTCCTGCGAAGACAGGCTGAACCAGTTGGGGCTGCTCAGCATGGAGAAGGTTCCAGGGAGACCTTACAGTGCCCTTCCAATACTTATTATAAAGCGCCTGTAAGAAAGATGGGGACTGACTTTTTATGAGAGCCTGTTGTGATAGGAGGAGTAATGTTTTAAAACTAAGAGGGTAGATTTAGACTAGATATTAGGAAGAGGTTTGGTTTTTTTTACAATGAGGGTGGTAAAACACTGGAGCAAGTTGTTCAGAGAGATGGGAGGCGCCCCATCCTTGGAAACATCCAAGGTCAGGCTGGACAGGGCAACCTACTGTAATTCAAATGTCCCTGCTCGACTGCAGGGCTGTTGTACTAGATGACCTTTAAAGGTCCCTTCCAAACCCAAACGATTCTATGACTCTACTGTTTAACTTTCACGTCGCTCCGTGCGGAGGGAGGAGCAGATCTGGACGGTTCCTGCGGGTCTCTTCCACCTCGGGACAGCCTACACCCCTGTGACATTCCGCAGGCTCCTCAGCCCCCTCCCGCGCCTCCTCCAGAGGG
>NW_009952796.1:5182014-5183339 GCF_000747805.2 Chaetura pelagica
GGGCTGGGCAGGTGAGGTGCTCCTCCGTGCACGCGTTCCTGAGGGTCTTGTACCGCCTCCCTTCTCATTCTTCCTCATTAACTCCTCATTCCGTTTGTTCTCTTAAGAAATGACTGGCTCCCAAGCGACGGCTTTCCGTGGGGGGGGGGGGAAGCCTGGGGGCTAGTCTGTTGTGTGTCGTGTGTGTGTTTATTTTTGCTTACAGAGTTTAAGCCTACAAGTGTAAGGGACGGTGAGCCTGCTGCTCCATTTAGAAATAAATGAGGGGCGAAAAAAATGACGTAAGAAAGCCCTTGTCTGCCTGAAGGGGTTCCTGCTTCTTCCAGTCGTAGTAGTAGATCTAGTAAAAGATATAACCAAGATATAACCTCTGCCTCCAAGCTTTATAAAGCCAGAAAAAAAAAAAAAGAAAAAAGTGCAGCTGTCAGTGAGGACATCAGTGTGTATTCATCTGTACTGCCTGCATAAGGAGCCTGATGTATACTGTGACATAATAAGGTTCTATCTTACTGAATTTCTTACCAGGTTGTTAAATGAAGTAACAGTGGGGGAGTTTGTGCATAGTTTATGTAACCCTCAGTAAATTTTTATGTACTGTACTGTTTCTATTTTAAGAACTCTATTAGCCTAAACTGGATAATATTACAAGCATATTTCTGCAGAAAATTAGACCTCACGTGTTCTGAATCAGCAACCTGAAGTATTGCATCCTGACCATAACTTTAAATTGAAAGATCTTCCAGCGGAAAACCAGTTATTTTTTTACTGCACCAAATACAGCAGCACCTAAATATGTCTTGCATGATTATCAGTCCACTAAAGGCTTTTGCTGCTTCTCTGAGCGTAGGTAGTGGAGCTGTGAAAAAGATGGAGTACTGCCTTTTTGGATTGCAGGCTCTTCTTTCCAGCACTTACAGTTGGAATTAAGGGAAGAGAAGTTTGTATACAGTTTGGGTATGCTCAGTGTTGCATTTTATAAATGGTAGTACCCATGGGAGCTATCACTGGTCAATAGAAGGTTTTTTCTTTCTGTAGCGTGAGGCTAATGTTTGTAAGCAATGCTTTGCAGGCAGTAAAGTTAAGAATAGAAAGGATGGTGGTGTAAGGACTAAGCTGTCTCTTTACTTCTTCATGCTACTTAAGAAGTAAAGGTTAACAGTTCTATGCTGTCTTACATAGCACCTGCAAGTTCATTTTTGTGCAAGTAGTTTACCCTTTTCAGAAGTTTCAGAAAGATGCAAAACCAGGCTGGATAAATACTAAATTTGACACACACACAACAATACTAGATGTAAAAAGAAAGAAACTGTTTATGGTCTTTCCCT
>NW_009952796.1:5183478-5202142 GCF_000747805.2 Chaetura pelagica
TTTGACAGCCAAGACACTTAATCTCATAGAATTCCTTACTGTTCCTTAAGCACATCAGAAGGCATTATGACTGGTCGTCTGAGAAAAAAGTACACTTGCCCTTGTTAACCAGCACAAATGTGAAGAATCAAAGCCCTTTCAGCTTTACCTAGGCAAAAGTGTATCTCATAACTACTGAAGCTTGATCAGCTAGGTCCTTTGGATGGGCACTCAGAATTAAAGGCATTCTTTTGGCAGTTCAGTGAAGGTTATAACCACAGAGCAAGAAACTGGATGTAACTCCAGACTGTTGATGGAGAATTAAGGTAGCCTTTAAAAATAACAGTAGCTAGGGATAAATTCATAATGAAATTTCAGCACTTGCAGATTTTTTAAAGGCTACAAGTAGCCTTAGGAGGCACTTGTATATGCCTGCTCTAAGATCTGTCCTGCACAAACAGGAAATTTTTCTTCTCTGAGAACTCAAAAGAGCTGCTTATCAAAGATGAACAGGGGTATCTTATAATGAGTAGTATTCCACTAGAGATACATTGCAGGGCCACATTAATGTCATGGA
Source organism: Chaetura pelagica (assembly GCF_000747805.2). NCBI lineage: Eukaryota > Metazoa > Chordata > Aves > Apodiformes > Apodidae > Chaetura > Chaetura pelagica. The sequence goes on from NW_009952796.1 coordinate 5,184,035, forward strand.
TTAAATTGCTTAGGACTCTAAAAGTCCTAAGACACTAAAAGACACTTAAAGTGCCCCAAAGCAGCCTAGTTAACTCCTCAGAATGTGGCATTCTGTGGGATAAAGCATGTTGAGAAAGGTAGGAAGATATTATCCAGTACATCAGTCAGCCTAAGTGAAGTTTGATCATACATGCATAGACACAAATACTTCCCTGAAGTATTCACTTTGATATGTTCTCTGGATCCCAGCATTGAAGGAAATGGCTGTCCTACTGTCTCTTTATCTGGATCACTTTAATTCACTGATAAAAAAAATATTAAAAGTGTTAGTTGAACCAGTATTGAAACTAGAGTGTGTACAAAAAGACAGGCTAAGGAGTTGGCTGGGTCAGAAGACACAGAACATCAGCAAATGTTCCAATTAAAATAGAGACAGGAACCTGTATTGTTTATGTAGAGCATAATGAGGCTTAAGATCCGTAAGTCTTTTTCCGTCACCAAAGGACGAGGTAAAGAACATTTCCAGCTTATGATGATTGCCATCAGGGAAGGCAAGACCATGAGCCCCTCACTATGCAAAGAAGCACTTGCTTTCTGCTATTCCTGGTGTTACTGCATTTAAAAGCATAAAGGAAGCACCTACTGGTTAAACAGAGAAGTAGATCTAAAGTAATGGAGATTAAATAATAGTCAGAATGCAGTCTTGTCTGAAATTATGCCTCAGTGTAAATCTTGAGTTCTCAAACTTTTGTTCAGATAGTGAATGAGAGAAAAAGCATCAGCATTTTGCTTTAACTTCTTTTGAATATTAACTTCATCTGCTTCCTCTGACATGTCATCATAAGAGAAACACCGAATATCCAAAAGATCCTTATGTCTGAAACTGTCATGTTCTGGAACAGCTGCAGCTTAGTATGATGTTGATACGGAAACTTGCATATCTTCTAGTTTTCCAGATTTCTTTTACTGGAATTTTTAATGACTTACAGAAGCTCTGAAATTTTTACCTAAATGGGGTAATACTGATATTCTTATATTCCAGTTTCTTTTCATTCACATGTCTGAGCTTGGGAATGTGCTTCCATTCAGGCTATTACTACAGTGAGTGTGATGAAAAACAAATCAATCCATAACCTTCTCCTGTGAACACTTTGAGGAAAAAGTGATCTTGGATTCTGATTCTGCAGCAAACTTGAGCTTATTTTCTGGACAACACAAATAAGAACTGATAGCTTTTGGACAGCAGAGCTTTTATCTTCTTACAGTTTCAGTAAATCTGTATTTACAGGCATTTCTGTTTTAAAGCTTCTTGCCGAATTCATCAGCATTTTGCCACTTACTTATACTTCACCCTAGAAAGACATTTTGAAATGTGGTGTCTGTGTAGCGTCTAAGGAAAAAGAACACATATTGAAACGAAATACTTTAGGATATTTTAATCTCTGTTTTGATACTGGTTATCTGTAAGTGAAGCTTAGAATAAATAAGACATGCTTCAGGAACTGGAAGCTGGCAGTAGTTCTGTAGTAGATTGTGTCAGTTTAGATTGTTTAAAAAGGAAATGGAAACCTAGCTCTTCCATAGGAACTCTTTAAACTGGTGCAGGAAGAAGCAGCCATCTTCTTATTCTCCCTTTCATGGGGATTTGGAATAACTTTCCAACGCTAAAATTTGAACTCATTGTTTCACTGGACTTCTTATTTGAGAAAACATTGGCTTTTTCAGCTTTAGTAAAAAAATATTCACAACAATTTGCAAATATGAATATGAGCAAGTTCAGCTTTTTACTTTCTTGTGGGTCCATTGATTAGCTAGTATCAAACTGTCTTGGTTTGATATGAATGTTTAAAAGTGTAATAATGCTGCATTGCATATGACTGTTGACTATGCAATCTAAAAGAGGTGTATTGTTCCTATAACTTCGGGGTTGTATAGTTTAAATGGTGACATCAGGAACCAGCTGAGAATTAAAGAGTTGATTGGCAAAACAAGTGGCAGACAAACACTTGGTTTCTGGTGGTCCCTGTGTTTGGTTTCTAGACTGTTAATTGGCACGAAGACAGGTAGTGTCCAGAAACTGGAGCAAATATTTCTTCGTGCTGCCTAACGCAAGCAAATGAGTAAGAGTAAAAAAAATCAGTTTAAAAATGTAGTGCAGTTCAGGTTACCCATTGTGGTAGTGGAGGGCTTCACCACACTGCAAGGTCCTCGCTGCCACCAGGTGTCAGTGCACACGTGGTTAAAATCACTCCTGTTCTTCCTCTGGATTTGTAACTAGTAGTGTGTCTAGGATTGCTTTTCTTGTGTGCAGAATAATTAATCGCACGGCTTTCATCGCCCTTGTGTAGGTACTGGTTCCTCGTTCAGGGGTTTGGCAGCATTAGAACTTCAAGTAAGCTGTTAAGTCTTGTGCTAAAAAATAGTGTCAGATCCAGGCATCACTAATGCAGGTAGTATCTTGGAAGAAATGTGGCAATTTCCTCCTTGCTGTAGTTGAAGGGCCAGCATTATTTATTATCCAGTGGAAGTTATTTAGCTACACTCGGTGAATGTGGGGAAGAGTGTACTGAGGCTGTTGTACCTCTGTAGTTAACCTGTGATTCTCCTGTGTTAACAAGGAAGATCCAACACAAAGGAGCACAGACACATCGACAGTAACTACTTAATGGTCTGTTAAAATAGATCTGTTTGAAAATGGTCAGTGCTTACAGAACTTAAACCAACTATGACTAGAGGAAGACTCATGGAAAGTAAAACTCCTTTAAGTAGTGGCTTCCATATAAACAGGAAATAATTGCAGGCTTTTCTGGGAGAAAAGAGAATCTCCTTTTTCAAGGTATAAATTTACATAGACATTGAAATTATGAAATGAGTATGTAGTGTAGTGAGCAGTGTACGGAGGAAAGGAGTGTTTGTTTAAAAAAACAGAAAAAAAGGCAAAGCTAATGGGATCACAGTGGGAGTTGTGCACTTCGGTTAAAAAAAATAGAACCAGTTTCTAAGGACAATTCACTAAGCTATTGCAACTTCAAAACTGAATTTTAACTGCTTTAAATGAGTTGACTTTGTTTTGTAACTGGTTACTTTGTGAAGGTTTAAATTTAGCAGTTTATAATGTTTTCTGCAGCTATTAATGTTCTTTCTCCCTAAATCTGAAAACAATCAAGGCCTTTGGTATCCAGCAGAGCAAATAAAGGAATCTGTTAAATAGAGAAGAAAAGACTTGTATACAAAAAAGAATCTTGCTTCACATGCACTGTATTGCATAATTTTTTACATTTAGTTGTGGCTGTCTTAAAAAATACAAGCCTCAAGTGTTGAAAGAAAATAATGATGATTTCTTGGTTTTAATGGCTTCTTTTTTGAGGTGACAAAATATTAACTGGATCTACTGGAATCGCTTTGGAGACCAAGTTAAAAGGCAGACACAGGGATTTGCAGCCTCTATTACAATCAGAGGAAATGGTATCTGCTTATGGATGAGTAGCATTCAGCCTACTATCACTTGTTAGGCAGTTTCAGGAGATGAATTTGTGAACTGTGTGGAACACAGTTGCCCCTTTTTGGAGTATCATGACCATTGTTACAGATAGTGATGCCTTAAGCTCAGCGGCAGTTTCTGCTTCTTGAAATAGGCCAGACACTTCTAAGAGAATCTTTTACTATCCAGCAACTATGGAGAAGATAATAGTAAAAGTAACTCATGGCCTTAATTGATCCTTAAGTTTTTCTTTTTATTTACATACAGGTTTGCAAGCGAATGGACTTGGTTTGCCAGCGTATGTTAAATCAGGGATTTTTGAAAGTGGAAAGATACCACAACTTGTGTCAAAAGCAAGTTAAAGCTCAGCTTCCAAGGTATGTACCAGTTAAAACTGTAGTTAAAATTAAATGTGCTAGATTCTTTTAAGCAGAATATTGAAAAGAAACTTCTTGCTAGCTAATTCAACTTACATATCTTGAAAATTTGATTCATGTTTGTTTACTTTTTTTGTTTTCCAAAAGCACCTTGACTGTAAGATCCAATTACAAAGTAATGGTGTGGGTGAGTGTAAGTTGTCTTATGCTAGGAACTGGAATATTGGAAAATATCTCTGGTATTTTAAACAGAGAAAATAAGACTGGGTCCTGTATTACTCAGCTCTTATGACAAATGAAGAAAGGACTCCTAGGAATGAATAAATGCCATTCCTTTTCAAGACTGACTGTCTTCCCTTGTGATTTTTCTACAACTCTGCTTTAAAAAAGCAAGTTTTTTTCAGTGCCAAGGATTACACAGGGAAAAGGGAGGGGGTTTGACATGTGAGCATTACTGGGAGCTAGTTTCTCTCTTAAACAATGTCTTTTATCCTCTTTCCAGTGAATAAGTGCATCTGGTGCTGAGGCCTAGCAGATTTCACAGTCAGAGTGAAGAAACTAAATGCTACTTACTGTAGAGATCCTTTGTCAAAAGAGCTTATATCTCAACCTAAGCTTTGTAGCAAGCACTAATAGTGTATAAATTAATGTCAATTTCACTGAAGTACAAACTATAGCAATATGAGGGGATAAAAATACACTGACTCAGTGCCTACTGCTGGTTAGTGCTGAAAGCTTGTTTCGAGCAGTCCTAAGTTATGTGATCCATAAATTATATACATAAGATGCAGTAGCTATGTAGAGAACAAATTTTGTCTGAGTAAGTGTAGTCTGCTATTACTATCTGGTTCTCAAACTGTAATCAATTTTTCCCTCATAAACACAGAACTAATGTTAGTGGTTACTTTTTCAAACCTCAGAGTGTTGTAGGGGGGAAATTAGCTTGAGGAATTGTTACAGTTTCATTTTAGTAATTCATTGTTAAATCAGTGTCACTTGATGGTCTGCCTTTTAGACGGGAGTCAGAAAGAAGAAACCATTCATTAGCTCGTCATGCAGACATCCTTGCTGCTGTAGAAACAAGACTGTCTCTGTTAAATATGACTTTCATGAAGTATGTGGATTCCAATCTCTGTTGCTTCATACCTGGAAAGGTAAAATTTAGACTATACTATGTAGACTGTATGATGTGTTTAAAGAAGATCATTGTCTAACTTGACCTGAGGCAGCTGAGACAAATTTGTATAATGTGGATATATATATTGAAACTGCATTTCAGATACTTGCAAACAAACACACAAGCCAGTACTCTGCTATAATACACATTCTGAAATGAATGAACCAGACTGTATCTCAATATTTGATTTCCATTTTCCCTTCAAATCTCGCTTAATTCTGATGTTTGACTTGTGGCATATACATCCTATACAGCCTTTTACAAGAAACACATGATATGTAGGGTTTAATTCTGAATTTTAATTGTACAAAACAGCTGGAAGTCAGGTCATCAGAAAATTTAGACTCTGTAACACTATGTACTCAATCGGGAACATTTTCTGCACCTTTCCTAATGGTTTGAGTACTTCAGGTCAATTGAATTAAGATATTTTGTATGTGGAAGCACTGTTCAGTATTACAGTGGATGGGGTATTTTTGTACAGTAGGTGAAGTTCTGAATGTAGATAAAGTGTGTTAAAATATTAGTACTACAGAACAATTCTGGTGCTTCAGAATACTACCACAACATAAAATATAAATTATGCATTGGAGATTCTTTAAGCTGTGAAAACAGGCATGCAGAAGGGAGTTGACAAAGTCATGATGTGAAGAAGACATACAGCTCAGGGTTGAAGCAAGATCTGTGAACATTAGTCTAATGTTCTATTCCTCTGTCTTTCCATGTGGGGCTTGGATATATTGGTATTAATTTTACATGGGCAGATAACTTAATTGCTCTGGGATAAATGGGAAAGTTAGCTGCTGGATTCAGGTGAAGCATGGCAGGCATTTTTACATTTAGTACAGCAGGACGAGTTGTCATTATTAAATACATTTTTATTTTGAAGTGGTAATTTATCTGTACACTCTTTGACTTGATATTTAATTTTGAATTCTATCATTATAGTTTAATATTTTTATGCTTATTTGACTTTATATTTTTATATATACTGTGTATTTTTAAAAATGTAATATAAAGTCAAATAGCCTTAAGTCCTTGATGCTCGCATAGTAAATGGAATATTTGAAGAAGTGCTGCCTTTTTTGAACAGTAGGTGGAAAGGCAACGTGCAGTCTAGACCTCAGGTGTGCAGGAGCTGGGCAAGTGAGCTTGCCAGCCATTTTCCTTGTGGGCACGGAGTCATAAAGACCTTGTTTGTATTCAAATATAATAGCTATAAAGTTGGGGTTTTTTAATTAGTTACATAGTGTGTGAGCTTTCTAGTGTCACTGCTCTCTCAGCACAGTTAACAGTTTATCAGAAAATCTTATTCTGGTCAAGCAGATTCTTGGCTTTTTTTTGTGGTTTTCTCCTGACCTGTCCTGCTCCCTTCAGGAAATTTTGATGAATGAAGCTGCCACAGAGTTGTCAGGATGCTAATTTGTGTTAGAATATGTGAATCCTGAATCGAGGTTTGGCATATTGTGTTCCTGGTGATAGCAGAGCACTGCTTCAAGATTTTTATATTGAGGATGGCAGGGAAATGCTTTGATGTTGTTGCCAGCAGGATATAGCATGGGTAAAATTAGAGAAGTCTCATGTAAGCGTGTTGTGTGATGAGACACTTCAGGCTTGTCTAGCTTTTGCAAATTTTTAGCTTTATGAAAACACAAGATGCAACTGTACTGTCTTCCCAATGATCTTAAGTTCCTAAGTTCTGTGTTCTTCAGGAGACTCTTCAACCATTCTGAGTCAGTAGTTTTGGTACTCTGAGATTGGCAGTCCTGTCTTGACCTGCTGGAGACTGATTCATAGATTAGCAAGATACGTTTCATCTCTCTGGATCATTCCTAATGAAAGGGCTTGATTGTCAAACCTGTTAAGAGGATGTTTATGTTCTCTGTCAGTGATTTGATGTTTTATTGATTTGCAGTGTTTTTCATGCATGCAAGTGGACTCGAGTAAATATTTACAGCTCTTCAGACTGACATGATGGTGATGATTCTTGCTGTTCAATTCATGTTTTGTACGCCTTGTAACTAGCTGGGGGAGTGACTGCTTTGCAGTGTGGCTTAAAGTATCTTGTGTCAGCTTCTCCAAAAAGAAAATATTATGGTCTGCTGGGTATATATTATATGATTATATATAATTAGAGTATGGATGTAGTAAAACAGAATTTCACACAATGAACATTATTTCATGAGTTTAAAGAGAGAGTTACTGTGATAGACCAAGTGAATAGCTTCTCTGATAAACCACAGACAGCACTTCATTTCAAAAAGCTGATTTAGAACTAAAGCACACAGTGGTATGCAACTGTTATGTAGTAAAAGCCCCTGGATATGCCAGCATTTCTAGAATGATCTGAAATAATCTTGCCTTTATCAGAAAATCCTAATTCTTCTTAAATGTTTTAGGTAATAGATGAAATTTATCGTGTGCTAAGGTATGTAAACTCTACTAGAGCTCCTCAGAGAGCTCATGAAGTTCTTCAAGAACTAAGGGACATTTCCTCCATGGCTATGGAATATTTTGATGAGAAGATTGTTCCAATACTGAAAAGAAAGATTCCTGGGTCAGATGTATCGGGACGTCTAATAGGAACTGCCCCAGGTATTAATTCCAATGTATAGTTAAGTTTTATTTAGTTTTTCTGTAAAAATTCACAGCACTGTATTGTTTTTAAAGCTCCTTCCCTTAAATGCAAGCTTTATTACATAAATTTGATTATAATTGTTTCTTAAGAATGCTAACTGAAATGAATTTTCTTTGAAATTTAAGGAGCCTTTGTACTGCCAAAAGAACAGCCACTTGAATGTACGTTAGAGTTACAGCTAGTGTGTATTCATTAAACAAATGCTTTTGTGCCACCAATGAATGAAACTTTATCATTGTACTTGGTTGAAATTTGGCACGTGAGATGACAACTCAATGCCTTTATTTTTAGGATGATCAGCAGTGAGTTAGCCGAAGCCGTTGTAGTGCTGGTATACATTTGTATGTGCTTTTTTCCTGGGGCACTAATGTATGCACTAACAAGCAAAATACTTACGGGTAATAGTGAGAAGACAATTAAAATAAATCTATACATAAACAATTAAGGTGGTCCTTTGTCAGAATTTCCAAGACTTTCGTGAACCAAAGTCTAAGGTAATTTCCTCATGTAATGGGTGAAAAGCAAAAAGTTGGTATAACTGTAGTGTTTTCCCTGTGCCGAACAACTTCACATTTCTTAAGAAATGTGAAATCAACTCTCTGAAAGGATAACTAAATCAAATAAATACATCTTAAGCAAAAATGATAGAGGTAACTGTAGGACCTGCATGTTGTTTCTGCTGTCCTGTTCATCCTTTTAAGCCATAAGTGTGAATGCCACCTCTTAATTATATCCTGTTAATTATATCTCACTTCCATTGAGGAAGTATTGCCCAAAACCATAGTTGATGTCAATTGGTGTTGGAAGCCCATGGCTTTATTTGGCTGAAAAATGCCTGTTTTGTATTGAGGAGGAGCATAACTTATAATGGCAAGCCTTTAGTGTCACATAACTGTAGCTATGCTGGCATATTAAAGGAAAAAAAAAAACAAGAGGAGAACTGTTCTAGGCTGTTCCTTACTGTTCTGTCTTTGTAGTGCTTGAAAGTTGCATCTTACTTGCACAGCATCGCTAGAAGAGTAAACTGATGGAAAAAGTGATTGATATCTTTTGTGACAGAAAAAGTGAAAGAAATTATACAGAAGCTGTTAGTCTCCTTGATTTGCAGAACTTTATTAATCAACATTACCAAGCTCAAATTCCAGTATCATTTTAGTGGTTAGGAAGAATGAGTCTAAAGAAGTACGGAAAATAAATTCCTGTCTTCTAAAAAGTAAGTTAAACTGAAATACCTTGTTAAGCCCCAAACCATGACATTTTAGTAGTTTAGCTGTCTACAAGTAAGACGGCAGAATTGTACTGCTCTATCGCAATATATTTATTTAATGTTCTTCTGTAATAAGTAATTTACAGACATATTGTAGGTTTTTTACTTAACATCTGTGACACTAAGTCTAGATGGCAACATAGTATCTCTACATAATTTTTGATACACAAAGCTGTATCAAAAAAGACTGCTGAAAGTTTAAGTATTTTAAATTAGTCATTCTCGGAGATACCACATGCTCTTGTTAGACACTTAAATGACTGCAAATCTGTTTTCATGTTCATGTAACTTGCAACCAGTACTCAGATTCATGTTTGGGGAGTAGGGATAAGCAAAGTATGAAAACCAGGACACGATTTCTATCGTTGTCTCAAAATTGTAGGGGATTAATCACAGTTTTCTCTGAAGTTCCAGGGCCTTCTGCAGCACTGACAACAATGCAGCTATTCTCCAAGCAGAACCCTTCAAGGCAGGAAGTCACCAAACTGCAGCAGCAAGTAAAAGCAAATGGCACAGGCTTGACAGCACTAAAGCGGGAGATCTCAGAGCTCCGCATCAAAGTGCAAGAGCAACAGAAACAAGTCCAAGATCAAGATCAGAAACTGCTAGAGCAAACCCAAATCATAGGTGAACAGAATGCCCGACTGGCCGAGCTTGAACGCAAGCTGCGAGAGGTGATGGAGAGTACAGTAGGAAATTCTTCAGCTTCCAGCTCAAATGAACAATCTCTTAGAAAGAAGAGGAAGGCAGTTGAATCCACAGACTGTCCTAGGAAATCTAAACGCCTTCGAAACAGAAAATAACTTGGAAGAAATGACACCTGCAGGAGAATACACTGCTTTAGTAGCCCAAGCAGGTCTGCTTGTTTGGATACTGTGACTAGTTTCATGGTGTCACTTAGGCTGCTGGCTCTTCAAAACACCACTTACACTTGAACTGTAATTTTCTTTCACTGAGACTTTTCCCTTGCTTTCTGTATGGGTGGGCCTAATGCACAGGATTTTTAAGATTTGCAATTAGATATATACTAACCAGACCTGCTCTGTTATGTTCTGGAGGGTTAATTTTTTTTTCTGTGCAGATGTGTTTAAAGTAAACTTATTTGTGTTTAAAGTAAACTTATTTGTGTTTATGCTTATGTTCATATTAAAATCTTAAATTCAGTCTTAACTGACTAAGAGAGTTAAGCATAAAAACAGAAGTCCTGTTCACTTGAAGGAAAGATCAGATTTTAAAATCTTATTTTAGAGAACTTGACCTTTTTTGTTACAAGTGACCTTGTCTGGAATGTCTGAAAAGTCATTAATACTTTTTGGGAATCTCTCTGTAATGAGTATAGCTGACTTCTTAAGCTGCAGTATTGGCTATATATTTTTGTAAACTTAGAAGGAAGGGCCTTCTACCCAGTCTTCACATGCACACAGCCTGGGTCTAGGTCTTGGGAGCCATCTTCTACTTTTGCATGGATAGATGCATGTACAGCTTAGCCTGCTAAAAGCACTTGCCTGAGACTATTCTTAACTTGGGGGGAGAGTACAGTGACCTATAAAGCAACTTATTTGTTCCTCAGCCACAATTTAGCATCTGCTTTCAGCACAGCTGCATTCATACACTGAGGCATCTTATGAAGCTAGTTGCAAGAGAGTTTGAACCCAGGCTATCTGCCACTTTGCTGCCTGTAAATTGCAGGTATTGTTAGCCAAAGCTGGAGTATTGAAAAGCTGCCCGTGCATTGTGTGATACATAGGCCAACATCTAAGAAGTCTCAGACAAGTTGTCTCAACAGTAACAAAGCTCAGTGGAAGCTCCATTCCTGGAAGCATTCAGGGCCAGGTTGGATGGGGCCCTGAGCAGCCCAATGTAGTAGGAGTTGTCCCTGTCCATGCAGGGGGGTTGGAATTTGATGATCTTTAAGGTCTCTTCCAACTCTAACCATTCTATGATTCTATGACACCATTTGAATGAAATGCTGTATTATGGAAAAATTTAAACTATTTTGTGTGTATGTGTTGGGGGTGGGATGGAAGTTTCTTTGTAACACTTACGACAATGTTCTACAATTTCCTTATCCTAAAACATAAATTACTTCAGACAGAGCTTTAATTTCTTTTGCACTTCTGTTTTGAGCTTGTAACTGGAAAAGCATGTCTTGAGCTATTCAGTCTGGTCAATTCAACAACCTCTAGAGTTGTGTACAGCAATTACTTTTTCCCCCCCTCTGTATATTTTTGGAAGCTTATACAAATACCATTGTCCTTGGTTTTGTTTTAATGTACTAAACTATGTAGCTTTATCATTTGACTTAGTTTTCTTTTTTTTATCAGCTGCTGCTTTGGGTTTAGGTGGTACTGAATTCAACTTGGTATGGCACTGAAAATGCAAATGCTGCATTTGTAGCTGTTCAAAATCTTGGTATTATTACCATGGGTTAAAGTGCATAGCTCCCTTACATTTTGTATGGCTGTCAGATTAACACAGTGGTTGTATTTTAATCACCAAACAAATCAGAAATTGTCTGGAATTGTCCATTGAAATGTTACATAATTGTGGGAAAACAGACATTTTTCCTGAAACTTCAGCTACAGTTTTTACTTCTGAAACATATTAGTTCATATCAGAAGTAACATTGCAAATGCCTACGTTTTGGCAAACATTTAATTTTCAAAGAAACTTGTTGGGTTGTTTAAGCCTTTTTAAAAAAAGGAAGGTTTCTTGAGAAAAGCATGAAGGAAGTGATAAAAAGTTATCTGGGGAAAATGTTAAAATTGTTCAAAAAGCATTTGCTACTACTGGTCTTCTATAGCTCTGTTCTTTTTTACTGTTAAAGATCTCTCTTGCTGTTCAGTTTAAATATACTGGCATATACTTTACATTTTTAAAAATAATAATTTTGAATCAAAGGGTCAGCATGATAGCTATAATTAATGTGTATCATTTGATACAAATTCATGTAATGGTCATTCATGATGACAACATCATGTAATACTTTTTGTTAAATACTTGTAAACAAGTATAAACCTTTAATTGCATTTACTGAAAAGGTTTATTCACACATCATCTTTCAGATTAGGTTCTTTAATTTAGTTTCTAGATTATGCAAACAATTCTGCCCCTCTTCCTTCATGAAATACAAATAGTTTGAGGTTATTTGAGAGTGCCTTTTATTTATGTGTTGGTGAATCTCTAGCTGTATGTAAACTGAAATGGAAAGAACAACAGCCTATTGTTATGTGAAACATTCTCCGTGGATGGTGCCAACTTGGAAACTTCAGCTCAAGGAAGTATCACATGCTGCGAGTTTGCAGGTGCATCCTGATTCTCTGTGTGCTACCAAGTATAATAAAACTGAACAAGACCTATGAAACTTAAAGAGGTAGAGGGGAATTTTACACATAGGCTCTGAGAAATACCACAACAGGGGTACATTTCTGTTTCACTTCCTGGGTAGAGACTGAGATGTTTGTACCAGATGTCTCTCAGACTGGAATAATCACCTATAGATGGAATGCAGAAAACAAAATTAACTTATCCTTTAGTGGAAAGAGCTGGAACATTAACTTCTGACACCATATTGTCCCTTTTTAAATAAATAAAAAAATTAATTGATCAATATATGAACAAGTTGATAAAATAGCCTGAAGTAAAACTAAATCACTTTTGACTAAATTTCTATGCAAGTTTATGTGAGCTGGTGTATCAGCTTCAAAAATTCTACTTGGTTGTTATTAGTGATTGTGTATCTGTTCAAGGGAGAACCTCAAACTACAGAGGCTAAGATGTTTATGAAGTTACATGAAAAATTGTTTTATTTGCATTCAGTGTTCAGTTTTAGTACCTGGTAGCAAGGGCTGAAACTGAACAGCACAAGGATGAAAATAAATGTCTTTTACAGTTAGTTTCTTAAAAATAGCTTGAAACTACCAAGGCTTGCTTTTGGTTTTGAGCTTGCTACCTTTTGTTTCACTGGAGATTTTTTACAAATTTGTGCATCTAGTGAATGTGGTGAAAATGGTATCAGATGCCACGATGGTACTTTTTTGAGGAAAAAGCTGTTTGCAATCAGGTCTTGCTCTCCAAATTGAACACCTTGCATGTAAATGCATGCAAGCACCTTCCAAACAAGGGCTAATGGATGTAATATGTGGATCCTGTGAAGGAAGAAAGACTACCTGCTTTAAAGTTAATTTTATCAGATTAAAGAACAGATAGAAACAAATGTTAAGTTCTTCAGTCCCTGACACCCTCAGCATAGCACATTCACAGAATCACAGAATATTAGGGGTTGGAAGGGTCCTCTGAAGATCGAGTCCAACCTCCCCCCAACAAAACAGGACCAAAAAAGCTAGGGCAGATCACTCAGAAAGGCATCCAGAGACTCCAAAACCTCTCTGGGGAGCCTATCCTAGTGCTCTGTAACCCTCACAGGAAAGAAGTTCTTCCACATATTGAGGTGGAACTTCCTGTGCTCAAGTTTGAGTCCATTGCCCCTCATCGTGTCACAGGGTGAATTAATCAAAGCAATAATCTCAGCACCCAGAACTGATAAGACAGCTGTGTAATGCCCTCAGTATCTACAGCTGCTATAACAAAGGCCCACCTATACCCTTTTGGATCCTTAAAATACCCTTTCCTGATGCATGGAGCATTTGGGCCAGTCACTATGAAGTGCTTTTCCCAGTTATTCCCAGTGAAGCTTATTTTGGCCTCCAATACAGTCAGCTCTTGAGATCCCCCTGTCACTCCAGGAATACTGATAAATTGAGGAGAAGGACTTGGGGATGATGGTAGATGAGAAGCTCAACATGAGCTGGCAATGTGCACTTGCAGGCCAGAAGGACAACCATGTCCTGGGCTGCATCAAAAGAAGAGTGGCCAGTAGGTCAAGGGAGGTGATTCTCCCTCATTACTTGTCTCTCATGAGTCCCCATCTGGAGTACTGCATCCTGTTCTGGAGCTCCCAACATAAGAAGACGTGAAGCTCCCAGAGAAAGTCCAGAGGAAGGCCACAAAGCTGATCTGAGGGCTGGAGCAGCTCTCCTACGAGAACAGGCTGAGAGAGTTGGTGCTGTTCAGCCTGGAGAAGAGAAGGCTCCAGGGAGAACTCATAGCAGCCTTCCAGCACCTATAGGGCCCCTACAGGAAAGCTGGGGAGGGGCTTTTTACAAGGGCTTGTAGTGAGAGGACAAGAGGTAATGGATTAAAAGTGGAAGAGGGGAGATTTAGGTTAGACATTAAGGGCAGGTTGGATGGGGCCCTGATCTAGTGGGAGGTGTCCCAGCTCATGCAGGGTGGTTGGAACTGAATGATCTTTAAGGTTCCTTGCAACCCAAACCAGTCTGTGATGGCCACCTGTGTGATTCTAACTTGCCAGGCCATCGAATCCACACAGTTCAATAAACTCAGTTGTCATTCTTCTCCACCTGGATGGAGGCAGGGCCATTCTAATTGTGAACACAGCACTCACTATTGGCACATGGGTATGTGTAGCTTGCATGAATTATGCTTTAATTCCTCCTACTTACATCTGGTACACGGGGATCTGAAGTCCATACTCTGGCTGGAGAACCGCTCACTTGAGACTGGAACAGCCATCCTCCTGGAAAAATGCTCTTGTTTTTGTTCTGTCTTGCAATTTGCACACTCATGCCTGTAGGGCAGCTGTAGGTTTTCCATCCCATCTCTTGGATGTCCTCTCCATAATCACATAGGAAAAACCATGGGGCAGTTCATGTCGTGTTCTACCTCTTTTGAGCCAGTCTCACAGGAGGATGTCTTCTCCTAATGGCTGCAGCGTGGGCCCATGCAGGAGAAGAATTAGGTCCATTCTTCACCCTGGACAGTCTATTGGACAGTTTAGCAAACAGTTTTTCAAGTAAGTTCTCTTTTTCTCAGCCATTTTTTCCATGATCAACACCCCTGTAGGGGGTGAGGGAGACAGCCTTCATTCCACTGTGCTTTGTCAGCTGTTTCACCCACAGATGGTGTCTTGTCACCTTCTTCCCAGACCAATGTTGCCAACATGCAGGCATAAGTCAATGGTGTGCTCTGCACAAACTTCTGCAATGTATGTCTGTTGCATGGCATTTCTTCAGGATGTATAATTGTCTGTGGGTATCCCAGTAATGAAGCAACCAGCTGGTAAGTGGCTCACCTTCACGACAGCTCAAGTATTTTCTCATAATTTGCAGCTCCTTCAGAGATAAGGACTGGACAGCTGTTCAGTCTGACACCATCCCTGAAGCACAGTCAGGAAAATCAATAATAAAATCCACAAATAAAAAATAACAAGTAAACAGTAACACGACACATACAGCAGGTAAGGCAGCATTGTGGCACTTAACTGAAGAAAACTCTAAAAATAGACATTCTGTAACACTGCACTCAACAACAACATGCTACGAGCTGTTTTAATTTCCAGCCCCTTGAGACTCTGAAAAGGAAAAAAATTGGTACTGTCTCAACTGGGCTATCTGGGTCTCCTGACACAGCCATAAGTCAAACTATTCAGGCAACATATCAGCCGCAGTTCAAGCTCCATGTTGGGCACCAATAAATCTGTCAAGGGTTTAAGGTTGGGCTGGCTATTAAAAGGCTGTCAGATGCTCATTATTAATCCTTTTCCCTTCCTGACAGGTGAAGGGAAAGAGAGAAAGAGACTTACAGGTTGGAAAGAAATTAAAAGAGTTTTAATGAAATAATAACAATGAAACAAAAAGGTAAATAGTAAGAAAATAATGAAGTACTTACATATACATCAGTCTCTCCTGATGATGATTGTCACCACCAGTGCTGCAGCACAGGCACTGGAAAACTTCCAGAGTGGACAGTGGCAGACAGGAACTGCATTCAGGAACACATGGATCAAGATTAAAGGCAGAAGAATGGACAGAGTCCTCCTTGGATACTGGCCATGGACAAAGAGAGCTTGATTCTCGTGTTCCTCAGCTTTATACTGAGAATGATGCAAATTAGATGGAATACTTTGTTGGTCAGCTGTGGGTCACCTGCCCGGTCCACTCAGCCCACAGGTGTGACCCTTTTTACTCCCTTTCACTTACAGCAGAGTAGCAGTTTAGCAGTGAACTTTGTTTTACTTACAGAAATAAGTCCTGTAAGTCCCAGGAATAAGCAATACCACTACATACCTTTGCAGTACATACAAATATCAAGCAGCATCAGTCCTAGAAGCAGACACTGTCTGAAAAAAGATGCTCTTAATTTCAGAAAGTGGACTCAGAAGAGATGCAACTGAAATACAAGATTACTGAAAAGCTAATTGGTTCTGTTCTAGTTCAAACCAGGACAAGTTCATTAATGTTACAAGGATGCCTTCACGTAATTTCTTAACATAAATGATACGACTGTATTGAACAGAAACTTAGTTGCACTTAGTGGGATCTTCTAATAGTTAATTTTGGGAAGCACTAAGATTGCCTAAGAATTTTCAACACCAACACAGCCTCTTGAAAATAGGACGACACAAGATTTAGTTAAACGTGTCTTCAGACAGGACTACCCCATTTCCTGGTGTTCCTGATGGTTTTAAGATAACTGGCAAATTACAGTGATAGATTGCTATTTTGTTCACAAGTAAATTCAGTTGGGAGTATTTTATTGCAACACATCTGCTAGTTGTGAACAATTCTCATAGTGTCCAGTTCCATTCCTGTGCTACTTTGCACAGTACCTGGAGCAGCTCACTTGTCCATGTATTCTCTGCTCTTACAGTTGTGCTTACTGGATCTCACCTTCCTGGTTGGGTGAGGATGCAATGACAGCTTTTTTGAATCTTTTGGATTCAGTTGGATCTCTATGTCTTTGAAAGGGAAAATGTCAGACACAAAAAACTGTTAGCTTGCTGGAGACCTCTCAAATGTGATTTTGTTGTGTGGGCTGCTTAAACCAGAAAGACTCAGTGATTAACCAGGAAGAACACTTTGCACTCCAGGACACTTGGGCAATTAAATTCCCTCAAACTTCCTTTAAAAAAAAAAAAAAGTTGGTTAAACCTTGTTTGGTTGCTATGGAATGTTCCATTTATAAATATGGGATCTTTGATTGAATTACCCTACTGAATTTGCAGTGCTGTAAACCTGCCTCTCTGTACTGAACTCGTGATACTGTTTCTCTCCTCCAGTGTTCCTGCCATCCCTCTTATCAGCAGACACACTTGTTCTTTTGGCAGGATCCATCCCACGGATGAGGAGGCCTTTAGTGCAACCCTGAACAGCAGTGCTAATATTTGAACTACAAAACGAAGGGAACATTTTCAGAAACATTATATACAGTGTTTGGAGTGCAGTTGAGTGAAACACTTGTGATCCTAGCAATTCTGCAGTCAGCTCCTGCAGGTAGCTTAAAAGCACTGGTTTATTGTGAAGCAGTCACCGACCCAAAAAGTAAATCTGAGCATCCCTTGCAAGAACAAAATGCCTTGATGCTAAACGTCTTTTTTACCTCTTCCACTGCATCAGTTCTCACAAAATCTATGAAACTCAGATTGTGTGGCTAAAGAGGGAAAAGCTATGAACAAACTTTTCCATCTCACCTCTACTTGCTCATTTTTTCACCTCTCATCATATCCTAATATACACATTTTAAAGATGCAGGTAAACAAAAATATTCATGGAGCTGTTATGTTTTATAGATCCTGCACTTTAAATTGTGAACACTTTCAAGTAGGGTTTGCATTTCCCCTACACTTGCACAGTTGTTCATGGGGCTTTTAGCAACTAGCACATATTACCATTTTTAATTATTACTACTAATAAAATTAATTAATTTTATAATTAATTAATAAAATTAATTAATTTTAAGCAATCCATCCTAAAGTTGAGATATTCATATTGCATTAATAGACAGGGTATAATTCACTTTGTGATAAGTTGTTTTTATCTGTTGTTTTTATCGCTATTATTGATTTAGACAATTTTAATTTCAGTAGATTTATGGACAACTAAAATTCCAAGCAAGTAACCATTAGACTTATACACGATCTTTGTAACTGAACTGCTCACAGTCGGTATTATATGGGAAACAGATGAAGAGACACATCAAATGGAGTTTAGTTCTTAGAGGGGAGTTTGTCAAAAAGTCCTTAAAATACCTTACTACAAGAAGTGAAGAAAAGAGACACTGCCACAGGCATTTTGAGTTGTAGTTCAATAAACTGTCCCTCCCCACCCCA
>NW_009952796.1:5203719-5253431 GCF_000747805.2 Chaetura pelagica
GAAGCCGCTTCTCCCTGAGCAGCTGGAGGGGGGAACTGGTGATATATTAGGTGATATATTAGGTGTCTCGTTGCCGAGCACCAGAAAAACGCCGAAACGATTTCATGATAAAGGGCTGGATTTGTAGCGATCGGTGTGACAGCCGGCAGAGTCGTGTCCTTGTATTGCCTTTGCAGGCAGATCCGGTTGGGAGGAAGGGAAGAAACCACTGTCTGCTTTTGTAATCTAATAGGCGTAGTTGGTGGAGAGGAGACCTTCTAAATAATTCCTTTTTTTTTTTTTTTTGTTCTTCCCTATCTAGCTAAACATCCAGAGATAAAAGCGTTGATGAAGCCAGACTACAACTTGATCTGGGTGGTTGTGCTGATGGTTCTTGCGCAGTTGACTGCGTTTTATCTGGTTAAAGACTTGGACTGGAAATGGGTCGTTTTCTGGACGTATGTTTTTGGAAGCTGTGTTAGCCACTCCATGACTCTGGCTATTCATGAGATCTCTCACAATAGTGCCTTTGGCAACTGCAAAGCAATGTGGAACCGATGGTTTGGAATATTTGCCAACCTCCCTCTTGGTGTCCCCTACTCTATATCCTTCAAGAGATACCATATGGATCACCATCGTTACTTAGGAGGTGACGGAATTGATGTGGACATTCCTACCAACTTTGAAGGGTGGTTTTTCTGCACTCGTTTCAGGAAGTTCATGTGGATTGTTCTTCAGCCTTTTTTCTATGCAATTAGACCTCTCTGCATAAATCCCAAACCCATTACTCGACTTGAAATAATCAATTTGTTGGCTCAGTTTACCTTTGATGTTGTGATATATTATTTGTGGGGAGTTAAATCCATTTTTTACATGCTTGCTGGTTCATTGCTTGGACTTGGGTTGCACCCTATTTCAGGACACTTCATAGCTGAACATTACATGTTTTTGAAAGGACATGAGACTTACTCCTACTATGGGCCTCTTAATTTGCTCACTTTTAATGTTGGCTATCACAACGAACATCATGACTTTCCCAATATTCCTGGCAAGAGCCTTCCACTGGTAAGTTTAATTCCAAGGTTATTAGTCTTTCTTTAAATAAGCCCTACTTTTAACTTGAAAATCAGTAGAAGAATGGGAGTTGAGGATTAAAACAACCACAAAAACAAACAAGCTAGATCAATTTCTAACTTGAGTAAGAAAGGGGGTGTAATTACTTACCATTTCAGTGGAACCCTGCCCAAGCTTCAAATGTGCTGGCTGCTCAAGCCTCTTCCATTAAAAAAGTTGCAGATACCTTTGGAGATTTGTTGGCTCTGTCTTTGAAGTCCTAAGGACAATTCTGTAATGTGTACTTATCTTTCAATCTCTTCTGCCACTGGTGGGGAAAAGAGATGGTCTGAGGTATGGCTAATGTTTGTTGTACTGTTGGCCAATGTTTAATAGTTTTCTATTTTGGACCAGCTCAGTTTCCTCTAGTGAGAACCTTTGAACCCTAAGTAAGTATCAGCTGTACTTTGACAGAATTAAGACTTCAAGCTAAGACTTTACATCAATGCATATGCATGGATAGCAGGTATGAATTTTCAGACTGCTTCCTCCCCACTTCAGTATTTGCTGGTTTCTTCTAAACATGTGGTTAATGCTCACTGTATACATGTTTTCCAATTGGAGCATGGGAATCCAGGCTTCCAGGGCTACACCTAAAACTTGTGAAAAGTGTTCTTAATTGGAAGAAATTTGCAGTTTGGCAGCAGCTATGATTTGGCCTTGTAGCTTTGTTACTGCACTTGAACCTTGTAGGCTTGTGTCTTTGGAGGGGTCTAAACTTGACAAAACTGAGGTGAAATAACTACTCAAGCACTTTTTAGCAGGGCAGTTTAATTCTGTAGCTGGTTTGTTGAGACTGTTTTTGTTTATTTTGTTTTTTTTTAAAAAAAACAACATTATTTGTCTTATTCATAGATTCCATCTTTTAAATACAGCTAAAGTTGCTTTAACTCACCACCTTTGATACCTACATCTGTTCTGGGGAACCACCACTTCATTTCTTGCCCCAGAACTTCAATTGTACATAGGGAAGGATTTTTTTTTCCTAAGCATTTAATTGCAGAAGTAAATAGTCAGCTCTTGATCAGTAGCTCTGATAAGAAAACAAAGCCTTCTTTTAGAACAGTGTAGTTAATTTGTTTGGTCTGGACTCTGCTATGCTGTGTGCTGAAGATCACTGAAGTACTGAACACTTGATTCCAGCTGGGATACTGGTGAGCTGAGAAAAATACCTGTTGAATAAAAGTATATTGGCTAGACATACTATAGGTGTGATGGAAGATCAAAATTATCTTCAGCTCCAAACCAGGCATGCAAATATATTTGGTGTGTTACTTACACAGATTTCTGAGAACAGAAATAAGATGTTTCTTCTAAGTGTTGAAGTTTGAAACTAAATGTAAAAATAGCTGTCTTAAATGGCTCTTCTGGAACTTACTACATCCTTTTTACTGATACTTGTATACGTATGAGTCAGCAGTGAACTGAGTCACCCACTTCCACTAGCAACCAAACTGCTTCCTACTGTGAGCTACATGATGGTAGGTAGCACAGTGAGCAGTCTTCAGAGTGTTGGTGGAGTTTGTTCTCCTTAACTTCAATATAAAAGGTTCATGTGAAGTTTACTTAATCAGGGAGTTGCTTTTTCCATCTAATAAACTTTCATGCTGTGGCATTAATAACCTTTCCTGTAGAATCTGGCTTCTAAACTGATATTTCTAGTGCTTAAGTCACAGGTTGAGGACTAAAATTGTTGTGATTGGTGTTAATATAAATAGTAAATGAACCTCGTATCTCCTCTTTAGGTGAAGAAAATAGCAGCTGAATATTATGACAACTTGCCACAATATAACTCTTGGATAAAAGTACTGTATGACTTTGTGATGGATGACACAATCAGCCCATATTCACGCATGAAAAGGCAATTAAAGGGTGAAGTGAAGCAAGATTGAACTTCTGGCAACGAATAAACTTTGAAATGTCTGCTTGCTTGAAAGTGGCTGGTATAAGGTCTCTTGCTGAAGATGTTCACCAGTGTCCTGAGTTAAGATTTACAACAACATAGCAATGCATCCTTAAAGATTCTGTAGCAAGCTCCTACCAGCTATAACATTCCTTGCTGTCCTCAGTTTCATTGGTTTAATGTGTTTGTTTGCCTAAGGATCAGTGTTATATGCATAATGCTAGATCACTTTATTACAGAATTTACTTTGGCGGGTGTTAAATCTATATAAAATACCTGTCTGACTCTTAATGTTTTAAAAGTTCTCAATATAGTACACTGCCCCAACATGCTATTTAGATGACTGTAGTGTTAAAAATGTTGTACTTACCTGTTAATTCTAAACTAATATGATTTGTTAACTTAAGTCTTCTGTTGAACCTGTTTCTTAACATATGGGTTGAATAACTACATTTGCACAGAAATGTTAACTTTGCTTGTGTTTAAATATGTAATGTCATTTGAAGCATTGCTTTAAAGTTTTAACTTTTCTACTGAAAGTACCTTAAAGGAGCAGTATATCAGAATGAAACTCATCTTTGAGATGTTTGTGATATTTCCTTGTAAAAAGGTGAGCAATTCACGGGTATGGCCAGCTTTGCCACCTACTTTCTCAACTGCTTGTGTTAGCATACAGCTTGAGCAGCTAGCATTTTGAATTGCATTATGTAAGGCACTAGGTAACAACGTAACTGTTGGGGTTTTCATATTGGAAAAATCTTGCTACAGTTTGGGGTTTTTCAGATCTGCGAAGAAAAATTATTAGGCTTGTCCTAATTGGTTTTGCTGTTACTGTGGCTTTAAATATTTACACTGCTTTGGAAGTTTGGCTTGCATGGTAAACTGAGTCAATTGAAGCAGATACAGGTCTGGCAAACAAGACTAGCTACAACTACTGACAACTCTCCCTATTAAGCATATTAGTCATGTGTACACAGAAAGTTGTTTTTCAATGATCTCAATCTCTAGCCCTCCTTCCCCAAACCTACAGTAGCCTGCATAAACATTTGTCTGTCTTGCATATTAAAATGTGGTGAGAGCACAGATGGTGATATCAAGTTTTCTGCCTACAAAGTCTTTAATTTAGAATAGAGAATGGATAGACTTGCTGAACACTGAAGAATCTCTACAAACCTCAGCACAGTGTATTTGCCTTCTGTCATCTAATGCATTGATGATGGCTTTAAGCTGTCGAAGATGGCTAAAAATCACCCTTAGCTCTCCAATGGTGATCCTATGGTATATTCTTCACTTACCTGAAAGATGGAATCTGATGAAATGGTAAGTCTTAGCTGCTGTCCACACTGGTCTGTTGTAAGTAACTTTAAGTTTTAGATGCTTTCAACATTTTTTTTAAGAAGCTAAGTGCCTGAAAAGCATGTATGTCTTAACTTTTGCTTGACTGCAGTCCTGTTTTCTATTTTAAGTGTGTGGGCTCTTGTCTCTGGTTAAGCAATAGAAATTATATGAAATTATGCCATCCACTTACAAAATGAGTTAATTATGATAACAACATGCTAGTCAGCATATTGCTCAGGGTAGAGTGTAATGCCAAAAATATGCTTTTTAATGTGAAAATACTGAATAAGCAAAGATAAAAAGTAACATTGGGTCAATTCTTGACTGGTTCCCTTATTAGATGGACTTCAGTTTTAGAGAAATTTGGTGTTCTTAAGCAGCTGCAGGACTTGTTTAATTGAGTGGTGGTGTAGATGAACTTTTAAGAATCACTGCCTCAGAAGAAAACTGACTTTTGTTGGAAGACTTCCATTAGACTTAAGTTACAAAGCAGTTTACCTCAAAACTTAAGTTACAAAGCAGTTACCTCAGCATGATGGCTCAATTTGAGAAGTGAAAGGTGGAATTAAATCTCTTTGGATGGCTTACCATAGCTGGATGAAAGATGGAAAGTATCTCCAAAATGTTTTATGGCTAAAAGTCAAAGTTAAGAAATTCAGTTATTCTAGTTGCATACTTAATATAACCAGAGTTTAGGGCCAAAATGTTATACTTAGGCTTAATTACCTTAATTGTCATGGAATCACTGATGCCCCTTACTGTTCTCCCAGTGGGTAGTGCAAGTATGAATACCTGCTTTTAAACAGGTCTGAAATTGCCATTTCTTTTGTTTATAATAGCAATTGTTGCTTTAATGTCTTCTGTCATCTTCCCTTCCAACTCTGACTATACATGCACCATTTTCACATTAAAAGCTGCAGAGTAGTATGAAATTTGGAGGCAGGTATTTATGCTTCCCATAATTTTCCTGCAGTATCTGCTACTGCATATCTTTTGGAGAAGATTTACTGGACTAGGTTATTCTGAGCCAGTGAGACTTAAGTTTGAATCTATACCATGGTCTGATTCTTGTAAGCATTGGTAAGTACCATCCTTAAGCGTGTAGTTCATGTGTAATACACAAGAGGCTCTGGCATCTAACTTCAGCATAGTTTCATGCCTAGAAGAGTTAGGAGCATTTCTGAACCACTGGTAAAAGGAATTAAGACCAGCTGGACTATTTGATTAGTATTTGATATATTCTAAGGGAGTAACTACTTTTATTGAGTCATACTAACAATGTGGTGTGTAGTCCAAAGGTATGGCACAAAACCAAGAAAAAGTACTTTTTAAAAAAAAAAATTAACCATCTAGTTACTTAAATATTTTTTAACTGCAGTTGAGCTACATCTGGCAGAAACAGGTTAATATAATTTTTTAAATACTTTTTCTGAAAATTGGAGGGAGCTTTGACTAACCACTGAAGAACAAATTAAAGAGCATTAAGAACCCTGATATTTAACCTAATTCTCATTTTTAATCTATGTAGGTGGAATGAGTTAACTATACATGCTTGTTAGAGTTTGTTCCTTTCTGTGCAACTAAAGCATCTTACTAGTTTGTCAGACTTCTTTGTATGATATCAGTTGGGAGCTGTCAAAACAGCTGATTTGGGGTCAGCTGTGTTAAAACATGTCATCCAGGTATTTTAGCTGCTGTTGAATTGTGCAGAGCTCTGAATGCCCCCCAGGACATTCAGGGCAACTTAAAATTTTCAGAATAAACTGCATTGCATGTTTTTTAATCCCCATCCCCTTGATTATTTGAGGCTGCTGAAGCAGAATAAATAATGCATCTGGAATCTGACCATACTAAGCATGAATTTTCCCACAGGACAGGTGTGAGTACAGCCCTCTTTCAAAGCAGCTCTTGCCTCTGGCATTCTTGTTTTGCTGTTGAACCTGTCTGTTTCACAACAGTGGTGAATTAACATCTGTTAAATGGGTGCATCTCTCTGGCTGCAGAGCTCCATAGTTTCAGATCCAGGGCAAGACCAGAGGTCAGTTGAAAAGTAGTTAGGACTTTTGGTTCTGTGTCTGAAAATTCCTCTGGTTAAGTCTTTTAAATGTAGCCAGCAAGCACATAATGCATACTTAAAGCCTCCAGATGTTGAGACATAGATTATTCTATGTTAGTGGATGCTGTTAGGTAATAAGCTCTGTGGTTCACCTCTGCCTCCTTGGCATTTATTCTTTTATCACATGAAAAGCATTAGAGCAGAATGCAATGCTGCTCATTCCTTGTGTAATGAGTTTCAACAACTGGTACTGTCAGTACTATAGTTTGCAAGATGTCATACTAATTCTGTTGGACAAAGAAGAAAAGTCCCTTTCAGGTAGCAATCTTGCGTAAACGGTCTAAGACACAGGTTTTAGAAAGTACACTTGTGTAATTTGGAAGAGTCTTAAAGGGCTTAAGGCAAAGCAAGTTTTGTTCTAGCTAGTATATTGCAAAGCACAGGACCCACTTCTGGGTCTGCCAGGATTGCTTCTGCAAGGTTACAGGAAAACAATCTTGACAAATAGGTGTGTCTAAATCATCATGTACGTGCAGCTTTAGTATTGCAGCCTGCAGCTCTATGTATGTGTCTCTCTGTCAAATCCTCTATTTCACAATCAAGCCTGCAGTCATATACAAGACTTTAGAAAACTTTCAACATTTTTGTTCTACTGTTAAGCCAAGAATTAAGACATTTGTTTATATATTTGTTTTTATTTATCCCTGCTGACATTTCTCTACACTGTTTTTGTGCCCTGTTGATGCTTAAGTTAGCAAATATGCTCTGGAACAGAATAATTGTTGTGAATTAGATCTGTGGCTAGCCTGGGGAAAAGGGAGAGAAGAATAGAATGATGAATGATTACTTGATTTTGCCCAACAGAAACAAGCCGAATAGAGAAAACCTCTTCTAGGCACATCTGCTAGGAGGGCAGTAGTCACACATGCAGAACAAAGTGGTGGTCTCTGTATTGCATGAAGAGGCTTGTTCCTGAAAGTGATTACTATTTTCTATGTAGATGTACAAGGGATCTTGCATTTTATCTCTTACCAGTTTGTTTTTTTCAGTGGTAAGTACTATAGCTTAAGCAGAATTTCCCACAACAAAAAGTGGAAGTGTGGACACAGCACTTCCTTCTGTGAACAGTCAAATACAGTTTAGTTTCCTTCCCTTGTCTGCTCCTTGATATACATGTAGCCCAGAAAAGGTAAGCAAACAGGATATGGACATTGGACTGATATGGCTTTTTCTGCCTTTCAACTTCATGTTTTCTTGTAAATTCAAGCCCTATTGCACCCAACTTTCTCTCCACTGACATGTTAAGGTGAATGATCACTGCAGACCTGGTACATTAAACATGTTCTGTGTTAAGACTCTTGACAAGACTATACTTACTAGTTGTAGTTACTACTACTTGAATAGCATTTCTTCCTTAGTCTTGCCTTGCAAGTCCTATCTTGCTTCCTTCATATATACACAGGGATAGTACTGTTGTAAGAGGAAAGGATGAGAAAATTCTTAGGAGAATATGCTAGGGCTTGAGGACTTCTTCATAAGCTTGTTAACTGCAGCTACCCTTAAGTATAGTAGGAGGATTTTCCTCTATCCATAAAGGAGAAATAATTCAAGTGGTTATTTTTTACTGTGGAGTGGCCTGCCTGTCACATCTTTTGTCCAAGCTAAATTTTACCACTGCAGTTGTATCACAGTTAGGAAACTTTTTTAATTCCTGAGCCAAGTATTTTATACATAGTTTATTTTTTCTGAAATCAATGCATGCTAGAGGCAGGTAAAACCACTGATAGCCTTTAAATTATCTTAAGGTAAATTGGATGACAGTTTCAAAATGGCTATTTGAGGTACAGTATAATGTTCTCCCGGAGCTCCTTTCTTCATTGGTCAGCTCTTAAACACAAGGGAATTGTATTACAGTACTAAGAGTTCAAAGCTTGCTTTCATGTGGTTGTAGCTTCCCATAAAGCTTTTATTTAAGAAAGGCAGTAAAAAACCTTAAAGTTGTATATTTAGAGCTAGAAAGGGAGTTTGTGACATACCTGGCTCTTACATTGCACTGCATGTGACACTAGTGATATTACATTAGTTACTTAATTGATACATACTAACTGCATTACCTCACAGTGAACATCCACAAGTGAACCTACATGGAGATAAAATGATTCTTCATCTCAAGATTTCTAGAAATCACAGTAATTCCTAAACCTCCACAGTCTGATTTACAACTACATGCAAACACTCTGCTTTTTATGCAGGGACTGTCATAATGGGCCACAACTTTAGTCGCTGAGTCTCAGCCTTCCCTGGAAGAGGGAAGTCTGTGGTGATTAGTTATGTGCAATAGCCTTCTGCATTTACTTTTGGGGAAAAACATGCAAGGTTTTTTTTGTCAGATGGCAATTTAGAGAAGAATCAAAGATGTTAGATACTGTTCCCTGTTAAGGCAAGGTCAGTCTTGAAGTTCAATCAGGTTGCTCAGCGTCACAGCCTGCCTTCTAAGTCTTTAAGCAGGGTACGTGTCTACAGAAGAACTGTTGCTTACAAAAACTAGTTTACTGTTTTACTATGAGAATTTCATTACTTCAAAATTATTTACAGTTTTGTGTAATCAAACTTAGCAAACTTAATGGAAAGTCTTTTAGCAGAAATCATCCATTTCCTTGATAGTTGGTTGCAGTGCCTTTAGGAAGAAGTAAGACTAGTGAAAGATAGGAATGGAGATTAATGATTTAAAACATTTGTAGAATGATAGTGGTAAAAAAATCTCTGAAGGCTTCTTGGTTTCAGAAACTAGTTGCACAATATCTGTAACATTTCAGTGTTTTGTCTTAATTCAACATGCACCAGCTTGCTAAGGCTGAAAGTTATGACCCACTTTCCAAGATGGAATGTATTGTATCTAAAAAAAACCCCAAATTTGAGGTTCTTAGCCTGTTTCTTATAACAGTAATCTTTTTCTTCATCTAAAGGATATAAAAAAACTTGAGCTAAGAAATGCAAATCCATAATAAATTTTTTTTATTGTAGATTTGTCTTTTTAAAAAAACTAAGAACCAACTTGTAAATTCTTTTACCATTTCAAATGTTTCCTAGGTGGCTGTTAAATCATAGTATTTTCAAATTTCCATATTTTACTCTCAATAACTTTAAGGCAGCTCACCATCTCTGGATAGTTTATTTTGATAAGGTGAAGGGAAGCTTTTAGAAGCTCTGAGAAGCTGTGCTGGCACAATCACCATGTGTCACTGTATTTGGGAAAGGCATAATGATAACATGCAGTGCATTACTTTCACAGTTCTGTTCTCCCAGTGATTCTTCCTGAGTTCTCTTTCTTGAGAACACCTATTTTCCTTTATGGTTGAAAGCAGGTATTTGAGCCATGTAAACACTGAAGAGTTAGCTCTCTGTCTCCCAGGGTTTTCTGATTAAGGATAGCAAATACTGTATTGGAATGGTATTAACTCTTGAGCACAAAGCATTCATTTAAAAAAGCAGGAAGCATATATTGTAATTTTTAATTCTGGAAACAGATAGGATTTTTTTTTAAGTACAGTTTAAAAAGCTGAGATTTAGTACAGCTTTTTTCTAACATGTTTCTTAAAAACAGACAGGTATTACAAAATTGTTCACTAATGTACAGTAGGTCTTCTTTTGGGAATTGTTCAGTTGTATCACCTGGATAGTGACTGACGCAGTTCTTCGTACATTATTTGATCCTAGCAGTGCCAAGAGGAAAAAAAAAAAGACTTCAGACAACAGTAAAGCAATCATGCAATGCTTTAAGTGATTTTATATGTATTAGTTACCAAGAAAGTGAAACAAGCCAGCTATTTGAGCCTCTAGCTTTTGTTTGTAAATGTTTTAAAATATAAACAAGTTCCAATATTCATAGGGAGGTATATAGAGGTTTTTTCAGATTTAATTTGTCTGGCAGATAGAAAGTAGCCTCTGAATGTCCTAATAGTTACCAGTGATTGCTATGTTAGAGGAGATGATGTAAGTTTTTAAGACTGTTGCTTTTGAACTGTTTGCTTAGTGATCAGCAAAGAGGAAGAAACCAATAACCAACACCATTTTTAAAGGGTCTTGGAGCCAAAGACCAC
Organism: Chaetura pelagica; assembly: GCF_000747805.2. Lineage (NCBI taxonomy): Eukaryota > Metazoa > Chordata > Aves > Apodiformes > Apodidae > Chaetura > Chaetura pelagica. The sequence goes on from NW_009952796.1 coordinate 5,214,209, forward strand.
TTTTAAATTTTGGAAAAGGTCACTGATCCTCAATGTCTAGTAACTGAGGAAATAGCACCTCTTATTAATTATTAATGTATTTAATATTAATGTATTTTTGGCTACAGTACACTCCTGGTAACACAAACTCTGCAGCAATAACAATTCCTATATAAACTTTTCAATTATATAATATGCTTGAACAGCTTTCCTTTCAGTCACTAAAAAAAAACAGCTCATAAGGAAACCTTTAAAATAAAATTCTTTGACAAATGCAAATAAGAAGACTGATAAGAAATAACTAAGATGACTGTGTTTTATATTCTATCTCAAAATGAATCTTTTTCACATTAGCAGAAATGATTGAGCATCCACCTAGGGGTGGGGAGGTGTGGTGTACTCTTAAAGGCCTTGACTTTTAACAGAAAATTTCACAAGCATAAGAAGCTGGGGCCAGGTCAATAACTCATCTAGGAAAGTCAGTGAACTCCAAGATGTCATACTGCAAGAGGCATCTACATGTGTCATCTGTAACTGAAAAGGTGGATTTGAATTTCTGAATTTAGAAAAACATCATTTTTTTATAAATGCAGAAACAGGTACTACCAGTCTGAAATACAGGTAGGTATACTGCAACCTTAACTACTCCCACCAGTTTCCAGCATAAAAAGTATGCTTTCAAGGGAAGAAATTACTTACATACTTGAAGTTTATCTTACCTTCTTGGATACTGAAGATTTCACTTTCCTAAAAGCTTCTTCAAAGTGTTTATGTGAAATCTTGATTTCTCCTTAAAGAATAAAGCATACTAAATTATAAAAATTACAGGCAAGTGACAATCAAGAGAGTGTTGCATATATTTCAAGCCAGCATTCATGAAATCTAACCATGTGCTAGTCAGCTGGATGAGATTAATTCACCTGAACTACTAATGTAGCCTCCTGTCTATGGTCTTTTGCAAGATCTTAATCTCTCTATCCCTTGCACCTTAAGCCAAAGAATACTTTTTTTTTTTCCAGAAACTTGATACCTAATGTTTCCATTTGCAGATGATGAATTTCATTCTCAAAGATGCCTAGTTAACTGCAGCTTACATGAAGTCCAGTTAGAATTCAAGCCCCTTAATCCTTGAGGAAGTGAATGCCTCAAATCCTGGTGCTTCCAGTTCTGGCCTTTATTTTATAACTGTATTTAATATTAAGCTTCCCAACCTGTTTAGTAAGTACCTAGAAAACACTTTATCATTCTAATTCTACTACAGGATGCTCAATTCCTAAGTAATTGACTTAATACCATTGTCTTGAGTGGCATTACCCAGAAAAGCTTTCACTTTTGCCACTTGATGTGGTTTAAGTTTATGCAAATTTCCTTTCTGACCTTAGTGCAGCCAGTAGTTATTTCTAAACATAACCTTTTTGAACAGTTTTTTTTTTTAGTATGCTTAAACATAAGCATACCTCAAACACAACCTGGATTCCTCTGCTCTCACAAGCAAGTGCCTTGTTTAATCTACACTTAATCCCAAGATACCACTACTATACAGAATCATTGCAATACTAACAGGTATCGTGTAAGACATACTTTTTGTGCCCCTATAATAAGAGTCAATTTAGTGGATTTTAATGGATTTTAAGACACCTTTTGCTCCCATAGATATGTACTGCCACTGCCTTTGCATACATCTTTGTAATGTGAGATGGGATGTGCTGACAAGAAAAACTGATTCCTCATTAATATATTTGATGTCACAGCTTAAAAATTTTCTGCTTATACAGCAAAAGACTACATAGCAGATGGAAGGCACTAAAGATGATAATTTGTTTAAGTTATAAAAAAGAGCAAGTAGTCTAAAAATTACTACTTGCTTTAAAAAATGAAGGTTCAACTAAACTTAAACCCTGCTGTTCTTTTTCACCTCAGGTCGCTGAAGCTCCTAGTTAAGATTCCTATTACCATACTAAGTTATACCAGTATAAATAAATATGTAAATTTAAAATATCAGCATTTTAACTTATTTCCCTAAGGAAACACTTTGGGTCTTTCAGAAAAGCCAAATTACTTTAAGATGGAGTAATCACAACTCCATAAAATAATACCATGAATCTATGAGAATTTCATGTTGCTTTCAGTTTTGTTTTTAAGCTTGTAAATTTTAAATCAAATTATGAAACAATACACAGTCTCAACTGTAGGGAAGGAGCAAGGACACAAAAAAGGAGAAAGCAGCATTAATCAGCTAGGAATGTCAGTACCATTAAGGACATGGTTACCAGAAAAAGTCAAGGTGACTTTTTATACTACTTTATATACTAATATAACAACATTAGCTATGGCCAGGTATAAGCATACCTTTACTGACTGCTATGTAAAGTAGTTTGGCTCTCATTGAAGTAAGTTAGTCCACTTCATGCTTATTGCATTATAAAAGCAATCTCAAGGTTTGTTACTCTGGAGAATTTTGCTGTAAGTAATCTATACCTTGGCTACGTGCATTAAAAGTTTGCCTTGATTTCTGATGAGAAACTGATTTAGTCCAAGTAAGAAGGTATGAATTTATCTAAAATAATTTATACTTATAATGAAAAATTAAATTAAGTATATCAACATGTACCATATTTAAAAGTACTTAAAACACCAAGGATAAGCTGGTTCCCTCTCCTCTTAATTTGAAAGTATTAAGCAAGCACTGGATTTTGGTTTTTCAAATTCAACCACAAAGATACAAAACTTTCTTGTTAAGCCACACTCAGTCTTATCTGCTGTAACAAGAAGTCTCATAGACTCTTTGCTTGATAAGCTTTACAGATTATGCAGGTGATGTGGGGTCATGGCTATCTTTGAAAAAAACAACGAACGAACAAGGGAGACTTAGGAATAAAGGTCACAGCTTAGAAGGTCAATGAATTACCTGCATTTTTATTTGCAGCTGAGAGCATGAAGAGATTCTTACACCCTACACATTCTTTGTAACTAGATCTATTTGAAATAAATATACAGAAAGTATTAACCTCCTAACTGACCTATTTTAGTTTAACAGTAAGACACTAGGATGAGATGGTGTTCACCCAAAGGTTCTGAAGGAACCTTTCTATTAGAAGTTTCAGTTTTTCACTGCTAGCTGAATCTTGTAACCTATTGTGACAACCACCAGGGTTGTTACTGGTAAACTCCAAAGAATTGTAGAAGAGACCCTTTGGAGGACTGAAATCTGATTAAAGGCTTAATGGTCACTTTTCAGGATAGGAAATGGGCAGCAGTAGGGTTCTACGCTGGTATTGGTACTGAGATAAGTTTTATACCACATCTTCATCAGTGGCTTGGAAAAGGGTGCCAGAAGTGGCACCCTTCAACCTTGCAAATCAAATTTAATTCCGCTGGGCAGTCAAATGCTGGGCCAATGATTAACTCCAGAAGGACCTCATACAACTGAAAATCCACCCAATATTTTTTAGGATTCCCCCTTGCCTCTTCCCCCAGACAAACTGAAATATCTTGTAGTTCCCAGACCACAGTGACTAACATGACCATCTTCTCCTAGGACTGTTCAAGTTTCAAACCAAATTTATGGATTATTACAAAAAATACAACCCCCACATTTCCATTTCACTACAGAAAAGGTCCTTTTAAGCAAACCACTGTTGAGGGTTAAAATAACCACACCCCTACATTTATTCTAGAGTGAAAATACCAGGTATAACACAAGGTGCATCAGAGCTTTCACCTAATAGAAAGGAGCAGCCCTCATCTCAGCCAGTTAATTCCAAAGCACTGAGTGGTGACAGGAAACAGCACCCATCTACAGTCACATACAGAGTGTAGGAGCAAGCCAGTTTTGTGTGTCCTGTGGTAACATCAAAGGAGGAAATTCTCCAGTCTGTACACATGCTACTCTTTTGAAGATACGAATGGAGGTGGTCTCAAATCAGAAACTACTACACTACTACTACTGACATCTTGGAAATCCAAACCCCAGGACATCCCAAAAAAGTAGCTGCTACAAGCATGCACATCAAGCTATCCATGTGTTAGGGATTTGCTAGCTGCCAACACATCCATACAGGAAGTACTGGGACTGCAATACTAAATGTTAAGGCTGAATTCAAATGATGAACATCCAGAATGAACCCTGCTATATTATGGATAATTATAAAAACGACCAGGATAAACTCAGAAATTGCCATTTCAAATCAAGAGATTTTTTCATCTACACCAGGCAAAATGGATAACAACCAAGTAATACAACAGTGAAGATTTTTATACTTTGTTTCTTCCCCCCCCCCAATTGAATGTGCTGGTTCCCTTAAAACAAGAAATAGAAATAGTCCGCTCTGTTAATCTACTGTTGTTAAAAAAACAGATGAGACTGATGTACTAGATCAAAAAGAATGATTCAAAGCCATTAAAATTCCACTATGATTCTTAGAAATCACAGGCATAATAAAAGCCTTATGTTTTCCAAGGACATAGTCCATTCCATCTTAGCTTTGCATTTTGACTTAAGGGTAAAATAACAAACAAAATCTCTGGAAAAAAATTTAGACACACACATTTTATGTAAAAGTGTGTCAATTTCCAAATAAATTTTCATATCTGCACAAAAAAAAAGTTTTTAAAAAAGGAAGATAACTCTTAAAACAAAAGTGCAGAGATATATGGGAAGGACAGATGTTGTACTTGAAATTATTGATAACTCCCTATTAGTGTCCTAGCAAGAGGCACTGATAAGCCAAACACCTAAGATAAAAATGACACTCACATTCTCCAAGGGGAATTACTACAAGATGTGTGTATTTGCTTACAAAATTGTGCACCAAAGGTATGTGATCAGTATGTGCACACTTATTACTGTACTAAAATCTGCAGATAAGTCAGTATAATATTTGACAGTGATGTGGAAATTTGGCAAAGATGTATTCAGTCTAGTATATAAACTGTCAGTTTATGCTACCATTTAACAAACTTTTCTTAAAGGCTGCAAGGTTCAGTTCTTCTGGAAAAAAAGTTTATGCTGAATCACCAGCACAAATATTTTTTCCTGTACTCTTCCCTATGCCTACTTCAGAGATGCTTATGTGTTCTTAAAACAAATCTGACTTCATTTTTGTTTGGCTCAGAAGTCATCAATCATGCTTGCCTTTATGTTTGTCTTTAACTACCTTAAAATACTTTTTATTCCATTTTCCTTCTCTCTGCTCAGTTAAGATTTTTGTAAAGATTTCTTACCTTTCTTGCCTTTCTGCAGGGCCATTTCCTGTCTCAGGGCACAAAGTGAAGCTTCACGCACTAGAGCAGAAAGGTCTGCCCCTCTACAGACACAGACAGAATAAATAACTTTAGGATTAATTTCTCTTCTGCTGATGGCATATAGAAAGACAAGACACTCTAAATGATGGTAAAAGCCTGATTCATCTTAAGAGGATTTGGAAAGAGGTCCAAGTCAGTCCTGCAGCCTTCATTATGGAGTGACATCCTCCAGATTTTAGGGACAGATTAAGATCAAATAAATGAGAAGCAGGGGAAGAAGAAAAAAACTCCACCCATAATCCTTAAAAACACAAAAGGATTTTTATATTATGCCCCTCAGATAGGAGCATGATAAATCTTTTTTTTTGTATCAGTCTTATGAAAGATTCAAATGGAATCAACCATTATTACAAAAAGGAGTTGCTTTGCTCAAAGATGCATCAACAGTTAACATGCTCTTAGAATAATAGTATCCACAAAGCATGGTCACATCAGTCTTCCTAAATATTTAATTCCAGTTTCCAGTTGAACTTTGCACAAGCCTTCAAACTGCTTCAAGTCATTGAACCAGAGAAAATTTTCTCAATTAACTCCCCATGCTTCACTTGGAGGTATTCAGAATATTGCTCTATTTAAAAAACAAAATAAACAACAAAAACCCCACCCAAAAACCAAACCACAAACACACACCCCACAAACAAAACCTCAACCCAAACTACAAACAAAATCCAGACTACAGACAAAAACAAAAAGTAAGTGAAAGGGGCAGAGAAAGAAAAGTACTCCAAACTAAAAACCATTACTGGTGACAGCCTCCATTTCTAAGGCTCAAAAGCAATACTGTGACAAGCATCATGTCATAAACTTTTTTGTGTGTGAATTCCAGAAAATCATTAACTATTAATAAATAAGTTAATAGATAAAAGCACAGCTGTTTTGTAGAACACAACTGCAAATTAGTCTGATAGATACGGCTATCAAGCTTTCCTAAAAACCACACCTTGGTATTTCCAAAGCATAACTTGAAATAGGGCCTCATTACTTTGTCAAACACCCATTGCTTTCAACTGTGTGACAGAACAAGTTGGTTAGGTTTGTTTCACCAACTTGTTTTCATCATCATTGTACATGTGTCTACAACTTAAGGAGGGCTCTTTTTATCCTCTGATTATGCAAGAATTATAAAATAAAAACCAAGCAAAACCAAGAAGCCTCTACTGATCTGTATTTACAACACAAAGAGGACTATTCCAGATGAAAAATACTTCAGCATTCATATATTCCTACCAACTCCTTAGAAAAAAGCACAAGTGTGAAGACAAGAAAAATAGCTTGAGGGAAAATGCTTATAAACCCTGAAAGTTAAGAGATCTTAATAATAACAACATAAAAACACATTATCATGCATCAGAAGACTGTTACCACTGCAGATTAAATATTAAAGCCAAAACTAGAAGCTACTCACGTATAACAATCACAATGTTGACTGTAAGCAATTTCTTCAAGGCTTACATCAGTATCTAGTGGAGGCCGTGTGCCACCCTGAAGGATTGGAGATAGTAAGAAAAGGAAGATAAGAAAACATTCTTTTTTACACATGCCATCCCCAAAGTGATTTTCATCAATCAGGAATCATACAAGAATCTGACAGATTCTCTGAAATACCCACAAATATTAGTGTTTTTAATCTCAAACCAACAAGGACAACCAACCTTAAAAAAAAATAAATTATGAAATAAGTAATGCTAAATATTCACCAACAGATTAAGTTTTCTCTAAAAAACTGATGGCCAGCCTGTCACAAGGCAAAGTAACACTGACACATGCGGTATGTGCACATGCCCTAAGCAGCTGGTTACATCAACAGCATTAGCTGAAAACTTCCTCTAGTTGTATGTGTTGAAATGAAACAGCTAAGCAATAAGCATGTAGACTTAGTCTTATCACCTTTTAGACAGAATTATTTGTGTATCTCAAGTTCTAGACACGTATTTTCAAACTTAGAAGTTTTCCATTGTATTTTTCATAAAAGTTTACATACACTGTAGATATTCTAATAGGTTTTTTGATATTACTCTTCCTTATTTTTACTGCTTCCTCCACAAAGATCCCAAAACTGTTTTCTTTTGTTACTATTTTTGCATCTCCAACAGCAAAAAATATTGAACAACATTATAAATTACATTTGAAACTAGCCAACAAATTTTTCAAAACTGTTAGCATGGAGATCTCCCTACTATCCTTAGACAACAGTAAAGTAGTATCATGGTAGTACAGAATTTCTAGATGTCTATAGAATCCAACTATACCCAAGTTTAGACATGAAAGGACACTTCTTGATACAATTGATATAGTTCTGCCACAAACTCATTTGACAGAAATGCACAAATTATTATAATTATTTTCTGACTTCTTCAGGTGAAATAATACACCACATATCAAGAATGCCTTCAAGGGAAAAAAAGTGTAGTAACTGGCAAGTTAAAACCTTTGAATACTTAACAGACCATAGAATAATGAAGGACTAGGCAGAGTAAGGGAGCAATCTTGAATAAATCTTTGGTAGAATATCAGTTAGAAAGGGAAAAAAAACCCAAATCAGCCAAAAAAAACAAAGTAACAGCCTGATTTTGAAACATCTGGAAAGGAGAAACTTCAACCTGGAAACAAGAAACCCTCATACAATTTCATATGGGATACTTAAGTAGTTGCTGTACAAGACTGCAAACCAGAGAGACACCTTCTCTGCTAAAAAGAAATGTTTTTACCTATTGCTTTGAGTAGCAACATATTTCGGGCATTTTTTGAGTGTGGTGATCTGCCTGCCCTGGAGACAAGCTGAGCAGTATGTGCACCAGAAAAGCTTGCTACCACTTGCAGGAATGTATTAATTATGTGAAGACATGCTTCTCTTGCATAATACATATGCAATTTGAAAATGACCAATTGGTGCAAGTTAACTGAAAGAAAACTTTCACAACAAGGCTTCAACCTATGTCTGGGCTGTCTGTTGTCCTCCCCATAACTCCCATTTCTACTCCCCATGCTGCCTTTGTGAGCATCCATTTTTCCCATCAGCAACGATTTGCAGTTTCCATGTCCTGTGCATGTATTCCTCGGGGATATCTGAGGATGCTTACCATCATACACAAGCTGCTTACATCTGCACCAAACATTTTGTTATATCTAGCCCATATTTAAGCAAGTGTTCCTATACACAGATCTTTCAAATTTCCTTATCTAGAATGTATGGATGAAGTCTAATAAAAATAAGGTATTTAAATTAATTTAACCTGTTATTCTTGCAGATAACTCCAATAAATTTTTTAAGAATATAACAACCTATTTCTTGTTCTTAACAATAGAAATACAAATCTTTGCCTAGCTTTATGAGAACACCAGTGCCTACAGAAGTAGCATGGAATGAACACAGAAACACACAAGGAAAAAACTAATTTCAGAGAGTGTTTGTATCTCATTTCTACTGGCCTTTTAATTAAGAACTAAGAAAAAGAATCCACTAAAGACTTAATGCCTCATTTACTACAAAGATTTGTAACCAAAATATTAAGATTAGTATGAAATAAGTATGGGTGGAAGTATTTGACATTCCAAAAATAACATGCCCTGATAACCAATATTCACAGGAACCAAGCTAGTCAAGACTATGCCATTTATTGCTTGTATCACAAGAAGGCCCATAATCAGATAAGGCGAAGATGGTTTGTCAGCAGAAGACAAATATGCTCTGATAGCAGGATAATGACACAGTTACCACATCACATGTGCCACTCTTCTTTGTGTTATCCTAACAGGAAGTTGGACTGTAGCCTCAAAGATTCTCAGAAGTAGAGAGCAAAGACACTTTTTGGCAACCAAGATTTACAGCAGCTGAAGTAAGCACAATTCTGAACTGTTTGAATCTTAAAGGGCATCTAGAAAACAATTCTCTGTAACAACCAGTTTGTCATCACCAGTCAAGAGGAAACCAAGAGATGAACTGAGGACTCAACACTGAGTTCCTTATTCTCGGTGTTGCACACAAGTGACCCTTGCCCTACCACTTGAATTCATGCATCTTGGAGACGAAATGTGGCTTTGAGAGGGAACAAGTGAAATCTGTGAGAGAGTGAGAGAAATCAGTTTTGTTGAATATCACCTTCCCTTCCCATGGAACCTCTCACGAAGCTTTGCTGCACGGTTTTCCTACGCTACTGATTACAGTTAGAATGCTTGAGACAAAAACCTCCAAAGATTCTCCTGCAAAAATTAAGGAGAGCAGGCTCAACAACAGTATATTAAAAAACAGAGCAGATGTAAACTCTGTGCAAGAATCCTTCTGCTCTGTTTGGACAGTCTATTGACTGACTCTTACTACCCACTTCTTCCAGAAGAACAAGGTATGAAGTCAGAACAATCATACAAGCCCAATATTTGAAGGACACTTCCAGTTATCTTTAAACATATTATGGTAAAATAAAAAACATAATTCCTTATAATATGCTTGAAAAATGATTCATGGATGTCAGACTCAAATGATCTTCTTTTAAAAGGCAACCATTTTTAAAAACAGGGTTGTAAAAAGTTTTAACTGAAATATTTTTATAAAACAATAAATGGATCTACTGCTATGAGCAAATGGAGGCATACTTAGTATTTCCTTCCATGAAATAATTGCATAGAACAAATGAAGGGAAGTCTTAGCAACCTGAATTTGTAATAAGAGTCTGACTTTTGAACAACTATTTTTGGCATGGAAGAACGTTCTAGAAAGAGTTATCAGTTTTTTAATTCTATGGGATTAATTATTGCCTATACCACAAATTGAATGCTTATGCAAGTCTTAGCTATATTTTTTACAAATTTGCTAATTGATTTTTTTGTCACACTTCATAATACAGTGATATCTTTTCACTGTAGTAAATACTTGGTCTCCTTTGCAGCTCAAAATAAAAAAATCTGACAGGATACTTGGTCTTAACAAGCAATGCTCATCTACTGGAAAGAACAGGAAAGCTCAGAGTGATTCATAATGCTTTGCAAGTTCTTTAAGATCTTTATTACTACTGTGCTGTACTTAGAGAAATACTCAGATGGAATTCTATAATCCAAATCTCTGAAGTGGCAGAATGTGCCATTGACCGCAAGGAGGACAAACCCACGAAGGCAGGTATTTCCCATTTTACTTTGACCAACAACCTGTATCATCACTAGCTTCTTTTAATCCTAAAGGTAATTAAGTGTCACAATTACTGTTGAGCAAATACAGCTGGACCTTGTGAAACATTTGGATGAATGTGTGGAACTCTTCCCAAAAGTCTTACAAAACATTCATAGGCCCATTACTCACACAGATAACAATCTTTTAATTACATCTGTTCAAACTGTGACTATAAATGCAGCAACTTCTATGCTTAACAGGTTTGCTTTACTCAAGATTTATCAACCCCTTGCAGTCGCAGAAGAAATTTAACAGCAAACCTGGCTGCTGGTTTATTTTTATGACTTCATGTAATACCTGAAAGTGCTTAATGAAACATGAGTCTGCAACTCTCTGTAAAATTTAATTTGCCTTAAATCACTCCACCAGGCTTCAAGATTAAGATTTTTTTCCAAATACTCACTTTGGTGATGGTCTTTAGAATAGCAAGTCGATCTTCGGGTGGTGGCAAACCCACATAGAGTGTCTTATCCAGTCTTCCAGGACGCAGGATAGCTGGGTCAATTATATCTTAGGAAGAGGAAAAAAAGAAAAAATTATCCATAAATGAGATAAAACCTTAAAGTATACACACAAGAAGGAATAAATGCATACTTGCACTGAGATTCAAAGAAGCATTTGTGCCATAATGTGAAGCTCTGAGCATTAAAATAGCTGATTGAAATAGTTTCATCTCTGCCAAGTAGGAATCTCTGTTACCTGGTACAGTTAAGATACTTCTGCTCAAAGATGGCTCATAAATAAGAGTTTCATTATCTTCACAAATGAAGACAACTCTGCCTTTGGCAATACAGTGCTAGAACATTTTTACTGTCTTATCTAGCATAGTCAAGTGAGAAATTCCACATTAACTCACAAGAAGGGAAAAAAATGCTTCTGGTTCGTGCTATTGAAAGGAATTCTACCCGTATGAACTGTTGCAATCTGCTTGGAAGGCACAGTGATAAATTAAGTACACAGGGCCAGTCATAAATACCCATAGGAAAGTTTAACTTTACTGGTCATTCGTGTTTCTACTACATATTAATCTTCTGAGTGGTAAGATAGGAAGCACATGAAAACATAAAATAGAGCTGCAAAATACAGAATTTGTTTCCCAGGAAGAACTACAGACTCCAAATTTATGATGTGTGGAGAAGAAACCAAAAATCATCACAAATGTTTCTAGAAACCTGTTCAAAGCTTAAAGGTAGTAGAAATGTCTAGCAGCCATTTAGCACCACAGGCTTCAATACTGAACTTCCTCAAAGGTATAAATATTAAGGATTATTGGTGTAACACAAGATACAGACAGGGCACATAACCTGAGAAAGACCCAATTCCGTATTTCAGCACAAACTGCCTGGATGATGTTTCTAAATGCTTCTTGATGCCCCATTTCTCCATCTACCCAAAAGATTAAAGTCTTGCTTTATTTTACTATGTAATTCTGAGTCACCATTCCTGGAGGTATTTAAAAAACAGGTAGATCTGGCACTTAGGGATGGTTTAGTGGTGGACTTGGCGGTGTCAGGTTAAATGGCTGGACTTTTTAAACAATCTTAAAGGTTTTTTTTCCAACATAAATGATTCTATTATATTCTACACAGTATGGTAATGTGAACAGTAAAATCATAAAAGCACCCACAGAAGATATAAAGAAAACTGTACCTTTAAAATAACAGAGTTTTTAAAAGTCTGAAAGTTAGACAGACATGTTAAGTAGCTATTGCAAGAATGTTATCCAACAGTAACAGTTCAAAGTTACACGTAATTCTTAGCTGGAAACTACCAAGGACTCCAAATGAAGCTGTCAACACTCTTACAATCATTATATCCCTGTTGATAAAATGTAGCTAACAGACAAACTAGATGCCTTCACTTATATTAAAGGTGAAGAACTGCAGAAAGGTAAACTGTTAATTCTTACTGTGCACATGCTTAAAAGAAAACAAAATCAAAACATTAAAAAAAACTCTATAAAACAAGCAAGCAAAAAAACCCCAAAACACAAAAAAAACTACCACCCAAATCCCAAAACAGTAGCATGAAAGCAGAGGTAGCCCTTTCTTGCAAATGAAAATAGCTTGCTTAACTCGAGACTCCCAACCACCTCATCCTACCACAATGTGCTCCCGATTCACTTTTTAAAAATGTGCCTAGTTTTGTTCAAGTTACTCTCTCACCTATGCTTAAAGGACAAAAACTAGAATGAGATGCATACATTAAAAATTGCTCCACTATCTTTTCCTTGGACAAAAGCAATTTTTTTTCCCCTAAGATACAGCTGTTGTGGCTAGAGGCAGGACTATGCTACTGACAATGTGATGAGAATGGTGTGGGGAAAAAAAGGAAGAACTTGATGTATTATTTTAATCTAGACCAGATGAAACACAGGTTAAACTGCGTCCCTGTGCAGGTAAAAAAATCCTTCTTATACATCTGCTTTATGATTCTCTCTCCCTTGCTTCTGGCACAAGAGCACTTTCCTGTTTTTGTATCTCTGTCAACAGATTTGCCACGTTATTAAGGCAAGATGACAAGGTTCACTTACCAAACATCAAAACATACTCTCAATAGGGATTGCATTACAGCACCATGCACTCGGTAACTTCCCTATCCTGAAGTTTCAAAAGCTCTTTAAAAATCTTAAACTTGATATGCAAAATACTGTATCCATTTTGTATGCTGAGAATATGGCACTTGCCATGTTATCTGCCAAATTACACAAAGTTATCAATATGGTCTCAAAATGCACACCTCAATTTCTGACATAAATTACTACAGTGCCCACATTCAGAGTTACCACAACTCACACTAACTCAATAAGCTGTAGTAATGATGGCTTACAATTAGAAGACAAATGGGTGCAAATTGGAGCATAGGAGGTTCAAGGTGAATAGCCAACAAAATTTTTTTACTGTGAGAGTGACAGAGCACTGGAACAGGCTGCCCAGAGAGGTTGTGGAGTCTCCTTCACTGGACACATTCAAAACCCACCTGGACACGTTCCTGTGTGATGTGCTCTGGGTGACCCTGCTCTGGCAGGGAGGCTGGACTAGATGATCTTTCGAGGTCCCTCCCAACCCCTACGATTCTATGATTCTATGAATATCAAAGCTTAACACAGATCCACACCCCTTGTCTCCTTACGAGTCAGTTCACTTCACTCTGCTGATTCAGACCTGGGCCTCAAGTTCTTGGTAGCTCAAGTCAAGAAACACAGAAAATTAGTATTTACTTATTGGTGAAACTCACTTATTAGATGCATTTCTTATCTGTTTAAAGATCTGACTAATATTTCTCTTCTAGAAATTTCAGAGTATTCCATCCTGAGAAATCATTATGTTCTCTCCATATCTATTATCTCAAAACTTACCTAACAGAAAGAGTAAACTAATTTTAGACACATTTAACATTTTAATGAAATTAAGGTAGTTATTATAGATACCTCTTTCAAAGCCTATTGTTATCTCTCAAGTTTGAAAGTGGAATGTGGAAACATGATAACACACTGTACTTCTTTTCCAAGCAGTTGTCTCACAGAGAGACTATACTTTTATTGAGAGAAATATCTAGTTAATAATTTTTTGTCTTGGTTTTCTGATGTAGTCAGTTCTGATGTATTATGTTCTTAGAAGACAGTAGTACCATTTTCCAAACAATTTGGAAAAATTACATAATGGGTCATTCAGAGTACATCCAATCCTCACTTTGTTTTTAAAGGTTAAAACAGGCACTAGCCCCAAGAGAATTATGTAAAATTTCAGTTTGCTACACTGGTCTCGAAACTACTGCAAAATTTTATCCTCTTCATTAAATTCTACTGAAAGGATCTCTGCATGAATCCCTATAATGTGATGTCCTATTGTCCTATAAAAAAATCTATTAGTCTCACACTCATTTTGAGTTGATTATTCATGTCTTATCTCAATGGTACAAAAGCCAACCACGATTAAAAAAGTTCCATGCACACCAGCAACAATAACCATTCTACTGAGTCTAAACTTCTCATAAACTCACTACAGTTTTTGAAATTATTTTTAAGTATACAGGGTCTAGGTCCTCACATTAAAGATGTTCTGGAATGTAGACTCAGAAGTTCTAAAATGTTTTCTGAGACTATAGATGAACACTGCAGTTAACAACTTTCCTTCTACACAACAAATGAACTCCACTGAAGTTACTCTAAAAGATACACAGGCTGCTGAAATGCAGAAATACCAGTTGTGTGAATTAGACCTATCACAAAATAAACTGTTCCATGCCTCACAGAGTAGGTGCTTTTCTTAGATCTTGCCTTTAATTCAGCAAAATGTATAAATAGGTACAAATACAAACAAAAAACCCAAACCAAAACTGAAACTACAGTCAGCAAGAGCGAAGATTATTTTTTTACTGTTTCAAAATGTGGTTTAGGTGAATAGCTCTAGAAAACTAACAAAAACTTGCTAAAGAACTCACTGAAACTAGGAACATGCTCTAAGATAATAGTAAAAGGGGAATTTTGCAAGATTTAATTTGAAAAAGCTGGAAAGACCAGGAATAAAAGCAAAGACAACATCACCATTTACATCAAGCTTAACTCACTACCAGTTTGTGGTTTTTCACTGATCTCTTGTCTGTTTCCTCAGCGGTGCTGATAGATTGTTAAGCATTTCTGTAAAGAGTTTATAGATGTTCAAAACCTGGGGAAGTCAGGAAAGAGTAGAAAGCAGCAGGATCCAATAGTGAAACTCAAACTGGTAATTAGAAAATTCTGGGAAATTACAGACCTTAGTTAACAGCAGCGTTTGATAGCATTTAGTCTCAGATTTGGGGAAGGAAGTAAGTTGAAAAAGAACATAATTAAAATTTCTAACATGATATGACATTTCTGTCTCTTTTTTTCCGCTCTCTCTTTTAAATGTCATTGAGTTCTTTAAAAGTTTAATCCTCCTCAGAAAAAGTTTTACACTAGTTCTGCATTTAGGAAGAAAGACACTTGAGTTGGAAATACTATATCCCTGCTAATTTAGCAGTAGTCAAAAAAGATCTGCATGGGACTGTCAAAGCCACTGAACAAGTAAGTGCAAAAAACATTAAAATATCCTGCTTTCAAGGACAGATCAAAGGCTTATTTCAGCACTGCCAGAATAAGAATTACTGCTTGCATGTTGTATACGAGAAACAAAGGAACCAATTTCTTGTGCCTGCACTTTTGGCAAAATGGGAATTAGAATGTTCCTAGTCCTAAAAAGCTATTATGAAAAAAGAATTTGGCAGTTTTCAGGCATGGGGAATATAAACCACCACCATTTCATATAATACGTTGCCACAGGTGCTAACATGACACCGGAACAACTGTGAGGAACGCAGCTTGATGCCAAAACTCTACTGCTACTACTGCTATTCTTTATAATAATATTTTTATGAGACCAGACTCTTATTTTGGCACCATGGTGCTTTACTAGCATAGACTTCACTGTTCTCTACCTGCAGTGTGCTCCTATTAAGAACCCAGAACATACTAGCAAAATTTAATCTGGTGAACACTGCCCCTTCCTAAGCACCATCAGTGGTGAATAAACTGGTATTGCCTCAGTTTAACCACAGCTTCAGTAAAAGTTGTTCTGATAAAAGCTGCATAAATTGGAAACTATATTTATTCACAATGACAAATGCAGATATCGCAGCAAAAGTTTGTAGTCTAAACTTATCCAAAGTGTTGCTAATGCACACAACTGATAAACTTCTAAAGCAAAAGATCCATCCTATTCAAACCTGCAGATAGCTGCCTCCTCTGGCAAAAGTTGGATGTGCCAGGCTTTGCCGTTCAGAATAAGGTATTTTATCATGCTAGAAAGACAATTTATCAAGATACAATTCACTTCCACTGACAGAATTTGCAAATAAATTCATAACCTTCCGTCTAATTATTGTATTTGTTATCCCTGCCTTTGCATTTTCTTTACATTTGGCATTTTTACATCAAATCCACTTCTGCCATCAGTGTCACTGGCTAGTAATACACCTCTGAGTTCATGGCGTACAAATTTCCAAGCTTCTCTCAAGTATTACTTAAACCACCATTACTCAAGAAAGTTTTGTCATTTTATCTCTTCCAATATAGTAAACCAGTACATCTACCACTGCAGCCAGACAAGGCAACAGTGACTTTTTAAAACTTAAAAAAAAAAAGAAGCCCAAAACCAAACTACCTCCAAACCATTACAAAGGTACTTTATACCAACATAATGGTAAATCTGCATCTAGTAAAAGGCTTACAAAGGGATGGATTAACAACTGCACAGATGTCTATTTCACATACACATGAAAATGAGACCTATAAGCAAGTACTGAATCAGTGTAAATGTGAAACCCAAAAAGCTAAGAAACAGGACAAATGTAGACACACAAGTATCCATATCTTGAAATTAACATCTGAACAACATTTACTCTAAACTGGACCTTGTAAAGCTACTAGATTACATACTCAGCTGCCTCTAGGAGAGGAGTTACTAGCTCAGAAAGGTGCCATGTACAGACACTGGCCCTAAAAATAGCCACCCCATGTGTACTTCTGGTACACCTAAGGTGGCACTGCAGGAAGTCAAACTGGATGTTCCCAAACTTAAAAAATGTTGTAATTCACACCCCAAGCTACCAGTCAGAGATAACAATGAGTTTACTGTCACCAGCAATAATACAGGAAGCCCCTGAGAAACACTAAGCAATAAGGCTGCTTGATCCAAATACTTGCACTAGTATAACTTATTTAGGGAGAGATCTCTTTCCTAAGGCAACTTGATGACAGCAGCACTAAGACTCTTGGTACATCCAACTCTATTTATATATAGACGTGCTACATTGTATAACCTCATTCTCTTTTCTACACTGGATTAGATAGGTCAGAATTACTAAACTCATGCCAAGAATACCTACCACTCAAAGAATTTCTGTAAGCATAGGCAGATTAAAGAATCTGCTGCTGACACTGCACTGTGTAGAAGGCTTGACTAATCTGTCATGATGCAAAGAATTCAAGAGACAGGAAAATTTCCCTTAAAAATTTTAAATTTTTTGACTGCTGGAAAAAAACCCAAAACCACCTAATAGTTGCCTGTATTATGTGATTTCATACCAAATTTTCCTTAACCTGCAGGACCCAAGTAGTCTGCCAAGTTTTAGCTTTCTCATCTTCCAATTGATATCCAAAGCAGCTACACTGTTGTGGTTTTTCTCCATGCTAAGCCATCTCTCATCAGAATTCAACATCTTGTCATCACTTAATACTTACAGATACAAACAACTAAATGTGTCTTCTTGTTACCAGCACTTCACCAAATAAACACTCGATGCAAAATTCTGGTACCTACACCAGTATGGTTTTACCAAGATAGACTAGTAACACTGTATTTAATTTAAGTTGTAATATTTGGGAAAAATGCTCATAACCAAGGAAGTACAACATCTTCATGCATACATTTCTAAACTGACAACAAACTCCTTTATTTCTAACTCTAGGCATCTACATGGAATTCAAATTCAGGAAGAGACAAGTTTGTATTGTAAGACTTCTCCATAACATAAAAAAGTCAAAGAGTTGGTTGTAAAATACGTGATGTTTGTAAAGCAAATGTCAATATTTAGCTTATTAACTAAGAAAATGCTGGAGGAGTTACAAAGCACAGACAGCTATCGATATCAAAGCTTGACAAAACATGAGGAAACAGCAGAATAACTCGAGGCTGAGGGAGCTAAGTTTGGAATATGAAGCCCAGGAAACAAATATAAGCAAACAGAAAAATTATTTAACATGAGACAGATGCCACAACTAAAAATAAAAAATAAAAAATAAAATTAAAAATAGAAGAACACTGTAAGGTTGCTTTGGACAGGTGGCCAAGAAGGCCAACAGCATCAGCAATAGTGTGGCCAGCAGGAGTAGGGAAATGATTGTGCCCCTGCATCGGCAAGGCTGCACCTCGAGCATTGTGTTCAGTGCTGGGCCCCACAGGAAGGACATTTTGGTGCTGGAGCGTGTCCAGAGAAGAGCCACCAAGCTGGTGAAGGGTCCAGAGAACAAGTCATAGGAGGGGCTGAAGGAATTAGGCATGTTTAGTCTGGAGACGAGGAGGCTGAGGGGAGACCTCAATGCCCTCTACAACTACCTGAAGGGAGGTTGTAGGGAGGTGGGTGTTGGCACCTTCTCCCAAGTAAATAATGACAGGACAAGAAGAAATGGCCCGAAGTTGCAGCAGGAGAGGTGGTTGAGTCAACATTCTTGGATGTATTCAAGAATTGTAGATGTGGCACTTCAGGGAATGCTGTAATGGCTGAGGTTGTGGGCTTTGGGTTTTTTGTTTCGTTTTCATTTTTTTTGTGTTAATGGTTGGACTCTGATCTCAGAGGTCCTCCCAGCTATGACAATTCTGTGATTCTGTGACAGAAAATCAATGCAAGCAGCAAAAAAATATATGATTTATGCTTTAGTTATCTTTTGTTCTTTTATGTTCCAAGGAGATAATCCAAAATCCAATTATTTCAAAGGTCTTTCAAAGCACTTTACAGCAATGTTACCAGGTGCTAATTAGGGCATGTTTTAAGAGGCTGCTTCATCTCATATTGTCACAAGAATGTGGA
Organism: Chaetura pelagica; assembly: GCF_000747805.2. Taxonomy (NCBI): domain Eukaryota; kingdom Metazoa; phylum Chordata; class Aves; order Apodiformes; family Apodidae; genus Chaetura; species Chaetura pelagica. The sequence goes on from NW_009952796.1 coordinate 5,233,257, forward strand.
ACAGATTCATTGATCTGAAAAGGTTTGGACTTTTTAAGACACTGTAATTTTAAGTACAGAACAAGGTTAGTTATATAATTAAATAAGTAAGAACACATTATTTCATTACAAGAGAACTAAGGATGTCTGATTTATCTTCCTTCTGATTTTGGGGTCATTACCTGGCCTGTTTGTGGCTGCCATAATGAAAACTTGCTGTCGATTCACCAGACCATCCATCTCTGTGAGTAACTGGTTAACTACTCGAACACTGGCTCCTGACTTTAAATGGAGAAAATAATCAATAAAATTGACAAAACAATGAGACTGTGATTATTTCGAAGTAAAAGAATCAAAAGAACAACTAGCTCACCACCCTGAAATACTGTTCAAAGAAAAGTTTCTTTTTTGAACTTTTAATTTATCTCTATTTTGGATTTCTACTATCATACTCTCAGCTTGTTTCCACCCCAATTTCATGCTACCTACACACCCACCACACATTTTAACATTTGGCAAAACTTTTCTTTCCCACTGAAAAATCATGGACTTACTTAAATAAATACATATAAATATTTATACTAATTATTCTCCTGTCTATCTCAACAAGGACACCCAAAACCTCCCAATATTCAGCTTTTGGGAAAAAAAAACACCGCAGTATTTCTCCAAATATTTAAACAGAGCAGCTTTCCTTTCAACACACTAGCAGGCTGTGCCAAGAAATTAACTGCCCCGAAAACAGAAGTTTAATCCCAAATTTCATCCCAGGTGTAAGTAGCTCCTATTCCAAAACAACAGCAGCAACAAGTAAAAAATCAAGACAGAGAAAACTTCATGGGCAAAATAGCTCTGAGGTCTAATAATTTCCATCTTTTGCCTCAAGTATTTTCATAACCTAGTTCATGCTGTTCTAATCCATACATACTTTATGCAAGCATTACAGCTGCATACAGGTGTCACAATTTGGCCTTAAATTAAACACAGCATTAAGCAGGACCCCTTCATCTTTTCCTATGGCTCTAGACAGCCAAGCTAGAGGATATACACACATTTTCTGGATATTTTTTCTATATGCACATACTTAAAATAGTATTAAGCTTTATAAAACTTGACCGACATATTTTTTCCTCAAATATGAGAAAGCTATTGGAATTTTTTTCTTGGGAGATATCAAACAGTACCCTTCCAGGTACTTCTGTTGTTAATACAATGCCAGAAAAGGTGCAACTGAGATAATTTATTTATGGAAATATTTTAAGACAGACTTACTTCACGGTCAGACCTTCGAGGGCATAAAGCATCAACTTCATCAAAAAATATAACACAAGGGGCTGAATTCCTGGCACGCTGGAACACCTGGCGTACAGCACGTTCACTTTCTCCAACATACTAAAACAAATTACAAATCACAGCGACACAATATAAGATGAATGTTTGGCTTGGGAAAAAAAAAAAAAAGTCATCACAGTTTTAAACACTATTTGAGGTGCTTTGCAAGGGAGAAGTGCAACCTGCTAATCAGTTTACTTCTGATAGCAGTCTTTATTTCCTTACTGAGCAAGAAGGGAACTTCTTGCCACTAGTTCACTTCTGACAGTTTGCAGTACATTCAAATTTAAATAGGAATTCCTACTTTCTGTGGAATAAATCTAACTTGCCATCATTCTGTTAACGAGAATCAAGAAATACAGTCTTCATTAAGTACCCTGCTGTTTTTAAACTGTTTATAAACAAACCCAGTGAGCAATGTGAACATGATGAACTTCTGAAGTTTGTATAAACATTGCCTAAAGACAGGGGGCTAGCAGTACAGAACTTAAAAGTTAGCCAGTATTTCACTTTGAATGGTGAATTGCAGGGGCAGAGGTTGCTAACTTGTAAATGCAAATTCTTAATTTTTTCCAAACAAACATGTTTTGATACAATTTGTTGACTTAACACACTCTCTGATTCACAGCCAGACATTACTGCACAAGGAGACAGGGCTCCCCATTAACTTAGGAGGTTTATTCCTGCCTATCAGTACTTGAGGTACATGTAAAAAAATATTTATGGAAAGAATTATTGAACCCAGCATTTTAGTTTTAGCTTCCACATTTTTGAGGTCTTCTGAGATGGGGTCTGCAGCCATCTTGCTCATTTCAGCACATTCTCTTAAGTCTAAAATGGACAGAAGTTATAACACTTCTAAATCCAGTGCTTCAAAAACTCAGTCTACAGCACTTTTATCTGTTAACATTTAAAATATATAAAAATCACTTTGATTAACCAAAAAACCTCATTGCTTACCAAGGTTTCAGACTTTCATCAAGAAAATAAAATGACTAGCAAAACACATTTCCAAACCTGAAAGCTGAAAATTTTATTTTGCTGTTTTGCTGTTACTGATCAGCAATTGACCTCACTGTAGATTTGATTTTTTCCTGATCTACATAAAAGCAATGACTCATATAGTTAGTCATTTAGAAATGCTACTTCAGTCAAGAAGTCTCCATCTGCCAGATAATTTAAACCAAGAAATACACTCAAAACTAGCCAGATAGCTTTTTCCGTTTCCCATGAACAACTTCTCTGCTAAGAACTTTAAGCATAGGTTAAATTAGGCAACTTCAGTTGCACCACACTACTGTGAGTTGTGTCATTATCAGGAATTTTGCTTCCCCCACACTTGGGACAAGAATTCCATAAATTACAAAAGCACAATGATTAGTGCATACCATATTTAGTAGTTCAGGACCTTTCACAGATATGAAGTTCAGTCCAGACTCATTTGCTACGGCCTATAAAAAAGGGAAAGACAGAGGTATATATAAACCACACATTTTTCCTGTTTTTGTCCATTGAGCGATAAACAAACTGAAGGGAAGAACACAGTTATCAACTGTTTGTAAAATATAGAAAACACTACAAAGTATAATTATATGCAATTAAGTGTGGAAGGGGTGTGGGGAAATTAATTAGCAAGCTGTTCTCTCTCTTTAATGGGGCCATGTTTCAGACTCACACCCCACCTTCCTCCCCCTTATTAGCTGAAAAGACATATTCAACTACATAAGAATATTTGAAGGCAAAGACGAGTGACAACCTGGAAACTTGCATGATTACCTGCATTTATATGGGGAGGTCATAAGAACTGAAATGCTCAAGGAGAAGGAAAACAAAAGTATTTCCAGTAAGGTAAATATAACAAATAAAAATACATATATATAAGAGTGTAGGCTACTTCCAAATACCTAGTTAAGTTACAGTGAAATACTCCATAGAAGTGGTTATCTAGCAGAGTTACTTCCCACATTTGCTACCTTCTTAACCAGCTTCATTCCTTCAAGTTTTGCAGTAATTTCTTCTCAACTCAAGAAAAAAATGTAAATGTATGGCAAGAAAATCAAATAGCTTTAGCAGTTTCAAATTTAACTATCTGATGAGAAGTGGTGCAAAAGCCATTCTTCTGGCATCATCCAAACTCATGTAATTCCCACAAAAACACCTACAAGAAGATTCTCCAGTATTTTTAAGCATGTTTGGCAAATGTATTACCTTAGCTAACAGTGTTTTGCCACATCCAGGAGGCCCTGCAAGCAAGACACCAGCTGGAGTAGTCAGGCCCAAGGCTTTAAACTGCTCTGGGTTTTGCACAGGTGCCTATAAAAAAAAAAAAAATCATAGTTAACTGTGACAAAAAGCTAACACAAAACTTTTAATTTCAGTTACAGATGGAGGAAAAATAACTAATACAGAAGTTATTTATTCAAATTCTTTATAGGCTAAAAGACTAAACAGTCAATCTTGCACTGATAAGTACCCCAAAATGGGAGAAGTACATTATTCAGAGGCAAAAATTTTATTTACCTAAGTGCTCACCTTAAGGTATTAGTGTTAAGTATAGCTGTGACTGGCAGAGATTGCTAACCTTTCAGCTAAGTAGTCTCCAATTATTTGTGTGGCACTGCATAACTAAGGATATTGGTACAAAAATTTAAGAACACTTAAGATTCAGGAATCGTGAACATACTGAAAGCATGAATATAAGAAGTGAAATTTGAAACACATGCACCAGACTTGTAACAAATTTAAAAGCAAATTATTGAAATCTGACTATTTTAAACGAAGAGGTAAAATTTCTACTTTGGAGCGTGCTAGAACTTATGAGCATCACATTAGACCTTAAATAATAATTAAAAAACAAACAAGAACCATCTTCTTTCCTGTATAGGGAGAAATGCAAAAAACTATTTGACAGTAAGGCTAAGACATACCAATATTGCCATTGTCAGCTCCTCCCGAACATCCTCCAGGGCTCCAATATCTGCCCATGTCACATCAGGAACTGTGACAAAGCCTTCTCTCTTGGCAGAGGGTTGCACTGATGGCAGTGCAACAATAAAATCATTCATCTCAATGCACAGCTTCTGCAGCTGCTCCTCAGGCAAGGGGTCTTGTTTCTTCAGCAAATCCAGAAGTCTCTGCAATTCATCCTTAGGGTACACAAAAAGGGAGAGAAAAAGATTACGCACTGGATTCGATTTTAAGAGCCATTTTTAAGGGTTTTTTTAAAGCAATACTTTCTTCAGCTGTAATATTAATTACTCAGAAACAAATTATTATTTATAATACACATGAAGTATGTAAAATAAAAAAGTAACATTAATTATAAAAATGTTGCAGGAAAGCCCTGAGCTAACAGACTACAATCTTGATTTAGATACTACACCAACAGAACCAGCACATGCATTTTGTCTTTAAATTCTTCCTACTGCTTCTCCTACACCGATTAGGAGAAAGTTCTTTCCATACTGAAATTTCCAAAATGTGTATTAATTATGTGCACTAATTCTGTTTTTAATAAGAAACTGCTTTCAGGAGAAAGTGAACAGCTCTGCTCAACAGCACAATTTCATAAATTTGTTTTAACATTCAGTTACTTATAAACCTTTAAAACTCTCAACACACACTTTTAGAATATATATTTTTATTTATTACAATCTGATTTCACATCACAATCTCCTTTTCCCCATGCTGATTAAGCCTGGTTTTGTAACCAGATCCTGATAATGTTTGGGCAAACAGAATAGAGATACAGAGTAATGTTTTTCAGCACTGTCCCACCTTGCAAACCACAGTGCCCCAGGCAAATACACTCCTGTTTCCCCAGTCTATTCCTTATTGGGGAAACGACTTGAGAAAGCACTTAATCAAATAACTTTATACCTTCATAACATAAATAAATCCTAGTTCTAACAGAGAAAGGCAGTATCAAAGGAAATTTATACTGCACCACAAGGAAAACTAAACCAGATTTTCATCATAAAATAGAGGGAAGAAAAAAAAAAAAGTAAAAATTCTGTGAAGTTTCCACATTTTTACTACTGCAGTATATAGGGGAAGTGTCACTTCCTACTTGTTGCAACTAAAATAGCCTTACAACTGATTGCAAAGAAACAGAAGTGTTTATAGTGCCTTATACTCCTTTTAAGGCTTCCCTTGTCTTCTCAACAGAACCATTAAAAGAAACTGTGAAACAGACCACTGGGTTTGTTTACTTGAATTGTGTGAATGATTTTTAAAGATTTTGTATGTTTATTTTGCCATTATAAACACAATGTAATGGTTTTAATGACAATGCCCTGTATTAGACTATGTCAACCTCCTGCCAGCTATCAAAACATGATTCTGTTAGGATTAGACTTCCTCATTCTCAATAACGCCTTTGATCACAGCAATGTTGCTAAAAGCTGCAACTACCTGCCCCTCCTCCATTTCTTTTGGCTACATCAGGCCCCAGGAAACACTGGGAGGCAGGCAGTATGATTATGTTACTTCAATACAAAGGCTCACTGCAGCTTTTTACACTGATTTTTGTTGATTACAATAACCGTTTTCTTTGACAGTCCTTCTAAAATCAGAGGATTTAAAACCACTTTGTTTTACTTCTCCAGACAAATCTTTACATAACAAAAACACACATATGCTTCAAATTTTGAGAAGTAGGACCAAGAATTTCTATGTATAGATATTCTGGTTCATTGACCACAGTACGTGATTTGGGCCACAGAATAATTCTGGCACTGGAAATGCTCTTTCCTGCAACTGAGTTCCAGCTGCACCTCACATTAACAGCTTCTCTGCAGTTTGAGATGCGTTCCTAACTAAATTTTGCTACTGGATAGATAGCTCTTCCTCAAACTTGTTATAGGTAGTAAACATCACATGTGATTTACCCCAAGTAATCACATTACTTAGGGAAAAAGTGGACTGCATAAATACTTCTAGACTTTGGCTAACTGTAACTATGCCAGGTCAAGGAAGAGCCCAGGCACCATAATATGCAGCTTTCCAATACCTGAAGGAGGCCTGCAAGAAAGCTGAGGCAGGACTTTTTGCGTGGGCATGTAGCAAGAGGACAAGGGGCAATGATTTAAAACTTGAAGAGGGGAGATTTAGGAGGAAAATTGATATTAGGAGGAAATTCTTTGCTATGAGGGTAGTAAAGCACAGGAACAAGTTGCCCAGGGAGGTAATGGAAGCCCCATCCCTGGCAGTGTTCAAGGCCAGGTTGGATGGGGCTGTAAGCAACCTTACTGAGCAGGAGGTGTCCTTGCCCACGCAGGGGGCTTGGATCTAGATGATCTTTAAGGTTCCTTCCAACCCTAACCTTTCTGTGATACGATTTCTATGATAATAAATATTTCACTGAGGGCACTGCGAATAGCTTGGTAAGAACTCAGTGCAAGTCTGATATTCTTACAGTTCTCTGACAGTTGATACACTTTAGAAGAGACCTATAGCCACTATTTTATCCTCTGGTCTGCTACAAAACAAAACAACACAACACAAAACCAATGAAAAACCCAAGCAAAAAAACCACACCTTGTATAAAACATTAATACAATTTGTACAATGTGCAAGTTTTGGGAGCCACTTATTCAGAGCCATTATTTGGGTTGTTAGGAGTTAAACTTCTGCCCTCAGAGCTGCTATTTTTAATTATAAATTTAATATTACATTAGTCATAGATGTTCAAGGATTTATGAGCAACAACTTTCAGAACTATAACATTGGTCAATTCTTAAGATTATCAGAGGTACATGCTTCAAGGAATAAATACCTTAGAAGGAAGTTCTAGGTCTTTTGCACCCTCTTCCACCAGGATGTCTGCTCCTACTCCCATGTCTTCAGCTGTGTTTCCTCCAGCATGTGTATGTGTCCTTTTCTGCTTCTCAGCTTTTATCAGGACCCTGTTCATTGTGCACATAGCTGCCTCACGACAAAGTGCCATTAGATCAGCACCTACATAACCTGGAGTCAGCCGTGCTAAATGATGAAACTCAAAGGACTCTGGGAGCTTAAGTTTTCGACACAAAGTCTGAAGAATTCTAATCAGGTAGGGAGATAAAAAACAAGAAAATAAATATAAACTTTTAAAATGTTGATATGAAAATAAACAGCATTGATTTAAGGTCTCTTTCAGTCCACGTGAACTGAAGTAGTACAATGCAAAGAGGTTTCACTCATCTAAGAAGTAACCAACACTGAAACCCACAAAACTATGCTATGTATTTCCATTAAGTTCTTAAATAAAAACCAATAGCATCAACCAGGCAATGTAAATCAGTGGGTAAAAACTAGTTTTGGTGAATCTAAACATTATGGATTCTCAAAACTTAGTTTACACTTCAAAACTGATAAAGTAGATCTCAGAGTGAGCCTACAAAGTTATCCATTGAGATACTTCACCTTGTATTCCTAAAACCTTAGTTCACATTGTCTGTTCTATCCTACTTCTATCTTTTTATTGAAGAAAATCCATAACAAACTATTCTGCAAGGAGGAAATGAAATCTGACTGCATAAGTTCTGTCTTTTAATCTTCAGTATCTTTCTCCTGCCACTGTCAGTGGAACATAACTGCCAATCTCTCTTGCATCTCCACTAAAATTTCCAAAAGGCAACACACATCTTATGTGTACACATCATGTGTAACCTCATTCTCAACTCAAAAGCTAAAATTATACCTACCTATGCAGTTCCACCACAAATAAAAAACAGCTCCATGAAACCGACAGTGAGGTGCTATGCTTCATGCTTTTTGTTTAATGGGAGTTTTTTCACTCCATATCAAGGCTGAAGCTTTAAAAACCCATTTCAAGGCCCACCAAGATTTCCTGCTGTTCTTCTCTAAGCCAAGGACAACTGAAAACTACACAAATAGTACAAAAAATAAAAAAATACTAAAGCCAATGTCACCGCCCAAACACTGGCACTAAAGAACTCTGAGCGTAAGGATCAAATCAACAGCAAAACATCACACACATCATTGGGAAAATATTTTTAAAAGGCAGCACAAGCCAAAGAAATGAAGATCATTAATATGTTTTCTAGTTCCAATGAAAATTATTTAAAATTATTTCCAGATCAAGTAATGCAACTACAGAAAAGTTATTAAAGGAATGAGTTCTTAAACTATACAAAACTCTGAATTATAATACATTTCAGCTGTTTGCCTCCCCCACTATCACATTCTGTCACCTCTCATTTAGATTTAGATGGTACTAGCTTGGTTCTCAAGAATTTTTCAACCTGCCAGGCAACATCTGTACTTAATCAAGTGACTCAAAGTGTAAAAATAGGTCATTCTGAATTTTGTTCTGTATATAATAGTTTCCTTCATGTGCTTCATACATGCACATGAAAATGCTGCAAGCAAAGCAAGATCTTCAGGTACACCTGCTTGTACTGCTCCACCCCTGAACCACAGCTAAGCAGGTCAAATCATGCCTTCAGCAAGCCTGAGTTACTACATGGTAAATCAGCATCCTGTAAGGACTTCTGTTTCTATTTGACCCTTTTATTTAAAAAATAGAGGAACAAATTCCCCAACAAACCCCACCCCAAAATAAAACAAAACAGGACAGGAGAGGGGAGAAGGGCAGGAGTGGATGATTTCAAAATGGAAATAAAACCAGCAGTTCCTGTAAGCCTCTATCTCCAGGAACACACATACATATAAACAATTGCACAAAACAATAATGTGAATGAATGTGACTACACTTGAACTTGTGAACAATCTCTACACACTATGGTGGCTTTCCCACTTGCAATTCCTATCCTTTGAAACAGTGCTATTTCTGGAAATACTGTATTTTTAATATGAACCTAAGAAATATCATAGGATCAGAACACTCATCAGTCAACTCTTTAGTTCTACCTCTAATCACATGTGTTTCCCAACAACCAAGAGAAACATAATTATTATAGGGCTGTAGATCTAGAGGAAGAAAAAAAAAAAGTGGAGGGATGGCCAGATGATGGGCAAGGGGAAAGAGGGGAAAAAATGGTCAGTAGTGCGAACAAGGCAAAGTGAGCAATACTGCAGGCAGAATAGTTTGCCTTTGCAACCTAGGAATAAGATTAGTTGAGCTTGAAGGAACTTATCCTTTAACCTTTCCTTCCTCTAACAGGATAAGCCACAGCTGTTTTCATACTTCCCATCCTGTGTTTTCTGCTGTTCTGAAAATGAGCAGCAGCTCCTTTTTAATTAAAAAAAAATAAAAATAAAATAAAATACCGAAAAATGTGTTGTTGTCGTTGTGTTTTGTTCATTTTTTTGTGTTTTTTTTTAGTGGGGGATTTTTTGTTTGTTTGTCAGGCTTGTTTGGTTTTAGTTTGTTTTGTTTAATATAGTCTGATGGTTACAGATCTTTGGAGTAAAAAGGGCCAGTTACAGTTACATCCAAAACAGGATGACTGCAGCTCAGCTTAATGCCTGGAGTGGTATAATTCCTCGAGGAACCGAATGAAGAATCTCGGCCTGTTGCTTAATGTATGTGTTTGAGAGGACTAACAAATGGGCTATGCTTAATTTGTTCCTAATTTAATAGTTGCATAGGGAGTACAAAACACAGAATGTCAAATTCCTGAACAACAGAAAAGATATATTTAATGCCATCATTTATACTGTTAAGGCACTTGAAAACTCATTATCACAATGCTAAAACTAGATTTGCACACCAGAAAGAAAACCACTGCAAATGCAGACAGCTTCCACAACAAAGAGTAGATGCACACTTAATGCCTACTGCACTTTTCAGTTTGTGCTCCTATGTAGGTGTGTACAGGCACAGGTAAGACTAAACACACAATATACACATTAAGGGAAAGTACTGTTAATTTCCACATTATTTCCTTATTTATTATTCAAAAAGAACCTTATGCTTTATAACACATACTTTTCTCTTGCTGCTTCATCTGGGATCCCAACACAAATTTCTCGATCAAACCTCCCAGCTCGCCTCAGAGCAGGGTCCAGAGAGTCAGGCCTGTTAGTTGCTCCAATAACAAGAACCTGGGTAGTGGCAGCCACGTTATTCAAGTCTGAAGGAAGGAAGGAAGGAAGGAAGTTAGTCATCATACTGACTATCTCAACTTTGTTCTGGTATCTGTGACTCCTTCTGCAGCACGCAGTAATACTAAGAACAGCAGAGAAACTAACCAACAGTCGTATTAAACTGCTGTTCATCCTTATTTCTACTACCTAGAATTTACTTTTTGCACAATCAAGAAGAAATAAGCATTTGAAATTACATTGGACACATATTACCCTTATATCTGCTTAAACAATAGACAGGCTTATATAACGGTGTACAGACCACTGCAAAAATAATGCAATAACACACCCTCAAATTTATGAGAATATTCCCAAGAGCCTCCAGGTAAACTATGCCAAAATAGGAAAAATTGGTACCGCTATCTCCACTAACGTAACCATGAGCCATTACTGAAGGAAAGGAGAGAGTGAGCCTGACAATTAGAAAGTTCAGCTTAGTACAGTTGTTCCTGAAACTAACCATCCATACAAGTTAGGAACTGAGCCACAATTCTCCGCTCCATGTCCTTCGATGCAACTTCTCTTTTCGGGGTGATTGCATCAATCTCATCAATGAAAAGGACACATGGGGCACAAGACTAGGAACAAGAAATATTAATAACTACAAAAGTACATAGACATAGCATATCACAAGAAGAATAATTTTTTTCAGCTTTTCTGTTCTATAATTATTACCCTAAGTCTGCTGCACAATCATCCTGTCCCAGAACAATTTTGTTGTTCTTACTGACTACCTGGAGAGCCACCAGACTATGAAACTGTGCTGAGATTATGAAATAATTAAAGCATGAGATTCAAAATATCTCTCTATATTGTTTAAAATTTAAACATATATCTACGTTGCTTTATGTTTTCCATAAATATTCCATTGCTTAATTAAAAAAAAAAACAACCAAAAAACAACAAACCCAAAAGAATCAGACAAAAATGGTCTGATTTTGTTTCGTTTTGTTAGTAATATTACAGCTGTGGAATTTCAAGAGCTAGTTTTACTGCCACAAGCAATGAAACAAAAGGAGCCACAGGTAGTAATGAAAAATTATCTGCCAACTTCAAGATTGCTACACAGCCTGACTGCATTCCAAGAGAAAAACGAGCAACTCCTACAAGTGTTCTAGAATTCCATGTACTTCATGTTCATAAAAAAGCTAACACTAATATAGGATAATAACTACTGTAATTAATAGAAAATAATAATGCTTAACTGACATAAGATTATTAATATTCTCAAAAGGCTTTAGTGGTACAAAGGAATACTTAAAGAAGACAGTAGAATAGTCTTCAAAAAAAATAGCAGACTCACATTTTTAAAGTCTTTTAACACCATGCACTGTTACAAGGCAGCAACTGCGCCATCTAGTTGTCATTTAATTTTTTAGAGGAAAAGAATGCAACTAAGCCATAAACATTCTACAGTATATGTATGATAAAACCATGTCTTTTTTCCCTGCACAAGAATTGGTACAACAACTACCTACTTATGTGAATGGGAGAGAGTATAAGAAAGGCAACAGATTTTATTTTTAAACATGCTCTATGCAATATATTTAATTTCTTTAAAAATTATGTTTATAGCAACCTCCCGTCCATCACCATACATACAAAAGGTAAGTAATTTCTAAAAAAAATCTGATCATTTATTTAATTTTATTATGAACAACACCTTAACAAGCCTCTCTAAAAATTAAAATGCAGTATGAACTGGAAACATAACAATCTAACAGCTTCACAATCAATATTTTTGCCCTGTTTAGCATTCTGTTTAACAGGAATGTATTCTATCCACCTACATACAGTTGTGGGGGAGAGTAGGAAAATGGAATGAAGTTGGAAAACCAGAACATTCTCAGAGGTCAGGAATAGAAAATTGTCCTAATTAAATAAAACATTAGCCACATCCTAAAAAAAGAAAAAAATAATCTGCATTTGATTAAATTAAAAGGTATCTCAACCTGTCTTGTTCTCTTTGCTTCTTAGTAAATCTGGAAGTTGCACCAAAAAAATAAAACTTCCACCTGTGCCCTGACTCCTGCTCATATGCTATTTGTCCCAAATTTCTTTATACCAAAACACCCAAAGTCTTAAGCCTCTTACATTCACTGAAATTCCATGCTATACAAAAGCAGCAAAAATCTTTGTACCAAAAACCCACAGAAAACTGCTCTTACGTATTTTTTGTTTTTATATATCAAGACAAGCAGCTCCAAATAGGTAAACAATTTGTTGCTTCCTTTGCATTGCTATGATGAAGTATCTTTTGTCAAGATTTTGGAACAGAAGAGTATCAGGATTCACTCACTAATATTCACTCAAATTCAAACCTCTGCAACAAAGTATGAATCTTAACAAAGAAAAGCACAAGCAATTCACAATGTTATTTCCCATGGGCATCTCACCACAGCCTGCTCAAACAGTTCTCTCAGTTTCTGCTCAGATTCCCCTGACACTCCAGACACCATCTCTGTGGCTGCCACCTTTAGCATTGGGAGCTCAAGCTCCTGAAAGAGACAAGGAACATTGCATGATGCATTCAGAGGTTAGAAATGTTTGCTGTCCTAGAGGATAAACATTTTCCAGTAAGACACCTTTTACACCCAAAGATTAAGATTTAGTCTTGATTACATAAAGAGCTTTTAAAAAAAGGTTAGTAGCATTCTCCAACTTAAAATGCATCTGAGACATTTGACCGAGTAGACAGAAATGGATTTAAAAAAAACAAACAGGTTTCTCTAATTCAGTTGGAGAATGACTGGACTATCAAACAGCTTTGCACCTTGGTCCCCAACTCAATCCTTCTCAACACATACAGTTCAGTTCATGCTTGGGCTCTCTTCTTGAGAAAATTGTCTATTCCCACCTGTAACAAAGTATTGCTTAGCAGTGTGGAAGAGATCTTGCTCTGGAAGGATCTGAGCAGGACTGTACAATAAGCTCACACTCAAGGTTTTCTGCTATTAAAAATAATTAAATGCAATTGTATCTTTGATAGACTGTAGCACAGTAGTGCTACCTGTAGGTGCAACCTATTTCAAACTCTTGCAACTACATGTAAGAAAAAACAATCCTAATTTATAAAAATTACAGCCACCAGAGTCACTACTGCAGGCTTGGAGGATATAATTTGCCTTAAATAGCACTACTGAGAATCTCTTATTTAAGAAAAAATATTTAAGAAGTAGTTATTAAATTTACTTCATCTCTGAAGATTTTTCACTTGTGTCATGTTTCTCTCTAGATATAATTCAGAAGAAGAAGAAACTAAATGTAAAGCCATCTCACCCCAGCAATTGCCTGTGCAAGTAGTGTCTTTCCACATCCTGGTGGTCCATGTAAAAGAAAACCACGAGGTGGAACCACACCTAAGTGGTTATAGACTTCTGGATGACGGACATGAATGAGCATCTTGCAGATTTCCTGTTAAGGACAAGACGGACCTCAATTTAAACTGAAGAAATTAGTATTATAGATTGCTAATATTATAGACAGGCCAAAATAAAGAAAGTTCTGATTATTCATGTAATTTCAGTGACTGCTTTTAAAACGATTAATCAAAGGAAAAAAACAAACTGCATTGCTGTTGGTATGAGCAGCTATTCTCAGTACTGCAGATGAATTATGCCAGCTTTTTTCTTTTCATTTTTCATGTGACATTTTATTCCATACATTCTGCACCCCATCAATAAAATTTTAACTGACCTTTAAAGTTTCATCATTGCCTCCTATATCTTTGAACTTCACTGAAGGGTGGTAAAGATCTGGTTGCTTACTTCTAACTGTTAAGAAGGAAAAGTCATACAAATTTAGACATGGCGTAATAGCTGCTAACTCCAAATAAGAAAGTACTCATCCTAAACAATTAACGAAGTACAAAGAGTAGTAGTACTTTTTGGTAGATATATGACTGGAATATTTTTTCTGTACAACATTAAGGTTAAACATCTTAACAAAATGCTTGAAGACAAGAAGAGTGTTTTCTGAAGTGAAACAGATTCTGTGGTCAAATACCATCTCTTTATTTGGAACAGCATACCAAAAATACCTTCTCACCTTTCTCTTTAAGTAAGATGGAATTAATTTCTTCATCTACATTTGGAAATTCTTCTTTTTTTCTTTTTGCTCTCTTACCCTTTGTCTTCTTTCTTTCACTCTCCAAGACAGAAATTTCTGTTGATTTCTAGGACATAAAACCAGAATTATATACACAAAACCTTCCAAGTCAGCGAATATCTGCAAACACTTAAAAGAACCAAGTGTGTGTCTATGATGCTTAACTTATATATATCATATGAATAAAATCAAGCAAGGAAGGAATTTAACCCCTTATTTTTGTTAAAAAATCCTTTTTTAATTTAGGATTTACCTTTTTTTAAAAAAGGGTGTAATTACCCCATTTGATTTCTGTAATCAAAAAGGTAGATGTAAATGTAGTTCTTTCTTGACATAAAAAAGAGCATCCTGCCAAAACATCTGGTCAGCCAAACAACAAAAATGTTACCTCCATATATAAATGGAAAGCTTTCCCAGCTAAACAGTTGGTTTTTCTAGATAAGAGAGAAAAACACTGGAGGGAAAGGAAGGAATCACTAAGTAAGCAGCAATATGTCTGGACAGGGAGCAGGACCTATTTTTAACTGCTTTATAAATCAATGCCATTTCCTTTCAACTTCTCCAACTCTTGTTCATCAAAAAAACTTCAGCTTTCCCTAGGCTCACTAAGGCTTAACCACTGGCTAAGGGAGACCACATGCTACGGCTACAGCAAGCCACATGCTTCCTGACCAGTTAGGTTGGTCACTGGCAAAGGGAATAAATAACAAGTAAGTTCCACTTACCTTTTTCTCAGTACAGGAACTAATCTGTGTTTCCTTAATACTGAGCACTACATTTGCCTCAAAAAATGTGGAGGCATTTAATAATTTTCTGACCTTTTACCTCCCACACAAACATCCTTGAAAAGGGCCAAAGGGTTCAAAACTTCTTTCTGACATGGCAAAACAATGAGGTAAGCCCTTTCATCTTCTGAAACCAACCTAAAAACAAGTACTCTGCTGGGCTTAAGCCAGTCTTTCCTTTCTATTTAAAACATTCACTACTACAGCACTCAATGTTTGCAATAAAAATATTTTTTAAATCCACCCAGACAGTCCTTTTGGTCTTAGTGTCACCTTTCAGAAGCCTGTCAAATTACACAGGAAATTACACATTCTTGCTATTTAAATCACATTGGGCATGTAAAACACAATACCTCAGAAATCACTTTATTTTCATTTCTTTCTCCATCCTCTGAAAGGTCAGTGAAAAAGTCTTTTCCACATGGAGTTTTATCAATGAACCAGCCCCCTTCAGAGATGCGTGTTTCTACTCGCGTTCCTGGTAAGATGGTGCTTGTTTGAGGTGTTGCTTGCACAGGAGGGGGCGTTTCCATTGCTTCATTTTTTGGAGTGGTTGGAAGAGAATCGGGATTTCCTTT
This sequence comes from Chaetura pelagica, assembly GCF_000747805.2. Lineage (NCBI taxonomy): Eukaryota > Metazoa > Chordata > Aves > Apodiformes > Apodidae > Chaetura > Chaetura pelagica. The sequence continues at coordinate 5,249,092 of NW_009952796.1, forward strand.
CTTGTATAAGCTCAGCAGGGAACTGTTCATGTGATTTGTAGACTGCAGATTTATGTATTTTAAAAGAAAGGTTATAACTTGGATTATTTATATTAAGAAGCCAATAAAAACTATTTCATAAACGTCATTTAACATTATTCTCTGCTGGATAAAGTAAACATGCATCTTCCAACCCATTCCACTGCAAATCAAATGACTGCATACAAAACTACATCTGCTGCTTGAAGAGGCAACAGCCTTTTCAGTTTACCCTGAAATGACCCCTGTTAACTGACAGTCACCTTTTAGTAATAGCCAGATACGTCAGTTCCTTTAATAATTTCATTTACTTGATAGCCAAGTCTTTTGGGCCACCAGTGTGCTTCCCTTAAGTGATTCCCCACCACAGAATCTTCTGTTTTCTTCAGAAAATAGGCTCTTTTTAGCTCTACAGATTCTCAGTTGGAATTGCCAGCAGTGACTATACCTCATCTTCCTCTTCCCTTTTAGACTGTCCAAGTGCATTGCAATCTCCCAACACAGAATCTCACTTTTTGCAAACAAAACAATCACAATAAAATACAACTTACTAGGTCTTCTGCATGATCATCATAATCAGAGTCATCTGTGGCACTTCCTGAAGTTCTTTACATGGAAGGAAGAAAAAAGCTATTAATGTATCAGAGCAGAACTGCAAGTGATACACCCACAAGACAGAACAAATACAATTTCCACAACATGGCTTCCCACAATGAAAACATGTAGCCTAACACTGGAGAAAAACTTCTGACTAGCTTCCTCTAAATGTACTGCTATGAGGATTTAAAACATGTGTCCTTTTCAAGTCTATGATGAGCTGGATAAACCTGCCAACAGGGTTGAAAGACAGTCCTAAAAAACTGATGTAGGATCAACCTGATCTAGTTAATCAAGAGACCACATAATCAGCAATGCTGGCACAAGAGAAGTGGTAGCAAATCACTGCTGCACTAGAGTAGTCCTCCTTCTGATTGCAATGTCGTAATTTACCATTTGACCTTTAACATCCACCACAAGTTAGAGAAACCAGAATGGTCCATGAGACTAAGCACAGGGTTAGGAATTAGGAAATCTTAATTCCTGTCTCATATCCAGCAGTGATTTACTCTGAATAGTAGTCTTGTAGTCTTTGTCTCTTAGATTTAGGTAGTATCTCTCACACCCAAGGAAGATTAAGAAAGCAAATAAACTGAATGACATAAGGGCTGGATTCCTTATGTGGAAAACTATCAAGGAAGCCCCAAGGATATCCACTAGTTCAGGGCTGTAGATGTCCCATAGCAGAGAAATCAGTATTAGCTCTAGTATCTACTTGTCCTCAGAGAAAAAAATGCTTCCATTATCTTCAGGTAACTTCAGAAGACAAGCCTATGGGAAATTAAGAATCTATGTAACCCTGAAACTACAAAAATGTAATAATATGAAGACGGAAAACTTTAGAGAAATGTTAATACTATTTAAGTAATCTAATGGAAAAAAAATATAAATCTTCTTACTCATTTTTATCTTGTCTTGCTCTTTTTGACACATGTTCAGCTTCTAAAGCTAAATCTTCATGTTCTTTTTCATTACTGATTATTCCAAACACTGAAAAAGTTGAAACATCTTGAGAAAACAGTCAAAGCATAATCAAAGATTTTGGCATCTTGGACATAATACTAACAGAACTACCTTTTTCAACTTGTATTCTAAAAGCATTCCTTTTTCTTCGTCCATATTCTGCACTGAAAAAAGAAACACCAAAACAAAATAAAGAGGTTACACCAACTGCTTTCTCCCCGCAACATATTGTCATTCACAGCAGAAAAAAATACATCATAAGTTGATGCCAAATCTTCTACACAAGTTCTTATTAAAACCCGACTATGTGAAAACACGACTATTTTTTCTTAAGCCTGGAACAGCTCAAACACTAGGATGAAACCAGACCACTAAACTATAGTAGTTCCTAGTGGGATGGTTAGTAAAAATTACTGAGGCCTTCTTTAGTGACAGATATAGAGAAGCAGCAAGGTACACACGGACACACTGGATTTTATTTAACAACACTAACAATTTTTAAAATGTCAATTCAACCAACAACATACAGGCATAGGACTATAGTCTATAAAGCGCAGTCCAGAAAAGAATAACTGTGATAATAAATAATGGTCAATATTAGAATATCTGATTCAATTAATAACCTTAAGTGCAAACAAAAATCATCAGCCTTCTGCCTTCACTTACTGAGGTTATATTTTATTTATTTGTTTTAACAGAGTAGCCGACAGAGGAAAAACAAAACAAAAACCCCAGACCTGTAAGCATCCTAAGCAAGAGGTTTGGCTCCCTTTCTCTAACAGGGCACAAATAAATAGACTGTGCAAACATAAATGAATATACTTCACATTAATTAACTCACACCCACCAATGATCTGCTGAAAAGCAACATTTCTCCCCACCCAGAAAAGCCTAATAGCCTAAAAATAATTTAGCAAGACTGACTGTCCTGCTGAGCAACTGAGCATAAGTCAGTGTCTTGCTGAATCATGCAGCTCCCCCATCTGCCTGCACTGAAGTGCTACCTTCCCTGATTTTAAACTCAATGGGGTTAGGACCAAGGTGCTGTAATGCATCTGTAGCTGTTTAACTTTTTAAAAAAACACAACATCCCCTCAAAAAACCCCACAAACCACAACTAGATCTTGCAACGCCAATACATTAATAAAATATAAGTTACTAGACATACTGGCAGAGTAAAACACTGGAGTTGCAACGGCCTTAATGTTTCAATCAACCTCAACAACTGGTAATTAGTTAACATGAAGAAAATTAAAATTGTAATAAAAAATGGAAAAAGTCAAAATAACAAAATAATACATTCAATTTTTTGAACATAGAACATTATAATACTCATCTTTGCTCACCTGTAGGCTTTCTGCAAATCAGATGCTAGAATTCTAATGTCAACATACTGGCCACACTTCCTACTTGCAAGATACTGAAATGAGGAAGCAAATAAATCGACAAATAGAATCTTTGTAAATCACTTCACCAGAACAGCTAGAGATCAAATATGTCTATTTCAAACTTTACTCTTCTTAGAAGTCAAAGTGAAAATCTGAAACAGCTTTGAACTGCCTTGGAGCACATGAGGCAGTGTTTCCCAGTGAACTGGGAAATACCTACTAAGTCACAGACAACTAGTTAGTATGTTTCCTGGGGAAAAGCAGCATGCTGCAGTTTGGTCCTTTGGTGACTTCTGCTTGTGCAACTCCATCCTTTCTATTTAGTAAGAAAAATGACTTTGAATCCACACTACCTTATTGTCAATCCTTCTAAGCTTCTTGGATTCTCTCAGCTAACCTCGTTTTGTTTTAGATCTCCTAACTTAAAATAAAACAATCTACATCAACTGGTATGGATACAGTCACAGTAAGAACTTTAATTGTCCTAGGATGTTTCAAAGAACACTAAAAAAAGTATATAAACAAAAGCAAATTCTATCAAGCCTCTTTCTTTTTTTTATTCTCAAAATAGCTGATCCAACACATTTTCTAACTACAGTTATCAAAGTGTGAGAAAATGTACAAAATTCCAGGTACAACGGTGCTGTATTTGCCTTCTTACTCCACTCTCCCGATTAGGAGTAGATTCCTTCTTAAAAAAAAAAAAGGAAAATGAGACAGAGGCTCTCCCTAAGGGATATGGTTATCACAAATACCAGCAGGGAGAATTTCAAGATCTCATTTAAATTAGTACCTCTATTGAAAACAGTCATATCACTCCGAAATTGCATAGAGAGTTATTTTTTTTCATTTCACACTTCACACCACCCACAGGCAGCTACTGACCTGCAGGCAACATCAGGCCCACCATAACTTCAGCTGGCTCTTTCATTTCAGAGTGGCCGAGACATAGTTACTCGCAAAGGAAAATAAAACAACTGCCTCAAGCAGCCGCTCGGATTTTCAGGAATTTAAAGCGAAGTTTACGCTGAAAAACAGCGTTTGTGTGAAGCCTCCCTAAACACTCAGGAGATACCACAGAGCCACCTGAAAGCTCTTCCCTCTGCACACGTGTGTGATGGGGGTCACCACGTTAGGCCCCTGTTTAACACCACACACACACGTTTATACACGTGAGCGCTTCCAACTTGCCTGTATCGACCCCGGGCGGGTTTGTTTCGCTTTTTTTCCTATTCGTCCCACGCTTGAGAAAGCGGGCACGTTCGGAACACACAAACCAACAGCACCCAGGCCCCACGAGCTCGGTCGGGGTCCCGGCTTCCCCCCCACCGGGGCTGCCCGGACCCCCTCCCGTCCCTCCCTCCCTCCCTCCTT
>NW_009952796.1:5254183-5294794 GCF_000747805.2 Chaetura pelagica
ACCCGCGGAGCCTCCGCGGGCCCGCAGGAGCGTGGCCGGAGCCGGCCTCTCCGCTGTGCGGGGCCCTCCGTGCCGTGGGTGTGAGCTCAGCGCTGGGAGGCCCTCGGAGGTCCTCAGCAGGCAAAATTCCCCGGTTCTTCGTTGCAAACTCGCCTGCAGCGTTGGCTGCCTGGCGTCAGACCCTGCGGGCACCGATTTGTCTGCCTTATTTTTCTCAGTGAAGGAGAGTTGGCTCATAATCCCTGGTGCTGCTTCAGAAGCCACCTGGTTCTGGCAGAAAAAGCTACAGAAGCAGCTGAAAGAAATACACCCTAGATGGACAGGCTATTTGTGAAAAATGAAAAGGCTCCCTGTTTTTTAGTTATAGAAAAAAAAATTGTGCTCTTGCATTTTCTTGGAGAACAGGAGCATCAGCTTTACAGGACATAGCACAATGATGTGCACGTGTGCATCCCAAACCTTTTCTTGAGATGATTTTTCTGTCTGAAATCTTAGCATTTCAGTTGCTGGAAGTTTATTTGATGAGGATGTTACCCCCTTAATTCCCAGCGAAGTGTGAATTAATCCAATGTTGCTGTAAATGTAAAAAAACCAAGTAACTTCTTAACACTGCACTATTTAGCTTTATTGTGAGGAGATTATTAAAATTAAGTTTTTTTTTCCTTTTAAGTGTTGTAGTAATAATTCTGATATCAAAAGTATTGAGTTTGCCTTCCTGGTCTCTTAAGTGTTAGACTGAACTTTAGCACTTGCACAACAGTTGACATTGGAAAAACATAATAAAATCACTGGGTGTGGTAATAAAATGTGGCTGGCTTGCTAGGTGAAGTAGGAATTAGTTGTAACTAGTGGCAATATGCTACTGACAGATTAGCTGGAGAGCAAGACCACTTATGCAGAGAGCAGAGTGGTCTCCCCAACTTAATGGATAAAAATAAAGCTTTGTGTATTCTGAATAACCACACAGTTTTTCCTTATCTTGGGCTTCAGATAATTACACTGTCAGATTTGGAATGTGACTACATTAACGCTAGATCGTGCTGCTCAAAACTCAATAAAGTAAATTATTCTTTGCATTTAATATAGTTTAAGAAAACAGCCTTTCATCTTCACAGCACAAATAACAGGCGTGTAATGTGTATCCAAAGAGCCTTGATTGGCAATATTTTGCTGCTTATGCCTGTCTTTCAGCAAATGCAATCACAGAAGGCTGCTCTTGTGCTCAGAGATGGGCTGCTACTCAGAATTTGTGGGACTCCTCACACAGTTCTGTGCTTTCATTCTTGTAGGTTTGCCACACCAAGAATGTCTTCTCATGACTGAAGTTTGAGATCTTTACAGCAACTTTCTAATCTCTCTTGAACAGTAGAAAGCTTTACTGTGATAAGAAAACATACCATTTTAACCAAGTCTGCTTAAAACTGATTTAATTGAACCAATGTAGCCTTCCCTCCTGGGTGTTCACTTTGATTTAAAGGTATTTTCTTTCTTAATATAAGAGGGAATGCTATAGGATACTACCAAGCCAAAAATGTGTTGTTGCCAGGGGCTGACCCAACTTTATTTTGCCATATTTCGTATTGATCAGCTTTTTGAGTTGTTCCAAGCTGGAGGGTGTTGGTATGTTCTGTGTCTGTGCAGATTGTCATTATCTTCTCTCATTCCTAAATCCCCTGTTCTCTGCAGTGATTTCAAATGACTGCTGTATACTTTCTTAACTTGCTTTTATAAGTGCTTGTGTAATATAGTTGTGTTCAAACAGCTGCTGTGCTTTTCTCTAGACATTTTTTAATACTTTGATAAAGCATCTCTGTTACAATATCTTAGGGCCTGATTTCTGTATTAGTCATATGGAATCTGTCTGAAGTTACTAGTTTCCCCACATTGTGATGAAATAATATGTCCTTGCTATGAATTTTCTGTCTGAGCTTTACATTATTAGAATCAGATGATAACTTCATATAGATGTTTTTTAAGAAAGGAATTTACATTTGTGCTTGTAACTTTTTTTTTTCCTTCCCTTTTTACAGTGGGTGTTTCCTGAAGTGATTGGTCATGCTGTTGTAACTGTATTAATGCTTATTTCATTGCACTGGTTCATCTTTCTCCTTAATTTGCCAGTAGCAACATGGAATATATATAGGTAAGTGCAAAGGGGTTTATGTGCTTTTTTCCCCCCACTGTTACGTGTTTAGCTTGTAGTATGAAGATAAGCAATATGTCATGTTTCAGTTGTGTTCTTGAGCTGCTAACAACCTTCATGGATCTAATTAACATAAGACTCCCTTTCCAGTTAAAATTACAAGAAACTCAACCGTTTAAAGGATATTAAACTTTTGGCCTTTCTGTAGTGCCCAGGAATCTTGATTTGTGAGTAATTCCCAAGTTCATAGGAAGTAATAGCATGTTAATTTGGATTATGAAGGAGTATTGCAAACATAGTTGTTAGTGTTTTTCATTCTGTGCCTACATGCTATTGCAAACATAGTTGTTAGTGTTTTTCATTCTGTGCCTACATGCCTGCTAGTGATACTAGCATCAAAGTACTTATTCAGCACAGCTGATGGCTGTAAAATTGGCTGTGGTGTTGTCCCCTACACCCTCCTTCATTTACTGTCTTGTCTCTCCCCTTTGTATGCATTACTTTTGGCCCCCCATCTTGCCTGTTTGTATTTGGAAAGGTTTTCAGACTTGTGATCTTATAACAACTGTCCATGTTACTGGTTTTGAAATGGTTTCCTTCTCAGTAGGGGTTTCCATGTGGCAACATTGGGACTGTTGGTTCAGAAATGGTCATTTTCTGTCATTCGATGTGCAGAGGATTGAACCTTTATAGGTGTCATGCTAATGAAAACTAGTGGTGGATCTGCCACAAATTATCTCTAATCACTGTACTGTGCGAAGTCCAAAAGACCGAATGTTTAAGATAGAGGTATGAAAAGTTGGCTGTAATTCTTGTTTGCCTGAACCTCCTAGGGCCAGCTTTTTGCAGGGATGGGTCAAGTTGCTCCTAAAATGTAACAGAGTTCCATAGCTGTCATTAAAATAAGCTGAATATCTGTTTACTTATCATCTCATTCTTGGGCAAAATAATAATGTGATTATCACCGTTTTTCTACAAAACTGCTAGCAAAGCATTCAAATGTTTCTAAGCTGGAGTAACATGAGACAGTATAACTTGTATGCTTAATAAACATGGTGCCTAAATGCATACGTACAGGGATAGTTTTGTTTTGCCACCCATAGGTACAACTGTATTATACACTGTTGCACAAAATGACCAGTATTCCCTTTGGTATCTGCTGGCAAGTATGGAGTTTGTGTTTGATGTTTTGTTTGGCTAGACTGTTTCTACAGAGACATTAGAGAGAGAAGTACAAGAAATGAAAGCTTCAAAGAAAATACCTACTTCTGCTGCTTCCTTTCTCTTAAGTTATGTCAATGTTTAAAGTAGCTACTTAGTTTCCTTTCTAAACCTGGTTAGAGAGAATTTTAAACATACAATTAATTCTATTTCTACACTTCAGTGAGTAAGCTTTGAGTGGTGTTTTGAAATGACAGCTCTCATTTTGTATTTCTTATACATGGAGTACACATTCTGAATATTCTGAAATCTAGGATTGTTATCATAGAAACATAGAATCATAGAATATTTTGGGTTGGAAGAGACCTTAAAGATCATCTATAACATAAGATAGACATTGTGATGTCTATTTTGCATAGACATGCTTGAGACTATAGGTTAGAATAATCTGGCTCTTGTAATGTCTTTAGGTAGATTATGCCCATCTTCAAATTTAAGGAATAATAAAAAAATACAATATTTAAAATAAAGTGAAAATTTTGACCAGGATTTCCACATCCCTTACAAAATTGTGTAATCTGCAGGGAAATGTCCTGTTGCTGTGGCAGCAGCTTCCACTGAATAGAAGCCCTGGAGGCACTAATGTGTATATTCTTTAAAGCCGACAGTTTTCTTGTTCTGTGTGCTTTTGCAGCACAAATGTTTTGCTGTTTAGGATGTTAACAACTGGCTTGACTTGTGTTTGTCAGCATCTGGCATTGTGGTGGCCATTACTACAGTTTCTTGATGTGTAATATAAGATGTACGTGCTTGTGAGCCTCTTGGAAAAACTACCTTCCAGGTCCCACAAGCTTTAATTACATTGCATAATTTAAGTGTTATCACTCTTCTTAAAAAGCAAAATTATTAAATCGTAGACTTATAAGAGAACTATGCCCTCTATTTCTTGCATAAATTGGTATAGGAAGCTTGTGTTCTTCCTTATAGTGCATTTTAAAGGATAAATCTTCAGTAAATGTTATAATACTAAAAATAGATGAGTTGCTTAAAATTTAAAATATATGAGAGACTTTCAAACTGTAGTTATTTCACATCAACTATTTTTATGGGACATAGTTGTCTTTGTTATTAGTCAAATATGCTGCAGTGCTTTTTAATGACTCTGTGAAAGCCAAATACTGTGGTACTAACTTCTTGTTTTGTTTTGGTATTTTTTCTCCTGCTGCTGCTAGAAAATATCCTTGGTTCTTGTTCCCTTTCTTCCCCTCCTGTTATTGAAATGAATGTTTAAGAGTTGGGTGAGTGCCTTTTGGAGTACAAGAGGTGCCATTCTTTGAGTATATAAAGAAAATCAAAAGGTGTTGTTTTTTGAGACCTTGTTTTTTTCTAGGTGTAAGACCAGGAGTTAAATTCTTGTGTAGAAAGAGTTTTATTCTAGGAAGACAGAGCCTGTATGACATTAAGTGAATAATAATACTGACTGAGCTAATCTGGAGTGAGAACTTAATGTGTTTGTATTTGCTCTCTTGAGAAATGCTTATGACAAAAAAAACCAAACACAACACATGCTGCTTGTTGAATTTTCACAGGACATAAACATTTGTTTTGCTGGTTCTGTTCTTTTTGCTTACATTTCACTTTGTTTCAGTCAATTTTTGTTCTTATGTGAGTTTAGACAGCAGTACTTAACTTTGGTTTTTCCTTGTTTCTCATCCTGCCAGCCTCAGTATCTATGCTGAAATAACACAGAATGGTTGTGACAAAGATGGGAATACTACACACATCATTTGTCTTCTCTTATGCTATCTCACTTTGACTACTGCAGTTTGTGCTTATGTGGGGGTCTTTAAATAAATATCTAATTCTTGGCTAAATTAATTCTTTTCATCTAATGTATCTTTCCCCTGTGGGTAGATGTTTCCTTCATAATGCTGAATAACCACAAGCAACAATTAAAATGAACTGGAATTGGCTACTACCTCAAAACTTTCCCATTTATACATGAGAAACTGGGCTGATACTTCTAATACCTCTTGTCCTTGTATTCTTTCTTTGTGGGTTGTAGTGGCAGAGATACATGCAACACCCTGAAACTGAAACAGAATTAAAAAGCTCCCTTATGTTGAATTGTGAAACAACTTATATAAAAGTCCCACCTGTGCAAGCTCTCCTCCCCTTCCCGACACTGCCTCATGTTTTGATGACCATACTTCTGTTTTTTCTTTTAAACTTTTAGGTACATTATGGTGCCAAGTGGAAACATGGGGGTATTTGATCCCACAGAGATCCATAACCGAGGACAACTGAAATCACACATGAAGGAAGCCATGATTAAACTAGGCTTTCATCTGCTCTGTTTCTTCATGTACCTTTACAGGTTAGTTTCAAAAATTGCTCCTAAGGAACAAAGGAATTGTCTGCAAGCTATTTTTATCTCCTCTATTTAGCTAGTGTAATCGCTGGTATTCGTGTCTTTTTGCATACTGCTAAGCCTCAATAATGTATTTTCACAGCTATCTCCAGGCTCGTTATTTGAGTGCCTTTATTCTTTCTGATCAAGCATTGTTTGGAAACTCAGACTATTTTGTAATCTCACTAAGTACAATATAAGGAGTTACAGCACCTAGAATAAGTGGCCTGTTTAGAATGGAAATCATCTTGAGGACCAAGTTTATTTTGCAAGTTCTGTTTTAGAAAATAAAATAAATCAGGCTAAGTGGCAAGCAGATGAATTCTGTGATGGGACCACTTATTACTAGGTGGAAGAACTACTATTCTACTGCAGTATTACTTCTGCAATCCTTGTCTCCATAAGCAAAGCACATAGCAAGTCAAGGCAACTGCAATTTCAGAATCAAATGCAGTTCTCTCATGAAAGTGATTGCTGTTCCTTCTTGCATATGCTTCAGTAATTCACTGGTGTAATGTTTTCTGTTTTGTCACAGTATGATTCTGGCTTTGATAAATGATTGAGAAGTTGAAAAAGATCGATTAGCTGCCAAATTGGGTCATCACTCCAGTGACTGGTTGTGGAGCTACAGACACCTTCCAAACCTACCTAGCTCAGTGTTGTCATGCAGTATATTTTTCCTCTTTGAACAATAAATATTTTTCTGTATTTTTAACATAAAATATTTTCAAAAGACATGGGATTTGTGTAGCAGTTATTTTTGTTCCTTTACAATCCAAACTGCTGGAGCTGCTGCTTCTGTAAGATGAAATCCTTGCTTACAGAACTCATCTGGAATTAAATGGTGAGAAAGGGAACATGTTTCAGCACTATGTGCTGGTAATAGTGGTAGTTCCAGAAAAAAATTAAATGCAGCTCTGATGTCTGCTTCTTACTGAAAGTTGTCAAGATTGTGCCTCTGGATCTCAAGCTGTCCTGTTAGACCCTAGTTTGAAGAAGTGCTTGGAACACAGATTTCAAAGTGGAACACTAGCACAGCTTGCTTCTTTGTGTCAGAGTTTTTTCCAGCTAAAAAGCAATGGAATAGAAGTGATGCTTTTCTACCTTTCCACCCATCTCCAACAAACTCTATGAAGTCTTGTATTGAGAAGGATCAAGGTCTCCTTGGTGAAAGTGACACTTGGGTGTAAGGGTGAAGAACAAAGATGAAACATTAATACTTTTTCCCTTCAACTCCTATTTTGTCATTGAACTGCATCCTTGATCTCCATACAAAGTAAACCTCATATTGCACCAGGGTTGGAGTTGGTTATAAAAAGACTGTGCAGTCACTGCTTCATGAACCTGCTGTTTCCATATCCAGGGAGGTGAATCAAGAGCATGTCTAGCTTGGAGAGATGGTCTGGTGAACCATAATCCAGTTATCCCAATTCTGATGTAACTGCTTCAAAAACACCAGCAAATTAAGTTCATTTTCTGTGGCTTTTGTGTCAGTGATAAATATATATAAGCCTGAGTTTGTATCATCACTGTCTTTAAAATTTTCTATATGTATAGGAACAGGCTTTTTGAAATAAACACATTGAGTGAAACATAAAAAAATACAGTTCTGTAAATAAGTCCTAAAATGTCTAAGTTTTTCCTTCTCAAGTATTTGTTCTTTGGTATATAGCTGTATTTAGCAGATTGTTTCAGTGAAAAGACAACACTGAAGTTATATTTCTCTAGATACCCTGTGTTCAGTGTTTGTTCTAGGAAAAGCTTGACTTTAAATTTATGATCGATGGAGTCTTAAGTTCAGCTGTTGCAAAGATGAAAAACTGCTGAAAATTACACTGTTAAAAAAATAACTAAGGAAATTGTTACCACAGTTGCTTGCCACCAACTACTTGACACCAGAAAAATCAGACTAGAGAAAGTACTGCCTTATAAAGCTGAATCCCAGACCAGAGGTAGGTCTGGAAAAAGGAGAGTAAATAAAACTTGCAAAGTCAGTAATTTCTGTAGCAGCTTATATGGTAGGCAATTATGTTACTTTTATGTGAAAAAAATATATTACACCTATGTTGAGTTTTTATCTATTTGCAAAAAGGACAGTGTTAGTAATCTGCTTAAGTCCTTGCTGTAGTGCTAACAGATAAATTTCATTAATGATGTTTCACATTGAGAAACACAATCTCTAAGCCTACCACTTAAGCTAGCAATTTCATTTCTTATTCTGAAGACATGATTTTGAGAGGAGCTTTATTATTAATGATGATGTAAGAGGCATTGTCTTAAATAATTTCTAACTACTGACACCTCAGAATCACAGTGATGACATTACATAGGATAGAGATAGCGTATGTGTCTCTTGCAGTCATCTCACCAGAGGTAGACATAAGACAGCAGATGAAACGAAGTAATAAGAAACCAAACAAACCAAAACCAAACGACTAATTTAATCTGCTGTGTGAATTTTTTATGGCCGAAACAGGTCTGCAGTCTTACAACTCTCCTGCAAATATGAGTAGTACCCAAGGGAAGCAGCACATGGGAAGAAATAAGACATGCCCCTTCTGTTTGCACCTGCATTTAAGGCATGGTTAGGCAACGACTATTCAAAGAGTAAGTGAAGGAGTAAGCTTAATACAGAGGTACTCCTAGGAGTAAAGGTATTTTCTCACCAATATAGAAGATAGAATAAAAAAACCTGATGCAGTTCAGCAAAATTTTGCATTTAGAGAAGCTACAGGAAAAGGACAGCAAATTTATGTGTATCTTTTTATTTAACTATTAGCTACACCTGAATAAAAATGTCCAAGATGCCAAAGATGAAGTTCTGTTTTAAGGTACAGAGAAAAAGAACAAAACACAGCATTAGCTGGAGGAAACAATGGCAAAATTTAAGGAATATCTTCCAGATCTGTCAGGCATAGAAGCTCCTTTATGTCAACTGCAGATATAAGTCTGGAAGGCCCTGATCTCCAGTTCAATAGACACCTAAGCAAGAGATCTAAGTATTTTAGGAGCACCTTCTTGATATATATCAGAAAAGCCACAAAACCCACCACTGACCTAAAGCAATCATGTCTGGTATTTACACAGTGTCCAGCCTTAAGGAATCAAAGTCTTCAGGGAGCCTTGAAGGAGCCAGACCTTTATCAAGTTAGATTAAGCACAGAAGGGGACAAAGGCAAGTAGAGTGCTAAATATACAGTGAAAACACAATCATGAGGTAGATTAGAACCAGACATCAAGAACTGGAAAGCCTGCACACAACACTGAATGCAGCTGAACTGCTGCAAATTAATTTTCCTAGCAAGGAAACAGAAGACTACAAACATGGAAGGAATCTAAAATTAATGATCAAGAAATTAAGATCCAAGTCAGTAATGTAAGTGAAGTTAGGGAAACTAAGAACTATTCATTCCAGTTATTTATTCTGTTTATTGAATTGAAAGAAAGGGAATACAAACATTTCTGTTAAGTGCTGTGCACCAACATGGAAAAAGTGTATTTTTTTTAAAAACCCTAATAAAAACAAATCAGAAGTTAATGTAGTTCCAATTGATTTTTAAAGATATGTTTAAAATACTACACATTCATAAAATAAAGTTAAAACGGTGTTCTGTAAATAATTAGTAAAACAAGTGAAAATAAATACGAGACCCAAAGTTCTTAAGTTTTTAATGTAATATAGCAAAGAAAATTTTAACTACTTAATATAATTCAAGGAGAGTAACAAAAATCCAGAAAGTTTAAGAGCGCAATCCTTTGAAACATTTAATATCAGTCCATAGCAAAGTCATTACATACCAAAAGCTCTAAGTGTTAACTAGTTCCACCACAACTCCATATAAATCTTGACAATTTAGAAATCTTGAGATCAACAATAAAGTTCTTTTCTTGATCTCTACAGCTTGGTTTGTAAGTACATACATGCTTTGAGGATCCATTTTGTCCCATAAGTTTTCAAGGAGCCAATAACTTTTTCCATCTGTGCCTAAAAATGTTAAAAGATTCAAATCTAGCACATATACTCTAGCAATGAAAAATGTTTTAAGAAAAAAGATGGGGCACAATGAATTTCAAATTTATAAAAATATACTGATATTAACCAAAACCTTCTGGTCAAAGGACACTTCACATACACACGATATAAAGTATGCAATAAAACATGACAAGTACCTAGAACATTTGGTTCTCTGTTCATGGAACACAAGCACACACACATTCATACCAGATGGGAGGAACACTCTCACATTTTATTGAATCCATATTATCTGGATTATTCTTATTATAGAAATAAGAAAACTTGTATACAGTTTCTTTCAACAACTAGAGGCAGCTACTGCAGCAGTAGTTCAACACTGCACACTTCAATTAAGTCCACCCTGTTTAAAAAAGTGTCAATTTTTTTTTTCTGTGTTTTTTCTTTCTTTCTAAAGATTTATACAAGTAACAGTTTTCAAAATTAAGTATGGCAGCTGAAAATGTACTCAAGCCAATGTGGAAAAGACAGGAGGAGGTCAGAAGGAATATTAGCCACTTCTGGGATGGGTGTTCCTCTTAATAGTTGTCTCAAAAAAAATAATTGAGAAACAAGTGTATTTTGTAGCTAAAAATACAGACCAACTATTGAAAGTGCATTTTTCCTCCTCCCTCTTGAGTTCAGTAGTTTGTTGGTCAGTAAATCCTACTTTTTATGTTAATTCCTCTTTCTCTACCTTCTTCCCCATTTGGGTCTACATCATCTCCCCTCAAACTACAGCTAATTGTACGAGTCCTTACTTCCTTCTAAAGAAGCCTTCAAAACTGAATTTGGGTGGGAGTATCACTTAGCAGTGTAAAAGTAGAGAACTAGACACAAACTCCCAAGAATATACTGAGTTTTATTAGACATTACCTGTTTGAAGCCAAGTTGGGAAGTAACTGGCAAGATCTGGATAGATTCCTACCTTGCATCTTTGCTCTAATAATAATAAAAAGAAATTAACTTTAAAAGTTGGAGAACTTTAGAAGGGAATTTAAAAGAAAGGTGTAATTTTTTCCCCCACTACCCTCCCCTCCAAAACAAGGACAGAACCAGCATCTTCCCTTTTGTGCCTTGAAAATTACTTACCTGAACAGCTAAAGAACATTCAGATAATTAAATGCTTCAGCATAATTTTTTTAAAGATCTCCCTTGACAATAACCTGGGGCTACTGTGAATATTTTAAGCCAACAGTTGACCAGAGAAAGTTACAAAAGGAGCACATGCTTACAGTATTTTCCTCTCTAAAACAATACGCCTTTTGACTGAAATACAGTAATTTATTGCAGGTGTGTACTTGTTCCAGCCTTAGATTCCAGCCTATGAACATTTTTAAGCACATGGAAATCAACGTGTTACAAATGAGCAAATTTATTTGTTCTCTACCCCTCCCAGTCTCATTTTTATAGTGGGTACAAAAAGTATTGGTACTTTTCAATTCACATATTGCGAATGTAATGTGTTAGAAATAGTTTAGGTTCCTCTTTAATCTACAGGTTGGAATGGCAGTCATTACCACTAGATCTGTAATATTAGTTTACTGGGGGACCAAGTAGCCTGGTTAAATGCAGATGACTCTCACCTTTCTCACCTCTGCTCATCCCCTGTGCGAGACAGAGCTGTGCAAGACGCAGTTACTGAGCCACTCTGGAAACAGTGTCCTCTATAGGGAGCTTTCCTTTACATTGCATAGTTGCACCACAGAACTGAAGTGGAGATATCAGAACATGTGCTTCTCCCTAACTCTGCTTCTGAATACCTGAAGTGTATTTCAGAGGTACAAACCAAGTTCAGAAGAGAAACCCCAGAACAGAGGGGCAGTATTTTGGCAAAAGCACTAAGTTTCAATTTCTAAATCGCAATGCATTGCAATGAAAAGTAGGCATCAGCCCATACCACCCACCCCAATCTTTTATTTAGATATGGCCACTACATGAAAAATGCCTGCTGAAGTGCTCGTGAGACTTCAAATCTAAACTTGAGATTTGATCCAGCCTTCAATCCCCTGCCTAAAGTTCCCACTGAAGCCCCATGCGTATGAGGTAAGCAGACCATTGTATGAGACTTTAAGAGACATCAAAAGAAAATTATACTCCATATTCTCCCCAAATAATGTTTTGTTTGAAAACCTAAGTTCCAGAGTAAGACAATAATTTAGGTATTAATTTTTTATTTAAAACCCAAAGGTTTACCTTACTCAAATTTGACCTTAGGAAGCTGGCAGTTTCCCTGCAACACTAATGCCACAAGGAAGGAGACTGACTAATCTTACACTGTCTTAACTAGAAACAGAAACAAACAGCTTCCTCTAGAACCAGCTAATGGAAAAAGGAACTTATTTGTAGTCTTAAGTTTACACAAGTATTCCCAGTACTGTGGAACAGTAATTCACATTAATTTTAAGACAGATATACCAGATTGAAGACAAGAACATTAAGTTCCTACTTGATTTTGGAGGTATGTCAGATTCAGGGCTGGTATCAGAATCTTAAATCATGTTCCCATTTACACAAAAGGCAAGAAAAAATCCCGCCACCAGATGGCTGGAATCTAAAAAAGCAAAAAACAAACAAACCAACCAAACAAAACCACCAAAAAGCAAACAAACAAACAAAAAAACAAAACAACAAAACCAAATCAACAAAAAAAACCCACAATAACAAAAAAAATAAAATTAAAAAAACCCAACACAACAACCCAACCAACTAACCTGCTAAGCTTCACTTTGTTTTTCTGGGAAAGAGAAAAGGAACTGTTTATGTTATAAACAGCACATTCCCATGTATCCACGTGGTTACACTTCTCTTCCCAGGAACTCTGGCAAACCTTCCCCCACCCTTCTTCCACATATGACTAATAAGGACACTAGGTTATTATCTCAAAGGATGAAGTCCATATTTCTGTTCACATAATTCTTGGTGGCATGCCTTTCCCTTTTCCTCCTCACTTCACCACAGTACCAATAGTACCTTTCTACCCAAGTCAGCAAAAGGGCATCCAGCGCCATCCCATAATGAATTTGTGTGTAGTGCAGAAGCACAGAGATGCTAGGCCATCTGTTTATGTCAAAAACAATAAATACTTAGATTATAAATGTCCTTCTCTTTTCTTAACAAGGGATATTAGTGGAACTATTCCTAGATGTGTCAAGATGTTCACAGCACCAGCTCTTCAACAAGGTCTGGGAGAGGCATTTAAATCTGCAAACTTAAAACATGTTTTCTCAAAAAGAAAATCTATACACCTTTGTTTTATCAAATAAAGAAAAAATTGCATCATAATACAAGTGTTTAATTATGCTTTTTATGTTCATTACTTTTACAAAATGTTGACTTTGTGAGGAAAGGACTCCTTCAATGCATTTTTCCCTCAAGGTGTAGTCTACCTTTTACCAGCATTACTGCATATATTTATATAATTAAAAAAACAAAAAGACCATGTCTTATTTAAACTCTTAGTCTAGTGGTGCACTCTGAATGCTTTTTTTTCTAAGTAATACTCTATCAGTTAACATCAACAGTGAATTCCTCCTAAAACAAGCTTCACTGTCTATATAAAGGTCCTTCCAGCCACTGCTTTTGATTGGGTCTCAAGACACTCCAGAAAAGCATCAGTGATACTGTGTTTCATGACACTTCTTGCATTGTTTTAATTCCAAATGTATACAAATGAAGTCATTTTAATCCTATAAATAATTTATTTTTTAAAAATTGTGCTGTTAACCCCTTTGCAGGGCAACGAGCTATGTGAAAAGTACAAAACTTTTTGTCAAATATGATATTGAGAGTGCTTTTGACGTAGTTCATTGGTTTATCATCTCAATTTATATATACTGCGCAACGGGCACGGCTAGAATCCATGAACCAAGCTGCAAAGATCTCAAGCTAAGTAAGGCGGAGAGAGACTTGAGAGACAATGAAATACTTTCCTATCCAATGTATACTCTTCAGACTAAAGCACTCTTTCTATCAAGCCTTCTAAACTGTTAAATAAAGTGTTCCAAACAAGCATTTAAACTTCATTACACAGAAGAGCAACAAGTAGTAGAAGAGTAGTAGTAGAAGAGCTACAAGAACAGTAGCCTGCCAGACAAAAAGGCAGGAGGGAAAATATATATATATACTGAGTTCAATGGTTAGCCTGAATGTAGCACAGTTCTTCACAACCGATGGGGGGATAATTTCAACACGGTGTCCAACAACGTTCTAACGACGTGCTTCATCTCGACTGGTTACTATGAAGCAAGGTGGTAAATGTTTGGCCCCAACCGGGCTTCAGAAATGGTTCTTTTTCATGACGAGCATGTCTGTCCAGCTATCAATCATGTGTGTTTGCACCAAATCCCAAGCCATTTAAAATACGACTAATTAAGTTAAACTGAAGTCGTCTGCTCCAAGTTCGCCATCAACTATCCATGCTACTGCATTCCTCTGAGCAAAAACAAAAACATAAGAGAAAGAAATCACATCTTGAAGATCCTATTAATACTTTGTATTACAAGACCAGTAATACAGTGTATTTACATAAGTTTTACTGAACATGCATTAGTGAATACATCTTATACCATAGCTAAATCCCATGCTAAAAATTAATTGGTTTAGATGTCATTAATCATATTAATTTAGCATGCTAGGTGTTGGTACACAAAACATTTTCATTGAAGTTCCAGAGAAGTGTGCCAATTACAAAGCTGTCTGTCATCCATTTAAAGTTTGTAAAATTGTTAGGTATTATTCTGTGCACTACACCTCTTGTGGAAGCACTGCTGTGAGAAACTCAAGTTTGTATCAGTTTGATTTTTATGACGTTTACCAGCTGATTTTCTGGAGGAACTAATAAAGAGTGAGCAAGCAGCTAATTGGAAGAAACAGACAAACAAAACCATGAATAAAACCAACTGGAGGATAGGCTCCGAGTCCTTATGGGTGCACTCAAGTTGTTACAAACAGGAGGTTGGCCAGGCTGGTCCACCTAGTCCAAGACCAGAAGCAGATGCATCAGAAAGCACAGCAGCAGGGAGAAGAGGTAATCCTTCCTCCTAATATCCTTCCAGCCATTTTCACCTAAGGTACATTTCTGAACTAAAGGTGTTTACTTATCTAGGTAGCACTCAATGGATTTCTCTTTCATTATTTATGAACTCATATTCATACCTAATAACCACAAGATCCTGTGGCATTGGGATATACTGTATTTCATGTTAATGCCTACTGTAAATTTTTACCACCAAATATAATGTGTAATGACAGATCAGCCCTCCTGTGGTCACCTCATTACCACTTCTGGGAGGCAGGCAAGAAGAGCTGGGAACAAATGCGCATTTTGGCTGTGAAAAAAGTGTCTCTCTCTTTCTCTCTCTCTTCTGGACACAGATCATTGCTGATGTTTTGGAAAGAGTCAATTGTGTACAGATTTTATGGTGGGAAACTTCACTGCCTGGAGACTTCAGAGAGCCAGTTTCTAAGCATTTTAGTATCATTATTCAATTTGCAGTACAGTCAGAATGCATTATTTAAATTTTAATAACACTGTATGTTATTAAACCTTGAGCACTGGAAGCATGATTTTCAGGAAGTCCATGCAAGTAAGTTAATATAATCCTAAGCTTTGCACAGGGCTATGTCAGAAATTTGAGCATTATTTTGGAAATACCAGTAATTTCATTTTTATTCCACAAACATAAGTGACTTAGATAAATCCATATATAAAACTCCAGTAATTTCTTTTTAGTATAAGTAACAATTCTAATCCACAAGTTGAAAGCTTTTTTAATTCTACTTATGGTATGGAAATTCCACCAAACCAGCTGCCCTTTGATGTAAGCTTTTAGTGATTAAAGAACACACACAGTTTTTTACCTTCAATATCCTGGTTGTCTACAAAAGGTGCTGGTCCCCATATTCTAACAGTGCCATCATCAGAGGCGCTGGCCATCATGGATGGAACCTGTGGGTTCCAGCTCACACAGTTAACAGTACGCGTGTGCCCCGTCAGCTCCGCAATTGGCAGCTCGCTACGCTTGTGCCAAATATATACTTTGTGATCTAAATAAAATATGCATAAAAAAACCAACATAGTGAAAAACATTGTTCTACACAGAACAATTTGTCACATCAAACAGCACTTCCACACAAGCCCTCAGAAACTAATAAAACCCATTAATGTTGTAAAACCTGTGTCTGTTCAATGGGCAATAGCACTAACAAAATTTTTCTTCTAAAAGCAATCAAAAGAATATGGGTGATGCTCTTCCACTACGAGGCACATTCTCTTTTAAGACTTGCAAGTCTACTATGCTTAGTATTTGAAGAAAAACATTTTACTACAATGCAAATAAGCCAATACAAGGCTAAAGAGAAAAACAAAGCCATTCTTAAAGATATGGAATTGTAAGCTTATGAAAAAGGAGGTCTTGCAGGTTTTTTTTCTTAATTGTATTTACAGAGTGGTACATGCATTATCAAGTCATGAATACTATAGCAGAATATTTACAACCACCACTGTTGATGAGCACTATTTAAGATCGCAGCTCTAGTTTATGAAATGCATCTGGACACTAAAGAACTAAAACGTTCCAGTGAAAGTGCAAACACAGCAAATGAGGGAGAGCAACAAAGCTTATTGTCTCAAATTGTGATCTATTACTGTCTTCAACAACAGCTAGTTTTTGTGCAGTATTTGAAGATACACATTTGTACATATTAAAGTAGATGTAATAAACCACCTTATAGATCTTATTCTGTGATAGGAGTATTTTAATTATTTCTAGCAACATGCTATAAACAGAACAGTGAACTAGTCAGACAAGAGACCCCAATGCAATTTTTAGAGAAGTGATACTGCTTTATAACCAACACATTTAGGAATAAATTAATAAAGGTGTTTTGGTTTTGGGGAGTATTTTTTCCAGCTGTAGACTAGCAGCCTTCAACAAACCTGCGTGTTGACCACACTAAAAATGCCTTTTGAATATTCCAAAACAGAGCTATACAAACTGAACAAGTACATAGTAACTACTAGCATTACACAAAAGCCTAATATTTATGTCTAGCATATAAAGTATTTTAATCTATCTGAAAGGTTTTAATGCAGATGTAATTCTGGAGGCTTAGCAAACAAACTAATCTTCCTTTACTCCTCCCAACCCCTTACAAAACAAACTTGCTCTCTGACCTACCTGCTAGAATAGCATCATGGAACCATGAGATAACTCAATTGTCATCTGCTGAATCAGCTCATTTGAGTACACCACCATTATATATACTTGCATTGATGCAAATGTTCTTGTGTTTACATTCTACTTAGGATTTCAAGAGACTACATGTCCATGCCATTCATCAAACAACACAATTCACTCTCTGCTTAAACACTAGACAGGCAAGCCTTTGCTGTCTGGGAGAATCAAAGCCTAACCACAACCCAGTATTTTGGTGCTTCTCAGAATGCCTGTGTTTTGTTTTGGAAAAAAAATTAGTCAGATTAGGGCAGCAGCCAATTTCACTCTCGGAAAGAGAGCTCCATTTTCTTCCTATTGATGCCAGTGTTAGAAAAACGCCTACCTAGCTGACAATGTACCTTCAGTTTAAGAGGTTATGGCAATGTTATCAATCTATTACTTGTTTTAAAAAGGTTATGAAAATGCAATGTTTTTGTTTGCGTATTTTTAAGATACAGACGCAGTAGTTACATTTGCAACAATTCAGTACAAAGAGGCAACAGCTTCAGACAGTTCAAACCTAAATCAAGCGTCATCAGTTTCAGCTACTGCTCAGTAGTTTTTAGACAGTGAAGAAAATAAAGAATAAATTAAATAAGAAAAAAAAAGTAGTATATACACTTACACAAGCACATCAGTTTGACTCAACACAAACCCTGAACTTTTGGCTACTTGGGTCTCAAACCAAGAACCTTGTTAAACTACGAAAAGATGTTCACACTGCACGGGAGTCCTTCAGTCATTATATTCCTTTGGGTCTGGTCAGAGGGTGAAATTTGTTTTTTAGACATATTTAGCATTTTCCAGAAAAGGATAGTAGTAAATGTCCTGGCTAACCTTACTTCCTAACAGCTGTGAATCACATAGTACTAACAATGACTGCTTACATATTCCAAGTGTAATTTTTAGTCCTGCATAGGTTTGAATCAAGTGACTTCCATGGGAAGTGATGGCATTACATCAGTGACAAAACTGAACCAATTAAAGATATAAACCATTAATTTCTACTCTTGCCACAGAGAATTGAATAAAAACATACCACAAACCCTTTGATCACCAAGAAACCCTGCCAGACTATGGCAACAACAGCTTAATTTTAGACTACTGTCATAATTAAGATGACTGTTGAAATTAAAATAACCTCACCACACTTATATCTTTAACAGGCAAATTACGCTGTTGCTCCTCAGAAATATTTTTTATTTGAACCATAAGCCTAAATAGCATACCACAAAATGAAAAAGCCTCAAGAACACCCCACCCACTTCTAATTAAAATTGTGCAGATGCTTTGGCTTTACAGGAACAACACAAGAGAGTCATTCATGCTTCCTACAACTACCACCCTCTCAAAAGATTCTTCCTGCCGGCACACAATTTTTTCTTCAAGTATGCCACAAACTCAGTGCTCCTCAAACTTAGTTAAACCAGTTGCTTGCTTTTATAGATGCTAACAACAAAGTAAGGTATAGGAAG
Source organism: Chaetura pelagica (assembly GCF_000747805.2). Classification (NCBI taxonomy): domain Eukaryota; kingdom Metazoa; phylum Chordata; class Aves; order Apodiformes; family Apodidae; genus Chaetura; species Chaetura pelagica. The sequence goes on from NW_009952796.1 coordinate 5,272,605, forward strand.
GATACAGTGTTCCAGTTTCCTGCACAAAGGGGAACGATGTTACCTTCACTGCCACTCGCAATGAAATCTTCATTATGACCTCCAAAACACGAGTGAATTGTGTAAAATCCTTGTGTAACACCTTGATACTTTCTCACTAAAACTCTGTCTTGTAAGTCCCATAAGTGAACTCCCTGGTAATATGAAGCAGAAAGGATGTTATTTTATCATTAAACATTTCTCATTGCACTCTTTTGAAACATTAACAATATTTAAACATTATGAAAGTACAATACTTAAGGTAACTTCAGCATTAGATCAAGAGAGTAAAGATATACCAAAAAATTACTAGATAAAACTTCCAGTCTGCGGTTCCTTCCATTTTGAAAGCTCCTATTCTTACTGAAGGTTCCAAATGTATAAATAAAATCTAATTCTCACACCACAAACATTTTAACCTGCCGAAATTCTTGCTGTACCTGGCTTCTCAACAGCCAGATATTAACATTTAATAGTACAAATTTCATAGTATGAAACTCTTGACTATAAATGTGTCAAAACAACCAGTCTCAAGAATAAGACTGTCTTCTTGTCTGAGAAGGCCATGCTACATTTTTTAATATTAAGGCCTTCATATTACATGAAATAAAACTGGTTAATATCAAACATTCCAATTCATATAGAAATATTTAAAAGCAGGTAGGAGGTGGAAGCAGATTTATTTTAATTTCCACTTATCCCAAACTTACCTGAGTTGCTACATTTAACAAAGCTAAACGGCCATTTTTTGAAATAGTAAACGACATAATAGGGTGATCTTCTTGGACTCTGAAATTACAAGACACAGCAGTGTTAAGAGTACACTTTATGTTGCATCACTATTTGGTTAAGACAAAAGGTCTGTGTCCTGACTCTGCAATATTATCAGGGAAAGACAGTTCTAAGTTTGAAATTAAGTATCTCTTTGTCAGTAAAGCCAGGTCTGCAACAGTTTGCTTATACTTATGACAAATCCCAAGACCAAAAGGGACTTCAGACCTCAAATCCAACCCCTTATTTCAAGGCAGGATCTACTAAAATATGCCAGGAATTAAGAATTTAAGACAATTCTTGATTATATAAATATCAAAACATTCACAAGAAACCTGCTCCACTGCTTAAGTTATTTCCAATACTTGATCTAATGCTTCTCACTGCAGCTGGAACTCAAAAATTCTTGTCCCATGTTAAGTCTTCTTTCAATACTGATAGCATTTTAATAACTAATTTCCCATCCTGCCCCACAAACCCTTCAAAACCCTTCCTCAATATTCTTCTGACACTAAGAACCAAGAATTCAAAACCAAAGAAAATGGTAGTTACATGTTCCTGTCTGTAAGATCCTCAAAGTTATAACCCCGAATTCGCTGGTGTGTGTCCGATGCTAGAACAGTTTTCCCATCACTCAAGCACCACAGGCATTGTACTCTCACCCCTTCCCAGGAGTCAAGGAGATTGCCATCTAAGTCCTGATCAGAAGGGAAGGGGAAAAAAAACCAAAACAAACACAACAAAACTTTTAAAAAAATGTAACTTAGTTTCAGATCTCTGAGGAGCTGTGACAGAAATATCTTGGAGAGAAAGTCGGACAGAAAGCAAATCTTACTCTGTAGAAGAGAGGACCTAACGAACTAGGACTTAACAGAGGGCTTTTGTAGGTATCTGTCCTGGAGAGCTCAGAATCTCTTTCTTCACTTATTTTCTTGTGTGTGATATGTGCAATCTACATCACGGTGCTCACCATTGCAGTGAATGAGGTTTGCATACTGCACTTTTATTCTGGGAACCAATTCAGATGACAAATACTCAAGAGTGTGAGACTGTGGACCACCATTCAAAATCAACACTAGTCAGGTAATAAAGGTTTCATATTTCTGTTTACACTAAGCAAAGACAGCATGCAAAAACTAAGACAGACATAGTAAAAAAACCTGTGGAATAAACAACATTTGTGGATAAAGGCACTAGTTTTTATTAATGTATTTTCTAGACTGGCTAAGAAAAATTCCCAGCCCACAAACCCTCCTTTAGGCAGAGGAATCCCTCTACAAAGAAATGTTTGAACCCTTCTAACTACTACATAAAACCAGAAGTGCTGCTGAAATACTAGCATTAATGTATTGCTTCTCTGAATTATGAAGAATCAGACATTTGAGTGTACAAACACATTAAAAAAAAAAACAGAAAAAACCATTAATGTCAGATTTCCCAGTGACAAAACTTTCACGCCTTACTTGGTTTTCAATGGGACAAATGCAGAGAACTTACACACTGATAGAACTGTCCACGCTGACCTCCTGTGACAAAACGCTTCCCATCAGGATTCCAGGCCACGCTTGTTAAACTGTCTTCATGAGATTGGCTCATCTTTGTCCTCAGCTCCCCAGTCTGGAAAATAAACAAATGCAGCAAGGTCTTATACCAGAACCCTTTCCCCAAAAGGCATTGATAATTTTCTTTGACATGCATAGTGTGTAGAAGTGCATTATTTCAACACAGTTTTTTAAAAAGCAACACAAACCTACAAAGAATGCAATAAAAAGGCACAACTACTTCAGCATCTCCAGTGACCCTGGCCTTGATTTTGGACAGCTTCTTTTGTCCCTCAAATCAGAAGAGATGGACTGGGTGGTATGTCAGACAACTGGAAGATTATTAGTAAAGAGAGGAATTAAAAGAAGTTGGAAGGACACGTAAGAGAAGAGCAATATGAAATGAAAACAACCATGGACACCAAGGAGGCCAAAAGAAGGAGAGGAGACCAAAAGAAAAATGGAGATGACAAAATACCTTCTAGTAAAAAGTTGGAGTATCGAAGTATTTAGACTATTTTCCTCCCTGAGCTGGAGCTCTGTGCCAAAATTCAGCTTTCACCCCTAGCTTATTATTATAGTAGTATTATACTAGTGTTTCACATGACAGAGAACCAGTAAATGGCTTACCATTGTCAAAACAGTAAGGGCTTCTCTCTGTTCCCTTGTGCCAGCTCTACTGCTCTTCATTGAGCCAATTTAATCAATTAAACAGAAAAGTATTCCAAGGTTGAAAAAAGGAAACATTTTTGGTTTAGGAAAATTAGTTACTTTGGAGTTCACGACAGCAAAAGACTACATGACCTGCAACTGAGGCAGGGCAAGTTTTTATATCAACTGAAGTGCCCATTAAAAATAAAAAAGACCCAAAACCAAACAACAGCAGAAAACGGTTTTCAAACTCACGGAGGAAACAGTTAAGTAACCTAGCGTCAGATTGGAAGTTCTGAAATGATAAACTTAAGCCTTAGTGGACCTTCCACTAACATCATAACAAGGGTTACATAAAGCCAAAATAGCCTGAATACTTCTGCTGCTCATCAAAATCTTTAATATGCAATTGCTCCCCTTAGATGGTAATTATGCGCTCTGTTTCTTTTAATTTATTCTGTTCATCTCTTTAGTAGCTCTCAAAGGTCCTAGGGATTTAAGCCATCCCTTCTCAGAAAGGATCAGATACACTAGAATTGCTGCACAGTCCCAGGCACTTCAATTTTTTTTCCCACCCTGATAGACTATGGAGTACAAATTATGTTACTTGGTTTCTGGAGAACTGAAATTAATCAGTCTCTCTTATATACACATTCACACCTTTGTACAACAAGTTTGTTCGAGTCACTTCCTTCATGCTTAACATATTTAAATACTGAAACAAAAGTGGTGCATTGACCACAAAGTTCTTTTTTTTTTACTTTTAGTACTTACTTGTACATTCCAAAGCCAAAGCTCAGAACAATCATCTGGGCCACAGGCAACAAGATAGCTGTCATCTGGACTCCAAGCAATATAAGAGACACCATATGCGTGACCTTCTAACGTCTTAAGTAGTTTTAGCTGGTGAGTATCCTGAAACAAGAGAGATTCCGTTAAAACAATATAAATGAACTCCTACTATATTTCACATATACATTGTGCCCAAGTACAGCATGGTAAGTTTGCTTTACACAACTTGGCCCCTGCATCTTACATGACAAGTGAATAGGTTCTTACTCGAAAAGCAGTTCCTAGTTTACAGAGTAGGGTCATAAAATGAAAGCTTCCAAGTTTCAACGTGCAAAACAACACTTGTGGGTAATTGTCTTCTGATCTTCTGTGATTCTGAATGTGGAACTAGAAATATTGTGTACAGACTTGTACATTACGCAACACTTGTTTTAGTATAAAAGGTTCCTGTAGCATCACGTCTTTCTACATGTACTGGAATACAAAAGTATCCATATTTTTCAGAACTAAGTTGCTTTTTTAAAAGTAAAGACATGCCTGGAAGTCTGCACGCTGAGAAGGGAAAACCTCCAAGTCCCAATGTTTTTATAACCTTGAGTGTTATCTTGTGTGCACTGCTCAAGAAAGAACTTTTACAGAAATATATTTTTAAAAGGTTCCTTGAGAAGTGTTCTTATTTCAGAACTGCTGCCTACATCAAGCTGTTGCATCTTTTCTGCCAGATTTAGTGAATGAAGCATACTTCACTCAGAGGGTCTTGTATCACCTCTCCAAGTGTTCTGCTGCCTTGTCAGAGCAGCTTGACTTTCAAGCAACTTACCAAATTAAGTATTACAGCCAGATACTGTGAAACAGCCACTCACTGGCTTCCTAAATACAGAAACCTGCTTCAATACAGTATTAGCACTAACTCTTGACAACAACATGAATATAAAAATAGAACTGGGCTTGTTAAACTGTTGACAATTTTTGAGAAGCCTGTTGGAAAAGGCTAAATGGATTTTCCTTCATCATTTCTTCCTCTCCCCCTGCACAGAGGGTGTTTATATCACCTCTTCAAAAAGAGTGACTAGGCTTGATTTCTCAAATTGTCCTTTACCTTTCTTTTGGTTTAGTATTAATCAGCAAAACACCTCTTGGTTCCAAAGAGAAAGATCATTGTCAACAGAGGGACAGAGTGACACAAACAACTGTTTCCTGGGATCAGCTGCGAGGGATTTGGCAACTCTCAACAAGCCTGCAGCTTTAATGGTTCTGCTAGCTAGAAAAACTAAATTCCTCAACAGAAAGTGGGCTAAGAATAATCTTCAAAGCACAGAGAAAGAGGGGCAACAAATGGACTTCCAAGGTCCACTCTCCATTCCAATAATTATTCCTGATCTGCATTAGACCCTGCCATCTGTGTCTGTAGCTAAAGTGATCTGCAAGGAAAAACCAAGTCATGTCTGACATCATCTTGCATCCTGGAGTTTGCCAGCAACAGGGGTATTTCTTTGTGCATCAGGATTAAAGTATGCCTGCCACTTCTCCTGCATCATATTTGAGGTTCATGAAGATCAAGGTACACAGAATATTCCTCTTCTAATGACAGGACTTTGTGGTTGTTACTGTCTCTCATGCTGCTCTCATGCTTCTCTTCAAATACAGCAAAACTGCTATACCATGCTTTGCTCTAAAATAGTAGTCACTGGTATTTCAGGAAAACATCCCCAAATGTACTCAATGTGCTTCCTACCCACCACCAAAAGAAATCTCAGCACTTCTATCCCTTTACATACAGCTTTCCCAGCTTTTTGTTATGTAGAAGAAATAACTATTCAGGTATTAACTTCAGTCTGCAGTAGTTAAGCTCCTTGGTTGAAAAGCCAAAAACTGCCAACAGTTTTTAGGAAGTGCAGAAAATAAGGAAGGTTTCTGTAAGGAAAGTTTTATATCAAAACCACCTGGCAGACCAGGTGATGTGCCTATTCTGCTTATCCTTTGTACTCTAGAGCTTGACATACTTAGCAACAGTCAAATAACGCATTCCACACAAAAACCTACTTCACTCAAGACAGTATTTAATGCTGTTGAATCTGTGCAAAAACTTCAAAATGAACAAATGAAAAAGAAGCATGGGTTAAGACAGCTTAGACATGCAGTTTGGTCTGCATGTGTAAGAAATTCATGATATGAAATGAAGAAAACACATGGAAGCAGTATCATTACACTTCAAGAGGAGCAATGAAGAAAAGAAAGGAAAAAAATTAAGTAATCTCATACATGAAGCATGTGTAGAAGCACAATTCAATTAAAACAGCATTCTCTCATCGCTTGCACAGAGTTGGATGGATGTTTTGCAGTACTTCATTTATACACACCATAATAATTCTAAATACTTTAGGTCTTGAAAACCTTATTAAACTTATAGTTCAAAATACATTGTCGACTGCTACAGGAAATACAAAAAGCATGCTCAGGCAAATCTGAAAATGAACCATTTGTGTTATGTGACCTAATGTTATTTAGGGATCCAACTCCCTAAAAAAAAAAAAAAACAACACTTTTTTTTCTTTCAAGTACTCAAATACAGAAAATAAAATTCTACAAAGCTGCTTTCCCACTAAGTATTTATTAGAAATTTTGTTCTTCTAGCAACCGTTGGCCAGAAGGGTTAAAAATACTCACAAAACATTTATTTGATTAACCAGGTATCAGCTAACAATTTGCTATAAAGTGTGATAATCAAGATGGTATTAAAACCTATCAACATAAAAGGAAGATATGCCTCTACTGGTAAATCAACAGCAAAAACATTTGATCCTTAACTTACTTAGAATTACTCTTAAAAAAAAGCAAAATACACAAATAATTTCCTAAGTAAATTCAATAAGTCAGCTTATACTACTAAGCATCTTTTGGCCCAGAGCACACTGGCTCCAGTAATAAAAAACCCACAATGGTTCTATTCCTGAAAAAATACAGCACTTGCTGGTAGTTCAGGGGCTATGTAACAACTGTGTACACAGAACAGGGTTTTACATTCTCTCATCTCCTCTAATAGCAAAAAGGACTCCAATTATATAATTGGCTACCTAACTTGTAGTGGAAGGATTGAGTTTAGCTCTCAAATGCTACTGAAAGCCAGGAGAGAACTGCAAAAACCCTTAATCTTTCACTTAGCATATCAGTTTGCAGTTCTGTAGTTAAAAACTGCAAGACCCTTACTTTTGATAGTGCTTTACAAGCATTAACAATTTAAAATATCGTGTGCATATGCTGAAGTTTATTTAGTCACATACATAGAAGTACCCTTTTTAAGAATGATTTAAAAGGAGGGTTCCTCACTGTTATGCTCCTTCCACCCTCACTCGATGCCTCTCAAGGCCCTCAAGCTAAGCAGCTCCCCTGGAGGGCACCAGCAGGCTCTACCTCATGGTACTGCATAAAGGCACACAAAGTTCCTGCCCCAAAGCAGCCAACAGTTCAAGTCTATTACTCTCTGGCATCAGGTTTTCAAGTGTCCTCCTTCACCAATTTACACTGAACATGATCTTCAGTCTCTTACATCCCAGAGAAAATCCCTAGTCATTGGGCTACAGTACATGTTAGCCTGTCCTACAAAAATTAAACAACTGTAGCAAGAGAAAGCAGAGAGGGAAGACATATATACACATTTTAACACATTGTACACTTACTGGATCAACCTGCCATATAATAACAGTTGTGTCCTTAGATCCTGTTGCTAGTTTAGTGCCATCGTTGGAGAATTTACAGAACCACACTTCATTACAGTGCTCCGTTAGTATCTGCTGTGTATAGCATGGGAACTGTTTCCTGGGAAAAGAAAGGGATTCATTCACTTATTAATAAGAAAGCAAATAATAAGAGATTTATTATTTTTTGTACATCAAGCTAGTAAAAAGTAGAACAAAAACTTAAATGCAATACCAGACAATTTAGAAAATTCCTCCATTAACAGCTGCTTCAAATATTTACAGGATAAAGTACCTTATCTGGTAAAAAGGTCACACCACCAAGTGATTGTAACTAATTGTAAGAACTTAAAGCTATTCTTATTCCGCTCACATAATTTGTTATGCTTTCATATAATCTGGAATAAAATTGACCTCATTAGGAGTGGAAAAGCTTACAATATACTTCTGTGATGTATAGAAAATACCGCAGTACAAACATCTCTGAACTCTCCATGCAACGTTTGTGCATTGTTTTATTTACATGTGAAGTTTAAGTATCTAACTCACTTAGCTGTATATTGCCAAATCATTAGAAGTTATTATTACATCAAGGTTTAGTAAAATAGTGGTTTGTTCTTGAATGTGATTGTGCGTAAGTTGTTTCTTTTCTTACATTTTGTGCTATTTTTCACTTTCTTTGCAGAGTAACATATAAAATAGCTATGCATGACTAACGATTCTTTTATGAGTTTCAGCTTGAACTGTTTTTCCTCACAAAATCTACATTATTTTGTAAACTAAAGTGTTTATCAAATAACATATTATAAATTACCAAAGGAGAAGAGTCAAACATTTCTCTAGAGCTAATTATTAATCTTCTAGTTACACACTGAGGAAAAGCTAACAGTCAAAATATTAAGTTAGGTAAGAACTGGAAACAAGTTTAATTTTATTTACAGCTTGCTCACTGTATAAGAATCTGAAAGTTAAGCTAAAATAGACTTTTACAGTAGATGCTGCTTTTACAAGCAATACTACAGTAATTACAAGTTCATTATTCAGATGCATTAAAAGGCAGTCTCTCTAACGATGGACATTTTTTCTTGAACTGCAGGGATCCTGAATTGGTTTAGTCTTACATAGTTTTTACAGTGCTCAGTGCAACAGAGCAACATAACAGTAATGAGACACAACAGTACTAATGAAACAGCAGTCTCTGAATATACAGTTGTACTTATCAGTGAAGATAAACTGGCCTAAAGGCCCTCACTTCCTTCAAATTAGTGTTTAAAAATACAGTTTGGTGGTAGCTAGGCTAACAGTCACCTGCAAAACTTCTTACCAGAAGCTAGAAGCTGTATCCTTTCAATCCATCTTCTTTTACCAGAAGATGCTTCCTAGTCCATGCTTAAAGACTAACAAGCAACATTTAACCACCATACATCCCTCACTCCTCTCTTATAGTAGATGAAGATAAACAAAAGTAACATACACAAATACGTAGTTGGCTTCCTTAAGTATGCCTACTTACTCGTTTACAGAGAAATTAAGTCTGTTCTGCTCCTATTTTAAGCTGACCAGCAGCTGCCTAGTTTCCACTAGAACAACACTGAGCCAAAGGTAAAAAGCCCCACCCACAAAAGACTACTCAGTTTTCCTTGAAGGCTAGAGAGAGGTAGGCAAGCCCTTACACAAGTAAGCGCACCTAAAGGAAGACTGTTTCATTATTACTTAGCCATATTGTAGTAAGTTAATGTTTTTCCTCAGAGCACCAATTTGCTCTAGAAGGTAAGAGTCTTTATCTGTAACTCACACAAAGTACAAGGGGAACACAGTGTCCCAGGAAAGCCTTTTCAGCATATTTCATTTAAACAAAAATATAGTCAATAGAACAACAGCACTTGTATTTTAAAGCCTAAAAAAATGCAGCCACAGTTTTGTAGACATGAAAAGCAAGCAGACAATGCTGGAGCACACAATTTTCATAGTAGAGGTGGCCTTTAGGTTCCTAAAAAGGGTAACAGGCACAGTTGATTTAGCTGCTGCAGACACATATCAATATTGAATTATACTGACAATTCAGTCAAGATCAGAGCATTCTCAAGAAGTTCTTTTCACTTAATTAAATATACAATCCAGCAAGTTTGACTTTACATATGGCAAAGAACACATTAAACAACCCTTCTGCAGAATAGGGGGAAGGGAATAGCAGCAGTCTTGAAACAAGAAACCCAAACCAGTCATCTAACCATTTCTGATTTTGGTAATGAGGTACCAGTGTAGCTCAAAGGTTTTTCTTTTTCCTTTTTTTTTTTTAATATTTAACTATGAACTATTCTGTTCAGGACAATACACTTGAATAGTATCATTTACATACTCAGAGTATCTAACAAAGTTATCGATTGTTGTATTTACAGAAGTTCAAAATTCTAAATAAAACACCAAACAGCTGTTTTTTTTATTCCCTGCATATAGGATGGAAGATTAATTCCTTAACTTCCACAACAGTTCTTTCCTAAAAAAAAGTTAAAATATTACATTAATACTACTACTGAAAAAGCAGCAGCATTCACCTCTCATTTGGGCTTTCCTGTTTGTTTGTAAACTCAGACTAAAGTTTATTTACATGAAATCAAGACAAAAGAACTCCACTGGAAAAAAAACAAAACAAAAACGCAAACAACCCAATCAAAACACCCAACTAGGATGATGAATCTCAAATCCAAAACTGACCATACCCAAGACCATCAATTTTCTATTATCAAAGGCACAATGAGAAAAAATCCCTCACCTTCACTCCCAGTAGTTTCTCCCTCTTATCTCCCACTCTTATGAATTGACTGAGTTTTAGTTAAACATTTTACCTATTAGTGCAATTCAAGGATGTTTGATCAAAACATTGCCAGAAGTCCAAAACAGATTAGTTTCAACTAAAAAAGGTAAAGTTGTCAGTGTTCTATCATTTAGGTAGTACAGAACTAAGAACTGTCTAAACTATTACACTACTTCTGTCAGTTTAATAAAAATTTGGCCTCCACTGTCTTTAAGTCACCCGTTATGCCCAAGCATGGCAGCATGTACAATGCACCACACACTGATCTCAGACCCCTACAATAGGTAGGTACAACAGGTTGAGCTGAGGACAGAATGGAAGCCTTGATTTTTAAGTGGAGCTTTTTTTTAGAATCAAAGTAGTCCTGAGTACGTATGTATACATATTAAATATGCAAGCATAATGTGCAACCACACCAGGTATAAAAAAACAAAAACAACCCAAACCAAATTTATGGCCAAGTTTATGTCAGAAAATAGATTGAGATGAGTGAAATTAAAAGTCCAGATTTGTTGCATATAGTATCTTCTATATTTGTCTCTATCTATTCTGACTTCAGTTGGTTTAATAGTTGGCTTCAATGCTCTCTGGAGTTCAATTACATCAACCCCCTACAGAACATCCGGAGTTATTTATGGACTTGTAGAAAGACTAAAATTAAATCTTTCCATTATTTTTATTTGAAAACTCAATTCTGAAGCTGAAAAGCTACAATTCCAGTATCTGATCATTTCAAATAGCTCTTAAAATGGGGAACAGTTAAATGTCCACACACAAGAATGCGACGCAGCAAAATGGCAAGCTAGACCACAGCCTAAAAATGTTACTTGAATAGATGAGGTGCCAATGATTTTAATCTTAAAACCTTAAGGTGGCTACAATGAAATACTGTGGAAACCTGCATCTTTAAAAAGATTCCAAGTAACCCAAGAACACAAGTTAAAACAGCTCAGTGGAGAGTTTCTATAAGCAAGTTTGTCAGTACTTAACTTCCTTATATGAGCTAACCTTAACATGAAAAAAAAAATTTCCTGTAAGCCCAAGTGTAGGTCTATTACATGAATAAACATAAGGGTATAATATACAGCTCGTATTTTCTAGGTATCCTAGCCTCCATTCCCTTATTACATCAGACACAGCAGTTTTCCATTAAAGCTATGTTGAGTTTTTACATCATTGGCTGAGTTCTGCTGGTTAAGGAAAAAAACACTCAAGTCAGCCATTGCCACTCTTCTAGAATATATTTTCAAGATTCAGAGACAGCAACAGTTTTGATTAAAAAAATAAATAAATCCTGCAGACAGCCTTAAAGAGCCAATATGTAGATGTAAGAGACTTTCAATTCTTACTACCTTACAAATTTGAGAGAATAGTTCATTATATCTAACATAAATCAGATATGTTTGTTGTGTGTTTCTACTCTGTTTTAACTTTTGTGCCTCACTTGTGCACCTCGCTATCCAGTACTACAAATTAAAACTGAAAGTTGACTTATTGAAGTATGAAGACAGAGTCTGGGTAAATAACATACTACTGATTCTCCAGTGAAAAAACACAGCAATCATGTGTCGATGAATAAACAGACTGACTGTCCAGAAATACAAGAAACAAGTTGCTAAGGGCTAGCATAGTAATATACGCTATTCATACCCATCCAATTAAAATTTTAAAGCTTCAGTCTGATCCCACTACCCCATATCTAGCTACCAAAGTCTCTTGTACACACACACACACACCTTCTCTACTCCTTCCAATTATTAATTTAATAAGAACTGTCTTTTCCCATTCAAGTCCTGTTAAACCAACTCAGTAATTTTAATGTTCCTTAAAATAACATTATAACAACTGTTGTAAAAGACAGGGAAAAAAATTTTTTTTGACATCTTAAAAGTCACAAGAGTGTCTTACCTACTACAAACATGATCTATTAGCAGCGAGACAGAATCTAGATTACTATCTAGTTTGGTATTATGATATAGGCACCGGTCCCGTTGTAGTTCCACAGCCTGACGCAGCAGGTTCTGTAAACGCCTTGGAGGAAGCATCACTGATGGGGGTAGGTATGCTTTAAAAGAGTTATAAAGAAAACAAATCAAAAAAATATACATCAAAACCAAATTACAAGTAAGAGCATATTTTGATCAGTGTTGATGGAAGCCCCCTTAACTAGGTTTAAAAGCTACAGAAAAGTACACACAGCCTGTCAAATTTACAGCTATACATTTGGAATTAGAAGCATGAACTTCTGGAAAGCAGAGCTGTATGCAAGGTATTTGTAGTTATAGTATATATTGTCCTGGACAACAAGCACCATTTACACAAGCTAACTCAAAACCCAATATTTAACAAACCCTGTAAAATTCTAAAACAACCCTATCAGTTTCATTCATGTAAGGAATTCTCTATTAACACTATCAAATAGAAAAAGAATAGAAAGAATAGAAATAAAGAATAGAAAAAAAAGAATAGAAGAAAAAAAGAATAGAAATAGAAAAGAATACCATGAGTTTTACAACTCTGATACATACACCAGCCACAAGAAAGACAGAGGAGAAATCCTAATTCCTAGCAAAGTCTGAGAACACTATCAACTAGAACTACTATCACTAGTGGTGATAAGCCACACTTAGTTTCAGTCTCTCAATATAGGTGGCATTTACCAACAAAACTCCAAACTGCACATTTAATCACCAAGTTGTACTATAACTGCACACAGTAAAGAAATAAGAGCTCCTATTGCAACTAATTTATCAGAGACAGCACAATGTTACATACAGAAGACTGAAGGCTAAAAACAGCTAAAGGCATCCCCATTAACCAAGAAATACGAAACCAACAACTGGCAAATACAATTCCCTGGGATACATCATTATCTAAGATGTACTGGATTTACAGAGGTAGGAATAAATTCTAAACATCTTACTCTGGAGTTTGTCCAAAAGTTTAGATCTCGAAGCTGTTCCTTTCCCCTCCCATTCTGCTTTTGCACGCAAGTCTTCTGCATGGCTACACATCAGATACCTGTTTAAAAAAAGCGCACACACACCAACAGACCAAGTCTTTCTGGGATAATTCTTTTCACTTTTAAGCATGACATACAACATTCTTAATGAACTGGAAGCAGATGACTTAAGCTTGAGACCAATGGGAAAAAAGGCAGAGAATAGTTTAAAAAACACACATCATCCTCAGAAAAAGCATCTACAAGTTGGCAATAGAAAAACAAAACACAAGCAGATTGTAGGGAAGGTAGAAAGGTCTTGCATCAAAGACCAAACCAGACTATATTAATCTACTTGTTCAATTGTAAGATAACAGGCTAATGATTCTCAAGATCAGATGACCATGTGTATGTGTTTGGGTTCCAGTACTATAAATCAATCAGGTTGTTTTCAAGGACCTGCAACGGAACACTCTTGACTGAAAAGTCTTCACTGACCACTTTACCATACCTCACTACAGCTTACTAATCAATGGGATAGCAGCTTTAATACAGTTTGAGTTTTTACAATATCAGCTATCAAAAGCTATAGAAATCCTTAGAAAATTCCACCAAAAATGCTCTCGAAGTCCAAACACTCACCCACTGAGGACATGAATACGTTCTGTATTATACTTCAGAGGCGTCAGTTCACAGCGTAGAACTTGAAGTGCCTCCAGGACCTTGCCATCCTCCAGATATTCCAGGTACTTCTGCTGCAGCAGCAAAAACTTCATCCTCTGACATGACAGAAAGCAGCAGTCAGGGGAAAAAGGTTGACTGAAGTTTCAGAAAACGTTTGAGCCTAAACAGAACAGTAGAAACCATTCTACTATGCCCTTCAGAAATACAGCTAAATGTAATGTTTTATTACTTAATTTCTTTTTACTGGGTTTTCAGCAACAATACAGCAATTAAGTTACCAATTAATTTTCTGCCTGCCTTACAAGGCTCCAAGTATCTTCCTATTTCATTTCTCAGATGCCCCCCCTTCAACTTGCATAATTTTCCTAATCTCTCCCCTTTTCAGTTACCATTCTTGAAACCTTGAATTAGATCAGCTTTCCAATCTTACATTCTATCTATAAAAGCACCCTTAAACACATATGTAAGACTACATGACAGCACAGAACACAGCAAGTCAACTTCAGAAGTTCTCATATTGCTTACATAGGAGCTAACATGGATTGTTTGCATAGCTGTTAAGGTATAGCAATAACAAATGACACTGCCTGAGCCTTTGTTTTGTAGTTCCACATTAAGTTGTTTCCCTTATTGTTTTTCAGGATTACAGATAAAATAGTTTCCTGTATTTAGGAATTACTTCCTAAACACTGCTGTTTAATAGTCTTCCTTTACACCTTCCACAGTTTTCTGTTCTTTTCTTTAAAAAAATAATCAAGCTTGCTATTCTAACAAAAAGTGTCTGTGGATAAAAATATAGGGCATTCTTTTAGTATATTAAAAAACCTGAAGTCCTAGAAATTTCTAATAATTTATTTGAAACACAGTTTGTTTGTTTCTGGTTGAAACAAACTATTCTGTGTTTGCACATCACCTTTACTGCTAGCAGTTATAAGAGAGAAAGACATTTCTGGTCCACAAGATTCACCATGTTAAACAGGAAAATATACACTCTTAGACACCTCAGTAAGAAACATAAGATAGATTAAATATGGCAAATTACATTTGCTTCTCTAGTAAATACACCACAAGTACAACCACTGGTTTCCTCTCCTTTGTCAGACCTCAGGCACCTCACTATTTTTATGCTCATATTCGGTCAATGTTTACTCAATTTCAAACACATTGCTAGCCTCCTTAAGTAGAGGGATAATTGGGAAGTTTAAGATACTGCTGTCCTATTAAAGCTGACATGAAACTTTAAGGTTTACTACAGGTAAAATTCAAATTTAAAATATAATGCAGTTTTAGCTTCCAGAGACATTCAGGTCTTCATAAGTTTCCATATACAGTGTTATTAACTTACCACACACACCTTTGTGAAGCTTAAGACATTACACAGTGAAGGTGATTTACATTCAAACATGTCTGTAGTACTCTATTGTCCTGTATGTGACAGGAAAACCCATATAATATTAATTTGGAATTGTTACAGCATCACTATACAGTTTTTCCAGGCGATACAACATTTTTCGGTGTTCTGACATGTAGAAAAATAAGAAGAATATTCCAATTATTTACAACCTCAGTGGTTGGTTCCATGAAGTAGGCCAACAGATCTAACACTGTTTGCTTATATACTAGCAGCAGGTGAGACAACAGCTTCCCCTCCCTGCTACACATGTGCTCACAAGAATACATGGTGGTGCATACGTAGTAGTCACATACTGCATTTCATTCCTCTTGTTCACCTCACACGGATGATCACTATCTGATAAAAAAATATTCTAGTATTTCCAGTTTGTAATAAAAACTATAATCCCTCTAATTCTTCCTTCTCCATTCACCACACATAGTATTTATTAGATTTATATAATCTTTCCCCCAAATAAGATAAGCGTATCTGTATCCAATTACTTTCTCCCTCCCTACTTTTAGGACTTGGCATGTTAATTTAATTTCTTTAGGGGGAAAAAGTAAAAAGAGCAGAAAATCCTAACAGTTTGTGTAACATCAGCCCTAACATTCCCATGGAAGCATTGTAGTAACACTATAATGCAGAATACTGTTGCTACGTTACCCAAAGAGGTATAACTTCAGTTTTGGATTAGAAAGTATAATTAAAAAAAAAATTAATCAGTGCCATGTGTGACTCTGGCATATTAGGAATATAAAGCCTCCATAACAACACAGTACTGTACATTTCATGCAGGAGTCTACCGTTAACATAATGGAGAATTAGAATAAAAGATAAGCAGTTTTAAATTGTCTTATCTATAGCAAAAGCCAGAGACTAAAATTTTGACAAGAGAAATTAAACTGATTTTCTAAGGTATTTTGATAACCGCTCCAGAACTTGCTCTACAGAGTAGTCTAACAATGGCATACCTCCTTAAGGCAGAAGGTACCCCCCAAAAAATAATATTAAGTGTATCAGGACACTCCTGGCCCCCTGCCACATTTTTGTGTAGCTATTGACTTTGCTGACAGATTTCACTGAATGACTGAATTTTGTCTTTTCTCTCAACTGTTTATATGGCCTGGCAACAATACTGTTAATTACTTCCAATATCACCTTCTCACAGTAGACAAGGCCATTTTGAATACATCACCTCTTCTAGAGCCCCAACAACCTCTTCTAGAAGGAAAGGGAACTGTTTATAACATTGGCAGCTGTAAAGTAAAAGCACAAAACCTGGCATTTAAGTAAAACAGAACAAGTATAAAACCAAATTGATACAATGCACCCAAAAGAACAGCTTACTCACTATCTATTTTTTAGCTACCTTCCAAAGAAGGGAAATAAGAACTATCATAATCAAAATTATACCACATACAACATAAGTGCCTGGAATTTGTTACTATCATCTCAGTGTTTGCAATGGAAATTTAACACCACTACACAGTTTACAGTTGAACTATTTGAATCCAGACACTACCACCACTTAGCTTGGAGTAAAATCTTCACTCTGTAGGACCCATGGTAGAGTCCAATGCAATAATTTCAGCACTTCAGTCTGGCTGGTTTTGTCCAGTTATTACTACCTCATCCTGTCTTTCAACTCTCTATAGAGGGCAAGGATAAAATGCATTACTTTGTTGTTTCTAGAAGCTATCATTTAAGTGTAAGTTAACATCCTGAGGCAAAACTAAGACAAAGTTAACAGATGTACAGGGGTTTTTCTAGTTTTGTTTTAATTTACGAACTATCAGCATTTTGCTTTCTTCAAGCGATAGCTTTTGATTACTAACATGAATATTTAGTATTTTACTCTGCCACTGTCCTCATCGTTAGTGGGAAAGCCTGTCAGAATCTTAAAATTCTGAGAAGTTTTACATGCACCATGATTGACCAGCACCATGCAACTGAAGGTGACAGCCTCAGCAACACAACCATGAAAATAACAGGACAAACATCCCACCACAGTCAAGAAAATGGGTCATTCTGATTAACAGTCTTCTAAAACACTTAAGCACTTAAAGAAACACTTTAAAAAAAACATTCAAAACTTAAATGTAAGGTTTGCTATGTAAAGGGCAGAAAATACTCTGGCCTACAAGATTTAAAAAGGCTTCAACGACTTCACAAGCAACTCATTCCACTAGGGAACTGCCCCTACACACTGGTAGCAAGAGGAACACCATACAGGTGGAGCACTTTGCTCAAATGACAACTTTTTTTGTTGTATTGCCTGCTGCAGTAGTTGTGTATTTTCAGAACTGATGGAAAAGCCTCATTTAAGTAAATGAAAATAAGAAGTAAAGAGGACAAATAGAAAGCAAATTCTAAATTACTACAAAGGAAGAATCTAACTGAACCTGGGAAGGAATGTGAAGTCTCCTAAGATAGCTGCCAGTAGCCCTAAAGTAAGCAAAACCTCGGGCTAGCTTGAAGCTAATACTTTTTAAGTGTTACTCAAGGAAAAAATAACATGCTTGAAATAATTACAAAGACTTCCTACAGTTTGTCTCCAGACAGCTGTATCTTACATAAGATAGCTGCCAGTAGCCCTAAAGTAAGCAAAACCTCGGGCTAGTTGAAGCTAATACTTTTTAAGTGTTACTCAAGGAAAAAATAACATGCTTGAAATAATTACAAAGACTTCCTACAGTTTGTCTCCAGACAGCTGTATCTTACATGCTGGAAAAGTAAACATGACTAATCACATACTATATAGCACTCACAGTTGCGTTGACATAAACAGAAATAAACAAGACTGTCTCCTCCCCTCCAACATACCAATACACAGCGTCAAAGTTTTACAAATTGACATCAGCCATTTCATGTTTAGTGTTTTCACCTGTAGAACTTTCAGCACTTTGCAGAAATAGGGAAATTGAAACAGGAATAGAATTTTCAAAATACATATGAATCGCCTTCACTGACCAGACATTTCAAAACCAGCTACATAACCTGGA
Organism: Chaetura pelagica; assembly: GCF_000747805.2. Classification (NCBI taxonomy): domain Eukaryota; kingdom Metazoa; phylum Chordata; class Aves; order Apodiformes; family Apodidae; genus Chaetura; species Chaetura pelagica. Next base: position 5,290,911 of record NW_009952796.1, read on the forward strand.
TATTTTGTTCAGGTCACAAACTATAAGAAAAACAACTGCAATATGAAAACCAAAACACCAAACACATGCACACACCTCAGACAAACACATCCTACTTTGTTAACTACTCTGTGTCATCTAAATTTTTAGGTACTCATTCTTCTTGTGTGCATACATTTTTGAAATATCTAGCCATACGGTGCAAATCAAGAAACCCAAAATTTACTTTTGTTTTTAAAAAGTGCCATGCCTGAACTTTCCCTAATCCAGACATATACCATATACCTCTTTGTTGTAGTCTGTATTACCTACAGACCATAAAGCATCCTTCCTGACTTGACGTGGTCTTCCACTAGTTTTACAGGAACTGACTATACTAATACCCACCCAGAATCTCAACCATATACAAAATAGCTGTGAGGGGAAGGAGATGGAGACAGGGCACATAGGATGGAGCACACACAAGCTCAACTTACCCCGGCAAATCGGTATTGTCTTACTAACATACGACATTTAATACTGTCATCTGTTTTAAATTATATGTTATTTATATAAAGCAGAACAACTTCAGGTAAAGTTCAGTCTCAGCCAAGTATTTTTACTGCACTAAGTTTTATTCAAGCAGTCAGACATGAACATTGAAGAATAGCATGCTTCCAGAGCTCTCCAAAACAACAGAAGGAAAATGGCCCCCTTTTCTTCAAATTAAGGTCTCCAAAAAGTACAACACTGATACTCAGTTAAACCCCCTGACTACCAGATACATAAAGCATTTGAATACTCCAGAGGAACTTGATAGCTTCAGAAGATAGATATGAGAACATTTACTTCAAATGAACATTCATACTCACATACAGTGGTTTCATACTTTCAGTCTCCATAAACTATTGAAAACTGCAGGCAATATTCAAAACTATTTGAACAGTAGATCTTACATGCATCAAGCCTTCAAGAAAAGAGAAAGTGAACTAACTACTAGCCTAAGTAAGAGGTGCTAAGCTTGATCAAAATAACAGAGCAGAAGAAACTTCTCTTAAGTACCTTCTGATGTCTTGTGAAACATCTGCCTTTCCTACTTCCTGTTCTCTCTTTCTCTCCCTCCCCCACCGGACAGGAAATTGTCTTGACAACAAATGAATCAGCTAGAAGTGGAGCTAAGCAGCTATCAGCTGATTCTTCATTGTTTACAGCCACAGACACTTTAAAAAGCCTTACTACTGTTTTCTTCCAAAGTGACCTTAGTTGTTCTCACTTCATTTTGTTAAAATTGAAGCTTAAACACAACAGAACACTTGAAGAGCTAAGTAATTATTTTCATCTTGAGATAGGGAAAAAAACCAAAAACCAACCAAATGAAGAAACACTTCCCTCAAAGTAACCAAAATCAGAACAACACATATTGTAATGGTCAAGTCACAGGATCTACCAACCTTTTATTTCTAGGTTCATCTTTAAAATAAAAGCCAGCCAAAGAGAAAAAGCTCCAAATAAAATCCCGAACAGCAATACAAATGCATTTGCTCTTTAGAAGCCATCTGGAAAAGCAACAGTATTGTTCATGGTCTATAGCAGCCTCTATATTCTTGTAATGTGCTATTACAATGCCAACTCAACATCAGTATTACTGCATTTTATTTCTAAACTTCTCTTCCCTTAAGAAAACCTAACTCATGTAAACAGAGATTGTGAGAAGTACTTCAAATTTTAAATTAGTATTCAACATAAGCAATTTCTACAGAAACTGAGCTATTTTAGGACTCTTTACAGGATTTCTATTTTATCAGTTAAGTATGTTCACAGTTTAAACATTCAGTGCAACAAATACTAGCTTCAACTATTTTGGGCTTCCTATCTCACATTCTAAAAAAATAATAAAAAGTTCAGATTAGTATAGTGTTTGAGGTAGCATGCAAGCCAACTGAAGTAAACGAAAAAGAAAGCAAGAAGTTTGGACAACCAATTCCATAGTGAAATATTACACCACTACAATTAGTCCAACTATACAGCTCTGAAAGAGTTCAAGTGCGCCTCTTACCACAATTGCATGCGGAGAATGCACTAAGGCCTTAAGTTCATTCAGGTCGTTCTCAGCCTGCAGAAATCAGCATAAAAACAAACAAAACAAAAAAGTATATAAGGAGGGTGGATTTTGAATTCTCTCACAGATACTATAAATTTAAACAGTGGTTAATACAGTCCTATAAGCCCTACGTTACCTTATCCCATTCTCCTTCCATGACATGATTGCGGAATTTGGTAGCAGAAGGATGTTCTAAACGACATCCTGACTCTTGCATGAGAAGATCAACAGTCTGGCTGCAGGAGAGATACAGTGTAAAAAAACCTTACCAGTTTTACCCTCACAAATATACTGCCTGCTATGATAACAGTTAACCATATTTAAAAGTAACTTTAATAAAGTAAGAAAACTATGACCAGATTCAGATGCTTGTCCAAAAAGACTACCTCGTTTGCCAGGTAATGGCAGACACGTAAAGAGCTACCTATATCTAAAGCAACTTGTCAATGAGCTTGAAAGCTTCGCTGAAGTACCATAAAGTATGTGACTTACCAGCCACCACAAACAGCCATCCCTGCACAGAAGATAAACTTCATGAAGAAAGACAGACTAGAAAGCTGTTAGCTACTGGCTACTGTTCCCTGCCCACCCCTTCCCTTCCCCCCCATAAAAGAACATGGAGAGCTGCTACATTTGCAACAGGTCTAGCTTTCTTCTTCCTCATCATGTATTAAGAGTGGCTCCTTAAAATAAAATAAACAAACTCATGAACCTGTAGCCCTCCCCCTTTTACACTAAAAATAGCTTATTTACTGTGGTGTCATCTATGACACAGTCACGAGTTGTCTTCTGCTGTAAAATAAATTGCCTCTGACACAAGAGGCAAGATTATGTGCTAAGTTCTTTGTAACTGACCCATTCCAGAGTGTTTTGAAAACTTCTTTGTGGTAGCTATGTGAAGACTTCACAGGACTTCTACAGCCTATTTCCAAAATTGTCATGTGCTGTCTCTACCTTTACTCACAAAGTAAGTGTTATGATTAAACACTTAGACATCTCCTCTGGGAAATTATTTTCCTTATTCCGATTTTAGGAAACAGAGCCAACATACTAATTTCTTGTCTATAGCTAGGATTATTACAAAAAACATGTGCCCAGCTCAGCAGAGGCCTTCACCGTTTACAGGGCCGAAGGTTTCCAGAGCGAAACCAAACAGCCCATTTAAGTGGCAGCTTAGCTTACACTCACTTCCTCCCAGCTGAGAAGCCAAATCTCGGAGCTCATCTGCAAAAAGCTGCACCCCCCCCCCCGCCCCCCGGGCCACATTACGTTTCCCAGATAACTTCTCCCACATGAACACATTTGTATCGATCTGCCCTTATCGGTGTGCAACTCGACTTCCATATTGCCATCCCTGGCAGAGGAAGCTCCCGGCCTGTCCCTTCGCAGACACCGAGCTGACCGGCACAGGCTCAGAAAACACATCTCCGGCTCCATATTTTTAATTTGTTTTTTTTATGTTTGGTTTTGTTTTGTTGTTTGTTTGGTTTTTTTTTGCGACCAGGCCTGCCCCACTGCTCGGCCAGGCTTTTTTGCCACCAAGCCCTCCCGCCCCCAGAGGTCCCTTCCCCTCCTCGAGCCCCAGCTCCCCATCCTCCCCGGGGACCACCGGCCTCCTGCGACCCTGCGCCGGGCCCCGCCGCCCCCTCCCCCGCAGGCAGCGAGGCGGGGGCGGGTGCGGGGCTTCCCCCGGCCTTTCTCCCGGAGGCCCTTCGGGCAGAGCTGCCCGGGACGGCGCGGGGAGGGAACCCCCCCTCACCTCGGGCCGAGCTGCCCCTCGCCCACCGCGGCCTCCTCGCCTCCGCGGCCGGCGGCACCTACCTGA
>NW_009952796.1:5296112-5340622 GCF_000747805.2 Chaetura pelagica
GTGTGTGTGCCCCCCGAGGTGTGTGCCCCCCAGGTGTGCCCGCCCCTGGCAGTCCTGAGAGGAGAGGTTGCAGGTGCCGGTGCCGTGGGAAGGCGGGCGGTGGGCACGCTCAGTGTGTCGCGAGGGCCCGTCGCTCTGCCCTGTCTGGGTGGGACTGGTTGTCCCCCAGTAAATCTGTACCAACTGCAAACACAGAAAGTATTTTGGCTCATTTAAAACAGGCCTATGTGAGGTGCAGAACAACTGCATAAATACTGAACCCCCTACAGCATCTCCCACCACCTGGTTCTGTGATTTTTTAGCCTGTTGACTCATATTCTTCTTTTCTGGAAGCTAAGAAAAGTGCCTGCCATGCTGAAAATGCTCCTGGTTTGGGTTTGATTTAGGATTAAGTTCATCCAAAGCAGTTCCATGCTGATAATGTTTCTGACTTCTTTATTTTTTTGCTTTCCTATGTCAGGTGGTGAAATGAGAGCCCTCCACAAACAGCCAGCAGCAGTGGAGGTGACTGGGTGGAGGAGGACTATGGTGATTTCCTGATGCAGTATGTGTTCTGTTTTGTTTTTAAAAAAAGGAGAGACACTCAATGAAGACGCATCCTGTTGTTGTTCAGGTTGGTTACTGGTAGGGTTCAGACCTGCTGCTGTTCTCACATAGTTGCTGTGTGCATTGGCAAGGAAGTGGGGGGGAAATGGTGCTTTTGCCATCGATCTTCTAGGAACGTGGAGTTGGGGCACATTGGTCAGGGGAGGCTGTTGGAAGACACTGGGCGTTTTGGGGGTCCCAGACTGCCCCAACTTGTCTCCATCCTGTCACCTCCTGTGCAATGGGGGGGAAACTCAAATCCTTAGCTAAGCCTCTGGTCAGAAGTCATGAGTGAAATCTTGGTCTTTAGAAACAGTGTCTTGAAATAATACATTATGTGTTACTTGGTTTAGAGCCTGGAATATTCTTTTTTTATATTCTCAAGCTTTTCTCCAAAACCCAAGGGGAACTAACAAAACTTTATTTTTCTTGATGAAAGCTGAGATTAACATCACATCGTCTTTGCCTTCAGAACCTGAGGTTGTGGGAGCATTGAATGTTGCTGAGTTACAGTAAAATTGTACGTTTAAACAGCAGTGCTGTCTTCCAAGTGAAGCTTTGAATAAGTCTGACTGAGGGAAACCATGGGACCAGTGGAGAGCTCTGTGAAGAGACGAAATCCTTGAAAGGAGTGAAACCATAGAAGGAGATGAGACCATGTGGACACCTGGCCAATTGAAATAGATCCCATAATTTGGCCCTGTTTGGAGGCCTCAGAAGGTATTCTTCTGTTAACAGCTGCAACAATCTTACACCATAGGGGGAGGTTGGAAGAGCATTGTCACTCAGCACTGCCTAGGTACAGCTGTAGGGTTAAATTCAACATTGATCTTGATGAGAGAGGAGTGTGTTGATTTTGTGTTCCTCAGCTCACCAGCTGCTGCTGGAGAATGTTGCTTGTGTTTTAGCCACTTCACTGGTGTACCTCCTCTCAGCTCTGTGGCTCTGTCTTTACAGCATTCTTGAGTTCTTCCTCAGGCCCCCCTCTGCCCAGGTGCCATCACTGAATCTAGAATTCAAAGATCTTTGTAAAGATGACAGGAATAGTATGGACAGCAGCATAGACTTTGTGGAGATGCTTGGCAGTGAATTCTAAAGAGCAAGACCAGGTTTTCAGGAAGGTATAGTTGCCCATAATTCTTTCCTGCCCTGTGCCTCAGTGTCCAGGGTAGGGGTGAAAACTCTTTTCTTGCCATACCAGTTTGTGTCACTGTCCTTCCAGTTGCTTGTCCTGCCATGCTGTTCTCACATTACCTGGAGAGCCTGGCATTATCTTGCTAGTTACTGCTTTGATTACCTGCATATGACGTGCTGCTGCCATGTGCCAGCTCCTGTCTTGGTGACTCTGTGAAGAGTTATCTGTGATGAAAGAAATGCAGAATTCCTTTCCTGTAGCTGGATGATATCATATGGACAAGTGGCTCTGTATACCCATCTGTGGTAAAAAAGGATCTTACAGAGTCACAGTTTCCCCCATTTATTTCTATTAAATGCTCTCAGGGAGTAAGAGTAATGTTTGAAGCTGAAAAGAACCTAAAAGATAACCTTTAATTGCATTTATTGCTGTGAAAGTTCTGCCTCACGCCCCCCCCCGCCCCATCTTCCTTGGGGGAGGACATACTCCAGCAGAAACACAGCTGAAGGAAGAAGCTCAGTACTGTTGGGATGGCACAGGCCTTCTTCTCTCAGAGAGAGCTGGGATGAGACACTTGAAGGTTTCTCAGGATCTCAGATGACATAAAGGTGTAGAAGGGAAATGATTGAGAGTCCCAGGTGTGAAGAGCATGCCTCAGTCAGATCCTAACCCACAAGTGGAAAGTTCCTGGAGCAGTCGCTGTTCCTTTGCTTCTTTGTCACCTACAGTTTTCCTGGTTGTGGGGAAGGTTTTTCCTTCGCCTGGGCTTTTCCTAGTCAGCAGGAGGAGGTCTTGAGAGAGAGGTCTGTGCAGCTGCAGCAAGGAAAAGAGAATGAGGAAAGGGGCACTGGCACTGTGCTTCAGTAGTCTTTCATCAGCTGAACCCTGATTTGGATCCCATTTCTATTTCACACCCTTATGAAAGGCAGCAGATTTAATGATGATCCAAATAAGCCTGCAGCTTTTTGAGCAACTGGACAAATCGACTATTAAATACAAAACACATCTCACTTGTGACAGAGGACTATTATAGTAACAGAAGTATGCATTCATCGTACTCAGACATTTTCAAAATTTCCTGGAAGTAGAGAATAAATGCAACAGTTCAGCAATAAAAACTGACAAATGTATAAACACCTAGAAGATGGATTTTAAAGACAAGTTTTGGCAACCTTAAATACAGTTATCCTAATATCTGCCATGTTATTGAGGTACAGAGGTAATACATAACTATGCAGAACGTGTACAGTTCTGCCTGTATCATAATTCAAAGAACTTCCTATTCTATAGACCCGCATATTTAATAGAGGATCTTGCAGAAATACTTCTTAGTTATTGTGAAAGTTTGGAAGACTGAAAAGACCAATCACTCCATATAAAAAAAACACCAATGAAATGACCAAGTGTGGAATATTGTGTCTTTATGTGTAAGAAAAATGTCTTGGAACACTAAACTAAATAAAAGTGCATGAAAAGCCAGAAATACCTTCCTTTACTAGGTAAAAGAATTAAAAACAACCCTTAGATTTATGGGCTGACTACAACTAGTAAAACTTTGGATAACTTTTTTTATTACTTTTTTTTCCATTTTGCTTTAGAAGAGGCTGGGGCAGGAAGTCTAGATCTGAATAATAGGAAGGAACTCTTCCATTAAAGGGCTGGGTTTTTTAGTGATAATGGTGCAGTTGCTTAGGCAGAGCTGATATATTACAAAACATGTATTACAAAATATTAGAGAATATTAGAGAAAATCCTGGAGAGATGGAGGTAATTAATTGTTTGATTCTCTCCTATCAGATGTATGTGTATATAGTTTCCCTTGTGCCACAAATTTGAGGTTACTGGAAACAAACCAACTAACAACAAAGAGCAAAGGAAGAAAGAATAATTTAGAACAATGGCATTTTCCACAGTACCAGCTAAATGCTTTAACAGGCACTTGCATATGCTTACAACTTTCAAAATATGAGATATGGGTGAAAAACAACCACCTGCCTTAAATATAATTTCTAGAAAGCATTCAATAGATAGATGACTTGTAAGCAAATTACACTGGGCTGCGACTCCATCGCTTCATGCAGCAGATGGTTGGTATTTTAGTAAAAAAAGAGAACTATGGAGAGCCAACGCTGGCTGGAGTTGTGAAAGGCAATGAAAAAGGCTCCTACAGGTACACTGGCAGCAGAAGGAAGACCAGGGAAAATGACCCAGAACTGGGTGATTGACCTGGTGATAAAGGTCAAGGAAAAGGCTGAGATATTCAAGGCCTCCTTCACCTTGGCCTTTGCTAGGAAACACCCTCCACATTTTGAAGCTTCCATGGCTAGTAGCAGAGTTTGGAGGGAGGGGCTACCTCCAAATAGAGTAGGATCAAATTGAAGTCCACTGAATCAAGCTGGGTATATACAAGTCAACTGGACTAGATGGCTTGCATGTGAGTGTTCAGGGTGCTGGTTATTGTGTGCTCACTCCATAAGACATTTGAAAGACTGGCCTTTAGAAGACTGAAATGATAAACAGCAAGTGTTATGCCTTTAAGTTCAGTTATGTCTAACCCTGCCTCATTGTCTTTGGGCTTAGTGAGCAAGGGGAAATCAGAGTATGCCATTTAAGCTTGACATTATTATGGTTTTCAATAAGACCTTTCTCTTACTATCTCCCTTATAATCAGAGAGGTGTGGATGGGGCAGGCAAACTAGGTGTGTAAAAAAAAAGGATTGTACCACCAGGCTTGAAGTGTAATGACTAATTGTTTTGAAGTCTGACTGATGCCCAGTTAAGAGGGATCAGGAATTGATCCTGGAGCAAGTCGTGTTTAATATGTTCTTCAGTGACTTGGGGTGGGACAGAGTGTACCCTCAGCAAGTTTTCAGCTGATCTCCATACTGGGGAGATCAGTTGACATATTGGAGGCCACAGCTAATATTCAGAATAACCTTGGCAAGCTGCAGGAATGGACCAGCGAGAACCTTGTGATGGTCAACAGAGACAAGTGCAAAGTCCTGCATGTGGCACAGACTATCCTCATACAATGCTCTAGGCTGAGAGCCAACTGGCTTGGGAGTAGCCCAGCAGAAAAGGACCTGGGCATCCCGGTGGACAAAACAAGTTAATGGGAGTTCGACACCTACAGGGGTGCATTATCATATACCCAGTAGGTATGTGCTCTCTGTTCTTTGCTGGTGAGGTCACACTGGATATCCACTGTCCTGTTTTGGGTCCTCCAGCAACAGCCTGGAGCCAATTCAGTGGAGGCTGCTAAGTATATGGAGCACGTGATGTACAAGAAGAAGCTGAGGAATTGAGTTTGGCTACACCAGGATCTAATTAAGAGTGTTCACCTTCCCAGGGGGAGCTGAAGACAGGACTAGGATTCTCTGTGAAATATGCACCAACAGAACAAGAGACAAAATTCAGAAGTTGCACCTTGAGAAAATGCAACTGTGTGTAAGAAAACAAATGTTCAGTGTAAGGGTGGTCGAGTACAGGAACATGTTCCCAGAATGGCTGTGGACTTTCCATCCATGGAGATACTCACAACTAGACTGGAGAAGGCTTTGGGCCACCTAGGCTACCTTTGAAGATAGCCCTGTTTGGAGCAGGAGGTCCAACCTGCAAAGAATCTCCCCCAACTTTAATTTTGCTGTGGTTATAAATACACTTCCTAGAAGCATCCTTGTGGCATGGGTGGAACAATACTGGGTAACTCAATAATTTTGGTGTCTCAGGGGTTACTGATACTGTGTCCCAAATTTTCAGTAGGGACATCATGTCTTGTAGATGAGCTCATGTGGCAAGGATTGTTGTAGCCTAATTAAATATTAGGTAATCACACTGTGTCTTCTGTCCACTGAAGTAATGTACATACACTGATGTTGACCTCTGCACTCTGCTGGGCAATCACAGCCTGGTATGGTGATAAAAATAAATGTCAGAAAGTGCTGAGGATCCCATGTAGTACGGAATTTCCCTTTAATACAGGGTGCATTGTGTTACTAAATGGTCAATACAGTTTCATAGAGGAAAAGCATACATGGCATGGCTTTTTCCTGTATTTCTATTGCCATATGTATCTTTCTGGATGTGCAAGATGATATGTATTGGGCTAAGTCAGACTTTGTTGCATGGGCAGTTAAGCACACGTGCAACAGATCTGATGCCAGACTTGTACTTACTGTGCAACTTTTCTGACCATGTACAGCAAGACAATATTGCATATGCTGTGAATCTGACATGTCAGGCATGCGTGATTTATCTGTCTGGGACTATCCGAGATATCGGCCTGCAAAATCTAGCTGTGTATACTGTGGTATATCAGTCTTTTTGAGATATATTAAAAAGTTATGCATAGCTAGGATTTGGAAAGATAGTAGGCAACCATGTCTATGCTTCAACAAGATGTTTCCACACTTGAAATGGACAGAATAACAACATGCTTGTACATTTTATTCTTACATCCACAACTTGATAGGCAGAAAAGTTCACTTTAATACTTATTAAATCCCCTTCTGACCACGTGTGCAGTGGGAGCTGGCAAGTATTGCACAGAAAAGCCCAGCTTTTGTCCCTTGGGGCTTTCCAAGCCCATTGTTTTAGAGTGTCTTCTGTAGTCTGTGTTTCTTAATATTAGCATGTGCATTTCATGTCCAGAGCTCAGATGGGTTATTGGTGGTTTTGTGCGGGATCAGATTTATCCTTCTATTGTTGCAGTTATTTTCCAACTGAAGGGCTGCTCCCTTGCCTTTTACTTCTTGTAGCTCTCAAGGCAGTTGTTATTTCACGCTTGTTAATTTTGCCTGCCAACTCCCACATGGCTCCTGAAGCCTAACCCTGAATGGGGTAACATGCCACTTCCTATTGCCTAGCCACTGAATTAGGCCTTGTCTCTCCCAAAATGACATGTACACTAGTCTTTTCTCTCTGCTTTTCCTGTTTTCTCTTGCAGGCTATATTGCAATGAGCTCTTACACCTGGAACTAAAACTTCAAGACGGGGCATGTAGACTGTAGTATCTCATATCCACTGTGGAATGGGCAGAGAGGGCAAATTGTTACATAATCACCAGCAGATTATATAATAACATTTAGATTGTGATTAGCTTCTTGAAGCCCTGAGATCACTTAGTAATTTATTTTTTTTTCCTTGTTAATCAGGAATATATGGTTTTCCCAAGTCCATATTTAAAAAAGCAAGTAAACTGCCAGACCTTCATTACTTGCTTTGGAGAAGAGATTAAAGCTTAGTGTCACAAGAATGATGTTGCACTACTATTTAAGTGCCCTTGCTTAAAATTCAGTTTTCTGCAGAAGTTTCTCCAGCCTTGTTGGTGCGTAGTATTTACATCAGAAATAAAGAGCCACAAAATTAGAGAAAAGATTCCTTCATGTTGCTTCATTCATTTACATAGTAAAAAATCTTTACCACTTCATCTCATTTACAGTACATCAGCTCTGGCACTTCTCCTACTTGAGACCTTGTAAAGTTTCAAGCAACTGCTGTAATAAAGAATTCATCACCAGTAACCCAACACAAAAATACTTCTTGTGCATGCTTGAAAAAGAGTGTTGGTTCCAGAACCATACTGGCTGGAGATGCAGGAGGAGAAACAGAGTCATAGCACAGCAACATAGCGCAGTATTGAAGGCTGATGACTCAAGCTCTTAGTATGACACTCATACAAGACAGAAGTTCCTTCTGTAACTAATAGCAAGCAGTAAGATGTTAAACCCATGTGATCTGATGGCCTGTAAATGTTACATGATTTCCAGAAGAGTTTATTCAGATCAGTTTCCAATGGCTCCTAGTATCTTATATTTTACTTTTTTTGTCTTTAACTAACGTATTTGGGTCTTTGGTAACAGACCTATCTGATTTCTCAAATAGAAAACCTAATGTTCCTCAATTTTTTTAAAATGCCTATTTTTTCGAAGAGGGTACAATCTATGGAATATAGGCTGTCATAATCCAATATTCGGATATGTGGCGATTTTTTACAATCTCGTGAGGACAAAACAAGGATAACACAATATTGGTGCACAAATAGGCACTGGGGCTGGTGTGTGGTCTTAGGAGAGATGGGGCAGAACCCCCTTGCTTTCTAGCACTCCTCACGGCAGTGGGAGGCTGGGTGTGGCTGGACTCTGCCATCCCTCTCCTGGGATAAACCGCAGGGCAGCTGCACCCTCTGTTGTCCGGCAGGACCTGTGAAAAGGTTTAAAGGTGACCCCAAATGGTGAAATTAAGACGCAAATGAGGTCAGATGTCACGTACACACCAAATTTATTGAAGTTACACAACAAAGTCCCTGGAGCGCACACGACAGGAAGGAAAACTGAGACAGAGGAGAAAGGGAAAAAAAGAAAAGCAAAGAGAGAACAGCAAGGATAGTTACCACCACGGTCCATCGAAGCCATTGGTGGGGAAGCGCTTTGCTGTACCCATAGTGTTCCAGATGTTTATACAGTTCTTGCTCCCTCTCCCCCTTTTTCCCTGTACAGGGGAGGCTCCATGCTTCTCGGGGATGGGGGGAGTATGGTGCTGGGCTATACCTTGCTGATGGTCTTCGTCAGGCTAATTAACAAGATAAGCCACTGATTGGGCCAGCAACACATCCTTGATTCATTTCCATGTGAAACAGGATGTTGAGACAACTTGGCACCTCAGGATTAGTTATTAAGTGCAGGGGTCAGCTTGGCACTGGTGCTCTTTTCTGGCCAAGTCAGTGATTTATATGAAATGTCAAGGCTTGGTTATCGCTGAAGCTAAAAGAATCCTCATGTGTTGTTAGAAGCCCACTGCCAAAGACACAGCTGAACGGAACAAATTCCATTTTGCCAGAAGCATTGACACATAGACAAAGTAGGTAGCTTGGTAAATCTGCTCTGCTGATATTGTAACAGTGGTATTGGCAGGAAAACCTTAATAGATCATTTTTAAAAAAAAAACATCATTTGTCATATTCATCTAGCCTGACTTTATACCTCTGTAAGGTATAGAGGTATAAAAGGTATATATAAGGTATAAAAATAGCCCAAGCCTTTTTTCTAGGCTTCCTCTGGTGAGATGGAGGCACCTACAAAGGTGATTCATCCCAGTTACTCATCTTGGCATGGGATGAATCACTTGTGTCTTTCACTGGGGAGCCTAGCCCAACTATATTAGTCTGCATCACTAACTTCTACATGAGTACAGTTTAAAGGGGAAAATCCTACCACTTTAATGGTAGAACAGTGTCATAATAGGTGAAAGATACCAATATGTCATTGACAGTAAGTTGTGACAGTTGAACACCTATTTCCATATTACTGGCAGGCCACCTATGGCTCATGAATTGTGTGCAGGTTGCAAGCCAAGTTGGAGCTGCACAGTCACATTACATTTTGATGGTCTGTCATAATTTGTCTTCATAATGGTTCCTAATACTCAGCTGTGGGACAGTACAAGCCAGGGAGGAATGCTGAGACTAATATTGACAAACTGGAGAAGCCACAGGTCTCTAAGGAGATTTTCAGGTAAGATCCTAAGATGACCTTTAGGGATCTCTGAGGACCTACACCTACTACCTTTTACCTGGAAGCTGCTCCCAGAGCTTGCCATCCTCTTGGTTCTTCAGGATGTGTGTCTTACAGCTCTTGGGCCTAACTAAAGTATAATATATGCAGTTCATTACATAGTAAAGGGTGGTAACAGCTGCTGAATTAGTTTTGTTGCTTTAAAAATATGTAAATTATTACACTTCATATAGAAATACTACAATACTTGCACATGAGCAAATAACAAGATGAAAGCTTAATAACCTTTACTGATTAAATGCAGTATGCATTCTAAATACACAAAACAGCCAGCAGTTTCTCATTATTCTCACAATTTCTTTTCCTCATAGAAACAAGAAAAATTACAGGTATCAGCTACCCCATCTTGGAAACAAAGCTTTTTCAACAAAACTCTAAAATATACCCTTTTATTCCTTAAACACATTCATTTTTAATGTTTTTAAATTTTATAAGGTCACTTTTCCTCTAACAGATGCTTGCAATGCCTTCTTCAGCTATATTTTGGCTAGGATCATCTGCTTCATCATTAAAAAAGCTTGACCATGCACACACGTTGAAATGTCTGGTATACACACATTAAATGACTTAATTGAAGTCTTACAAGATAAGTGATGCTAAAACATTATTAATCTGTCATCTATGGAGAAATTATGTATCACTGTAGTACTTACTTTTCTAGTTGATTCAAAATTAACATTTTTTATCATTATTGTTTAAAAAAATGTAATAATGCTAACAAAATATATGCCCGCTATGATGTGAAAAATAAGACTATGCTACTTTTATGTATGTTACGAAGTTTGTCACAGGAATGACAATTTTAGCTATTCCTTTCAACATCTCTAATGGTTTTTATTATTTTCCCAACATAAGATATATACCTACAAACATAATGTAAATAATTTAATGTATGCAACAAACCCTATAGATATTTGGTCTGAATTTTTTTCAGCTACAGATTTCATGAATACAGTAAATTGAGGCAGATTCAGATTGTCAACAGATCTGCTTCTATGGCTTTGTTTTCAAACAAGTCTTCTTGAATAATATTGTATAGTTATTGCATATCAGGCAATTTACAAACATAATTACAATATTTGTTTTTTTAAATAAGCTTTCTAGCAAGCTCAACCTGCTGAATTTTATGCTGGGCCTATGTAATCCTTAGGGAACAGCACTACTCCAGGTTTCAAAAAGAAGCATTTTCAGGAGCAAGGCAATATAAACCCTCTAAGATGGGGGAAGTTTTGCTGCTTGTATAAATGTAATCAAAATAAGATGTAGAAATCATGTCTTCAGTGGTAGTCAGCCTCTGCTGATTTATGCTTTTTTTTATCAGTGGACATGTACCAGTTGTCTAATTTCTAAAGGTGCTTTCATTAAAGGTTATCATGTTCAACCATCATTTTTATTATGGTAATTTTATTGCATTTCTGCTTGTACAGATCAGGCTGCAAGTTTTTCTTTCTCTTTTAGAGGTTTTCATAGGCAGGAAAGAATATTGTATTGTTCTGAGTGACACTGACATACAAATAAATAACACTGAAACTTGGAAGAGTGTTAATTAGAAATTATTATAACCTGACTGACCTGACTTGGCATTATGGTATCTTGCCAAACTGGCTTTTCATTCTTACGCATGTCAGATTTGTTTCTGTGGTGGGAAGCCAATGATTCCATGGAATTGTTTGGCTTAATTCTTCTGTCTTAACACGCAAAAGATTTGTGAGAGGAAGAGTAAGTAACATCAGAATGAGGTTCACCAGGTATGACCTGTGTTGATTACTCAAAATAATATTTGTTATAGATTTCTACTTTAGTAAGTTCAGATGGATAATATAGTGGGCATGTTATTTGTTTACTTAAATTAGATTTGCATTGGTTTAAGACTGACTTACACCTGTGTAATTCTGCTGGCTTCAGTGCAGTTTTGTAATTCTTATTGATGTGAGATCACAGTAGAGGCCACTGAAACAGATTTGCATTTAGTGAATTACTTAATCAACAACAACATAAGGCTCAATTTGTTGTAATTTCTGATCATGTTGCCATCCTTGTACCTCTGTGAACGGAGAGCAATTTAGGCAGCTGTGAACAAGAACGGATGGCTGTGTCCAGCTGGACAGGAATCTCACTTAAAGAAGTCTCTCACTTAAAGAAGTCTCTCATTTAAAAGAGAAGCAGGTCTTATCTTTACACCTCTTCTTCTACATAGATGTCAAAGGCTATTTCTTAAGGTTTTCAAAGTGAGATGGGCCTAACATTTGGCTTGCTTCTTGTGGAGTGATGCTGGAGTGTGGGCTGGGGCTGTGGAAGTTCTCCTGTTTTAGCCAGCTTCTTGCTGCACTAATTAGCTGGGCTGGAGCGCCCTAATGACACGCCTATACAGCATCTTGTTTTGAAGTGACTTTGGTAGTAGGAGTGCTGTGCTGAGCTGTGCAGTCATATCCTACATTTAACTATAGGTTTATATGAGTAATAACTCAGGTATTGAAACCAAAGTTATTCAGAATATGTAGCACATATGATGCCAGTACCAAACAAACACTGGGACCGCTCTGTGGCTGGTACTGTATTCTGTAATTGTTAGTATGGTTGGACATGTGAGGTTGTAAGTAGCACAGGAGCATTCTCAGTATGATGTATCATGCTGTTCTTTCTGCATCTCCTCTTTTTTCATGTTTGTTTGTAATATTTCAGCAAGAATTCCTGGAGGTTGTTTTTTTTATGTTTATTTAGTAAGGTATATAGTAGTAACACATTGCACAGTATTTTTAGCATCCATGGAACTGTAATCCCTATAGACCCAGGGAAAGTGAACCGTATTTTTGTAGATATTTAGTACAAGTATAAAATGAAGGTCTGTCCATGTCCCAGTAAGCTTACAGTTTAGAAAGAGGAGGCAAAATGGGAAGGTAGCATAAACTGAATAGTTTGGGTAGGGGGGAATTCCACTGTAGCTTTTTTCTTAGTGTTGGCATCAGTCTTTCAAGCTATAGGAAAGGAAGTTATTATTGTGAAGTGATTGGAAGGGAAAAAAGAAGAGAAATAGTGGCACAGTAATATGAAGGGAAAGGACAGAAAGAAAATACTTGAATCAGAGATGCGTTTGGTAACTGACTTCATAGAAATTAAACAATAGTGAGGGAAGAAAAAGTCTACAGTCAAATCGCATGAAGAGTCAGTCCAAAATTTCCCAATAGGTTGCTGACGCTTGCTGGCAGCTTTTAACTTCAGCTGGAAGAAAAGAGCCTCTTTTCTCAACAAACCGGAATTAATCTGTAACACTTTTCTCCTCCAGCTTAAGTGACTTGCGTTAAGGGAGCAGTTTTCAGACAAGGACCCTGGACCAAGACCTCTTTGGGTACAGTGGAAGATTTCCAGCTGTATTTTAAAGCACCATTCACCTCTTGTGTCTGAACTGTTAATTTGCAGTGGGATCACTCTCAACTTACACTACTGCTAGAACATTAATGGTCTAAATAACTGCACCTGCTATGTTAATGAAAGTGGGCATAATAGCTCCAGTAATTTAGAAAATTAAGTATTGTGTTGGGGTGTGGAGGAGGAGAGAAGGGTATAAGGGGTGAAAACTTGGTCAAAAGAAATATAGATATCAGATTGCTTGCTGTATTATTGCTGCAGTGTTACAGTGCTGCTAGTACAAAGCTTTCAGTATTCTACTGTCTATTCAGCTTCGCAGTTGAATGTGTTGAAGAGTGGGAGGGCTTTTTGAGTAAGGAGAGAGGAAATTGGAATAATATTAATTAAAAAAAAATCCTTCCTATATTTTTTCTGGAAGTGTTTTAAGATTGTGAGAACCTGTTTTTGAAATCCTTCACTGCCTCCTTAATGTATTCAAGTCTTTAACTATGCCTACTGTTAAAAAGCCATTTCTAATGTCTCATCTAAACCTCCCACCTGCAGTCTACACCCATTACTTCTTACCATGCCATGCTGGGCCTGAAGAATTCTCTTCTTCTTTGCATCTATCTTTTATGTATTAGATAATGCTTACATTCTTCTGAGTGTACCTTTTTTCTGTACATCTGGACTTGAGGGAAAATAGGCTAAAGGAAAAAAATAAAAAAACCCAACAATCTGTCTGAGACAGTCATTTTAGCCAATGAGGCAGCAAGTGTCTGAAATGGAGGAGTTGGAAAACACTGGGCAGGGCAGGGTGAATTGCTTAAGGCAATCTGGGGCCCTAAACATAGTCCATAAGAGAAGCTGATGCCTGCCATGTGTTACATGTCTCTTATGACAGTGCCTGTTCGGCATTTCTGTCTCACCTGTCACCTGAACTGTAGCCAGGAACTGTGCTTCTGTTGAGCCTGATTTTCAGGGATTAAGTTAGTTCTCTGCTTCCATTTTTAGTTCTCTCAACTTCTTAAGTCTGAGATGGGTAGGAGACAACAAAACTCAAAATGTGGCAGCAGCTACAGGTTCCCCAGCTTGTGGAGACAGAGTTAGAATGAGGCCCACATTTCTTCATTCAGTCCTCAAATGTCAAACTGCAGTATAAGCCAATAAAACCTTCCTCCTCCACATCTTTCAGGTCCTGGCAAAAATCCCCAAAACTATGCTGTCCAGAATGATTCCAGACATGAGCCTCTGCTTCTCTGATTGATCTCAGCACCTGCTCCAAACCAGTATCCCTTAGCATGGGTACTACAGTGGCTTCCCAAGCGTCCTGCAGACATTGTGGTGGCTCCAGGCAGTTAGGAGCACTGCATTCCTTGTCATTACACATTTTGAATGTCCACTGTGTCATCTTGCAGATGTCCACAACCATACCAGCCCTTCCTGGTGGTATTCATTCAGAGTGTATGGAGTCAAAACTGAAGCTGTATGGTTATATGGTTTAAATTATGTAGGAGGGTAGCCTGTATGATTGCAAATAATTTACTTGGTGCTGCCTGTGCTTTGAATGCATGAAGTGGCTCTCCATTACTCCAGGTGAAAGGTTTACAGGTGAGTGGGTGGAACTAGCCAAACAAATACAGTCCTCATCTCATGGGGTCCTTTGTGGCGTTAACACTGGCTAGTCCCTTTGGAGCGGACAACAAAGACTCAAAGCAGTTCACATGACTTGAAGATGTTGTCTGAAAACTTGAATAGGCACCAGTTATTCTGGGGTGACATTTTCTTTTCTGTGATGAAGACCACAAGCTTACTTTTAAATTAAAAAAACCCCACAAAATCTCACATTCTTCTTCTAGTTGCATGATTCTGAAGCATCAGGCATTATGTATACTGTCAAAGTATTTAGACTTTTTCTGAGTGAATGGGTTTCTTAAAAAACAGACAGGAAATAATTGATTCCTCTGTTGCATGCTATTTGAAAGAGAAAGCCTATGGAAATTATTCCTCAAGTCCATGAAGTCTATAATTGCTTCATTCCATTCTAGCACAGAAAATATTTACACATGTGGAGTGTGGCACAATCTGACCTGTAGATGAAATCTGAAAGACACATCTCCATTTTGCTATTAATTTCTAAAATAACACATTATGTATTACCTCTGATTTTTCTTTTTATTGAGTAGCCCTTTCCTCCTCTTGGAATGAGGGTGGCTATTAACATTTGGTATAGGAATTGTTACTATCTCTGATTATATTAATCTGTTTCGAAATGATCCTGGAAAAGTCCTCCAAACTTAGTTTACTGTTGATAACTGTGACACCCAGTGGTCATTTAAAGAACTATAAAAATATAGTACAGAATGACTGCAGTGAAAGTAAAGGCTACTCAAAATACTGAGGTTTATATAATAAATGGTTGCTTTTAAGAGTAGTACTCTTCTCCTTCATAATGCGTACAGATAGTAAAAACAAGCTATTTTATTCGTTGCCATATTTAGCAAATATATATCTATATTTGCATTTACTTGTACAAAACTCTTTAATATCTTGTGAGGCCGAGGTTACAACTTAGATAAAACACACTGGATGGCTGACAAAAAGTTTATCACAATGAACTATGAAATGGCTTTTCATTCTCGTTGGCAAGAAGCTGACTTCTTGTCAACAAGGTCAAGGGACCTTGTTTCCCCTCCTTTGTTTGCCACTGACTCATTGTGTGGCTTAGAGAAAATTGCTTGTGTGCATAAGTACTTCAGTAAGAATGTTCATAAAGGTGCAAGATGTAATTAGTATTAGTCTAGGTGGCATTCACCTCCAATCATTTATGCCAGAGCCAAGAATGATTAAATTATATGCTTTATAAAATGCATCATACTTATATTCCAAAGCATAAGATTATTTTATGAGCTGTGTTTTATTACACAGCACTGGATACAGATTTAGTCCCATACACTTGGTAAATATGAAATTAAATTATATAATTTATGGATAACTGACCATAAAATATTTACTCTTGGTGGCATGTTTTAAATAAAGGAATACCATCAGCATTCATAATACCTAATTGCAGAGGACCAGGCTGCACATGGCCGTTATATATGTTGTTACATCTGTTGTTTGGGAATGTCATATGGAGCTGTCAAAGCGTTTTGTTACAGGTAAAAAGAGTTCCACAGCAAAAGGAGCAATGTCTGAAGGCATCCACTTGCAAACGTGGAGGTTAGACAGAGCTGCAGAGTCAGGTTTTGCCCAAGGTCCTCTTTGTGCGTGTGCTGGCTGTGGCCAGTGTGCCTGAGCAGTGCTCTTAAGCTCCCTGGGTGCGTGAGCCCTGCCTGCCTCCTCGATAGGAATGGCATCTGAATTCCCACCATTTATCTCTACACTACCTGGTTCCTGTGCGGGGAAACTGCAGTCAGAAAGGGAGAAGTAAGATACTCTGGGAAGTCCATTCCTATCCAAGTGAGTAGAGAACCAGGACAGACAAACACACCCACACCCACCATGTGCACACACAAGCTGGAAGGCTGTGTTACAGTGTGACTTTCCAAGAACATAAATATTAACACTTTCATACTTTTTTTTTTTTTTTTAAAATTACCATCAATGTTTCTTATTTAACAGGATCACCTGAAATACTGGTCATAACCAAAATTCTCAAATGCTGAAGCCAAGACAAAGATACCTTATAACAGCTGCACGTGTTGGAGCTCAACTGGTTTATCATGAGAAATATGGAGGGTTTATATGTCATCTCTTGGATTCCTGTAGCATTTATCAGTCCTGGCTTCACACCCTGCTGCCTCTGGCGCAGGTGGGCCCTCCCTGGGGGCAGAGGGCTCTTCTGGGCCCTTCGGAAGGCGGGAGAGCAGCCAGCCTGGCCGCAGTGCCGGCAGCCTGGGGACGGGCTGCTGGGGGAGGGAGGTGAAGCCAGCACCTCCGCGGCCCCTCACGCTCCCACAACAAGCTGCTTCAGGTTCTGCACAGGCAGGGCGAGCAGGGAGGGCTCTTAACCATCCAGGTGACACTGGTATCCGCCCGGCAGAAGACAATGGTGTCTCTGAGCCCTGCATCACTCGGGCTGATGTGGCTTCCCACTGAGCTCTCCTGGGAAAAGGCACTGCGCAGGTGTCAGGCTGCAGGGTGTGCCCAACTCGCACACCATTGTTGGATGGTACAGGTGAGCACACCTGTGGGAGGTGTGCCCAGGTGGAGGAACTCCTTCACCTAGTGCTGGAGCTCCAGGAGGAGATAGGCAGGCTGAGGGCTATGAGGGAATGTGAGAGGGAAATCGATGCTTGGAGTCACACCCTGCCTCCCATGATAGGAACCCAGCAGGCAGAGAGAGCCTCTGCTACAGTACAGTCCTGGTCCTCTCTCCATCCAACTCAACGTGATGCCTCGGAAGACACGGGGCAATGGCAAGATGTTCCTGCCCAGTTCAAGAGGCACTGCAGGTGGGTCTGCCCAACAGGGAGAGTGCTTTGCAAGTGGAACAGGATAAAAGTGAGAACAAAAATTCTTCTAGCTTGGAGGTGTCATTGAGGTCTTGTTGGACCACTCCACTGATCAAAACATATACAGTAAAGAAAGACAGGTCCTTGTTGTAGGGAACTCAATTCTGAAGGGAGCAGAAGGCCCATTATGCAGACAGGGAGGTTTGCTGCCTCCCTGGGGCCAGGGTCAAGGACATAGAGAAGAAACTCCCTACCCTAGTTCAACCCTCAGACTATGACCCATTAGTGTTTTTTCAGGTAGGCAGATTGCTACAGGAAGTCCAAAGGCAATGAAGAGAGAGTTCAGGGCTCTGGGACGGCTGGGTAGGGGTCAGGAGCAAAAGTAGCGTTTGCCTCTATCCCACCCGTTGCAAGGATTAATGAGGGGTGAAACAGGAGTGGCCAACAGATCTATGCATGGCTACGTGACTTGTGTCATTGGCAGGACTTTGGGTTCTATGACCACAGGCTGCTTTACAAGACACCCGGGCTGCTGGCAAAAGATAGGGTACACCTATCCCAAAGGGGGAAAAGGATCCTGGGTCAGAAGCTAGGAGCACTCATAGAAAGGTCTTTAAACTAGGCTCAAAGTGGGGCAAGGGTAAAACTGGGCTTACTAGAGAGGAGCCTGGGAGCAGCATGCCAGTACCAGAGGGAGGGGTCCAAAATGGCAGTGATCACAGCACCATCACCACTATAAGTGGTTGGGGAATAAACCAGGCCAACCAGAGCAGTGTAAAATGTGCCTGAGCTGTCTCCCAAAATGAGAACCAAAAGATCAGTTACCTGAAGTGTATTGAAGTAATTACAGACCCATTAGCCTCATGTCAGTCCCTGGAAAAGTCATGGAGCAAATC
The DNA here is from genome assembly GCF_000747805.2 of Chaetura pelagica. Classification (NCBI taxonomy): domain Eukaryota; kingdom Metazoa; phylum Chordata; class Aves; order Apodiformes; family Apodidae; genus Chaetura; species Chaetura pelagica. The sequence continues at coordinate 5,314,102 of NW_009952796.1, forward strand.
CTCCTGGGGACTGTCACAAGTCAATTGAAGCACATGATTGGGAAAAGCCAACATGGATTTACCATGGACAAATCATGTTTGACAAACCTTATTGCTTTCTATGAAGTAACCCACTAGGTTGATGCAGGGTGAGCATCATCTACCTGGAGCCTCTGTCCACCATATTTGACAAGTCTTGGCAGTCTGGAGAAATCCCTGCTGACTGGAAAAGGGGAAACATGACTCCCATTTTCAAGAACGGAAAAAAGGAATACCTGGGGAACTATAGACCAGTCAGTCTCAACTCTGTGCCTGGTAAGATCTTGGAGCAGATCCTTCTGAAGACTCTGCTAAGGCACATGGAAAACAAAGGGCCAATTGGTGACAGCCAACATAGCTTCACCAAGGCTAAATCCTGCCTGACTAATTTGGTGGTCTTCTACATTGGGGTCACATCTTCAGTGGACAAAGAGCAACCAATGGACCTGTGCAATCTACTTGGACCTGTGCAAAGCCTTTGACACTGTCCCGTATGACATCCCGGTATCAAAACCGGAACAGTACAGATTTGATGGATGGACCACTCATTGGGTAAGGAACTGGCTGGATGGTTGTACTCAGAGAGTGGTGATCAATGGCTCAATGTCCAGATGGAGAACTGTGATGAGTGTTCCCCAGGGATCAGTACTTGGACTGGTGCTGTTTGTTGACATCTTTGTTGGCAATATGGACAGTGGCATTGAGTGCACCCTCAGCATGTTTGCTGACAACACCATAGTGTGTGGTGAGGTCAACATGCTGGAGGGAAGGGAGGCCATCCAGAGGGACCTTGACAGGGTTGAGAAGTGGGCTTGTGCAAAGTGCATGAAGTTCAACAAGGCCAAGTGCAAGGTTCTGCACCTGGGTCAGGGCAATCCCAAGCACAAATATAGGCTGGGTGGAGAATAGGTTGAAAACAGCCCAGAGGAGAAGGACTTGGGGGTGGTGGTGGACAAGAAGCTCAACATGAGCTGGCCATATATGCTTGCAGGTCAGAAAGCAAACTGTGTCCTGGGCTGCATCAAAAGAAGCATGGTCAAGGAAGGTGATTCTCCCTCCCTCTTTACTTGGCTCTTGTGAGACCTCACCTGGAGTACTGTGTCCAGTTCTGGAGCCCCCAGCATAAGAAGGACATGGAGCTCCTAGGGAAAGTCCAGAGAAGGGCCACAAAGATGATCCAAGGGCTGGAGCAGCTCTCCTGTGAGGACAGGCTGAGAGAGTTGGGGCTGTTGGGGCTGGAGAGTTGAGCCTGGAGAAGGCTCTGGGGAGACCATATAGTGTCTTCCAGTGCCTGAGGGAGCCTGACAGGAAAGCTGGGGAGGAGCTTTTTACAAGGGCATGTAGTGAGAGGACAAGAGGTAATGGGAGATTTAGGTTAGACATTAGGAGGAAATTCTTTACTGTGAGGGTGGTGAGACACTGGAATGAACAGGTTGCCCAGGAAAGTTGTGGAAGCCCCATCCTTGGAAGTGTTCAAGACCAGGTTGGATGTGGCCCTGAGCAACCTGATCAAGTGGGAGGTGTCCATGTAGGGGGCTTGGAACTAGATGATCTTTAAGGTCCCTTCCAGGTCAAATATTTTGATGATAATGATGATGATGACAACTTCTCCAAGGCTTTTGATACGGTCCCACACAGTCTCCTCCTGGAGAAACTGAATCGATACGGCCTTGACAAGCGGTCTGTGCGGTGGGTGGGGAACTGGCTGACAGACTGTACCCAGAGGGTGATAGCACATAGTTCCTCCTCAAACTGGCAACTGGTCAAAAGTTGGCTCCCCCAGGGACTAATATTTGGCGCAATGCTGTTTAACATCTTCATAAGTGACCTGGATGTTTGGATCAAGAGCGCCCAGATGAGGTTTGCTGACATCACTAAGATGAGTGGAGAGGTCAACACTTCAGAAGGATGACCTAGACAGGCTGGAGGAGTGGGCTACGAGGAACCTTATGATGTTCAACAGGGAGAACTGCAAGATCTTGCACCTAGGAACACATAAGCCAGAAAGTGCAGTTCAGACTGGGATCCACCTGGCTGGAGAGCAGCCCTGTGGAAAGGGACCTGGGGGTCTTGGTGGATAACAGGCTCAACATGAGTGACCAGTGTGCTGCAGTGGCAAAGAAAATTAGCCAATCACCATTGGCCAGGTACATGTTCTGTTAGAGGCAGTCTTTAACCTATAGCCTATTTTTCTGCCAGTTATTATAACCCTTATGCTGGGAACAATTCCCAAACATAATACACAATTATACAACTTATCATAGAATCATAGAATCTTAGGGGTTGGAAGGGACCTCGAGAGATCATCTAGTCCAACCCCCCTGCCAGAGCAGGGTCACCTAGAGCACATCACACAGGAACACATCCAGGCGGGTTTTGAATGTCTCCAGTGGAGGAGACTCCACAGCCTCCCTGGGCAGCCTGTCCCAGTGCTCTGTCACTCTTACAGTAAAAAAATTTTTTTGGATATTCACCTTGAACCTCCTAAGCTCCAATTTGCACCCATTAACCCTTGTCCTATCACTGGTTATCACTGAGAAAAGCCTAACTCCATCTTCCTGACACTCACCCCTTACATATTTGTAAACATTGATGAGGTCACCCCTCAGTCTCCTTTTCTCCAAGCTAAAGAGACCCAGCTCCCTCAGCCTTTCCTCATAAGGGAGAGAAAACTGGGTTTGTTCAGCTTTGAGAAAAGAAGGCTTCAGGGAAACCTTATTATGATGTTAAAGTACTTCAAGAGTGGCTACCAAGAAGATGGAGACTCCCTATTTACAAGGAGTCACATGGAAAAGACAGGTAATAGGCACAAGTTGCTCCTGGGGAGATTCTGATTGGACACAGGAGGTAAATTTTTCACCATGAGGACAGTCAAACACTGGAACTCCCAAGGGAAATGGTAGATTCCCCCACATTGGACAGTCTTAAATCTCAGCTTGACAGGGTGCTGAGCCATCTCATAGCAACTATAGTAGTACCTAGGAAGGTTGGACCAGGTGATTCTTGCCTTTCAGCCTGGTATTCTATGATTCTATGTTTTTTCAAGGTCAGAAAGAAAAAGTTAGTTCCTACTCTCAAAAGCTGATGATCCAAAGATACCACAGGTAACGATAGATGGGAACAGATAGAAGAGTGCACCCAAAGAAAACAAAATAATACTTCCTAAAATGCATTGTTTACTATGTAGACAAATAGATTGTCACCTAGTGTTCTCTAACTGCAGGACAAAGAGTGTTTTTGTCTCCTAGCTTCTGGTAAGAATGGAAGTATGTGATATAATGATGTTCTAACACAAGAATATTTACTGGTGCTTTCTGATATACTATCATATATATACACTTGGTACAATTCTAGGCAAGAAGACTGTGAATGGATCTTCCACTGTTTAAAGTAACCCTGAAATATGGTTGTTTGCTGCAGAAATTTCGTTTTGCTTAGTTCTCCTCCACTGTTTATTCTATATTCAAATTACTTGAATTCTGGCTCTGGGTCACAGATGCCTGCTCTTGGCTTTTTTTTACATTACACGTAACTCATTTAAATCTTCCCACTAGTTTGTTGCTGTTGTTACTTTTTAGCCTTAAAAAGTTTTATTTAGTCCTCACAGACTGGACAAATCATGTTAGAAACCAGTTTGTCTTCTACTGTGCTGATAGAATTATTTCTAGCCAGCATAAACAAAGCCTTGAACAATTCACCATCTTATTCTAGACAGGATGTCTGACAAGTATAGTAGGTATAAAATCTTTTCTTTACGTTGCGAAATGAGTTTGTTTTTTCTGTTGCCTGGTTCTGTGTTGTTTATTTTAAAGGTGTTTTCTTTCGCTATGAGGAGAAAGCTGCAACTTACAATGTGCAAATCTGTCTTTTCAGATAAACGAAGATCCAGATATGTGCTAGCTGGACAAAATGTGTTCCAACACTTGAATTATAGGAAAAAGAGCATTCTGAGAGAAGAAGTCGGATATGAACATCAATATTTATCTTAGTTTATGTGTTGGGAAGAGAATGAGTAGTGATGTACTTTATCCCTTCCTGCCCACTGGGGTCTGGCATGCAGTGGAAGGGCATCTCCTGGTAGTTGTTATTAATTGCTATGATGTAGTACACCAGTGGTGCATGAAGCATCTCCGATGTTTCACCAAGACCAAATCTGTCATTTACAGACATAAATATAAATACACTTTTCCCAGTAAAGCTACACCGCTGCTGATTAGCCAGTGCCTTAAAGTCTAACAATAAGGAGACCTTCTGACTTAAGCCTCCATTCTCATCCCTCTTCACACTGCCCTTCTGTGAGGAACAAGCTCTGCCAGCATTGAAGTTTGTTTTGATAGTTAAAAACTAGCTCCTTGCTCTCAAGAGCATTGAGGCCTGGCTCTTTGCACATGGTGGCTGCTAGGTACACACATTAATTTATTAATTTAAGGGGGAAAAAAAAGGGGAGGTGAGAAAGAAGAAATCTTATGACAAGAAAAAGAGCCAGAAGGCAGCTGCAGTAGCAGCCCCAGAGCCTGGAAACAGGGTGAGCCACAGTGTTCTGCGGGGATATCAAAACAAGTGGATCCACCCTCATTATCTTCCTCTTGCACAACCCCTGGCAGGCCTGTGTGCATGTTTCACCCTGAAAAGAGGGGAAAAGAGGACAGACTGCTGACTTACACAACAGTCAAAGGAGACAGAGGTGAAGTTTTCGACTCAGCCCCTATAACCAATACACTGAGTAAAGTAACAAGTACAAAGGATGTAGTAAGCAAGTTGATTTTGTATAAGAGTGCAACTTGTACTAATTTCCAGGCCAAACTCCTGCCTTCTTGCATTTTCAGTGCTGAGGTATAAAAATAAAATGTGTGAAATAAAAAATAGGAATTCTGGATGTTGGGAGTGAGCAAGATTTTATAAATGATGTTTGTTTAAATACTGCTACAGCAGATATAATACAGATCACGTCATCTCACAAAGTCACACAGGTTCAAGAGTGGAAAAATGGTTATTTAGGGCTAAGTGTGTATAAATAAATGTTGCAGAAGCTGGATAAATTCCTTTATCTTGAAGCTGGAAAACCTTTTCAGACCCTACAAATGACAGAAATTTCCTCTTGTTCACCAGAAAGCCTTTTCAGAGCAGTCAGTGACTCAGAGTTTCAATGTCAGTCCTAAAAGCTCTCCAACACAGGGAGAGTATGAAATGATGAAGCACCCTCTGCTGCACGTCTGTTTGAAGTACAGCATAACACTGTCTTAGCACCAGTGTTTTCAGGAATACAGGCACCAAGACAGGACTGTGCCTTCTCCTTGGAATTTTATGGGATTTTCTTTCATCTTGGAGCACAGATAGCCAAGGGAGGAAGTGACTGACTGGCCATTTAATTGTCATGACTACTGAGCAGAGGTCTCTTTAAATAAATGTCTTTGAGAATAAATGGACAAAATTATCAGTTGCTAGCCTACTGTTTATTTATAGTAGAAAATAACTTAAACAGACATTCTTCCTTGAAAAGTCCTGTCTGACACTCTGCAGAGACTCAGATGAGACATGGTAATTTTGCTTCATCATCACTTATACTGTGTAGGACTCCAGGAGGAGTACAAGGAAGGGACCAGAAACCAATGGAGAAATTTAAAAAGTTAGGGATATAACATCTCAGCCATTGATTATAGCAAGATTTCAACCCACCTGTGCTAGAAAGGTGCTCTATTACTTTGGACAAACCATTGCACCTATTGGCACCTTACTCCCTTATTTGTTTTAGACCAGAAGTTTCATGATTAGCTTAAGACTGTACTGCTACCAAAAGGACATTCCTCCACCTTCTTACATCAAGCCAGGCACCTACATGACCATATATAGAGTGATCCAACTGAGAACCAGCCCTGGAGAGAAAAAAATAAACAAACAAAGAAAAAAAGAAAAAACCCAACAACACCCCAACAAAAAACCCCAAACAACAAACCAAAGCCACACAAACCCAAAAACCAGGAGATACTAGTTTTCAATTGAGTCTGGAAGTTAGGCAAGCCCTGTGTGCTGCCGAACGGTTGCTGGTGCTAGCAAAATGGATGGACTGGGAGCAAGCATCTAGAGGGACAGAGAGATTAGGCAATTGCCTTCAGTGGCAGTGAGATTCAACAGGTGAGTCTTATTTTAAGTGGGTACATCTACTTTAGCATGCAGTGAGGCCCAGGACCTGCTCTGTAGAAACAGGTTGTGTTGCCATCACAGCTCTGCTGTGTGTCAGCAGGGTTTTACTTCGGGTTGTCCCTTGCAGGAGCTTGGTGTAAATACACAAGCTTATGTAGATGCACCAAGTGTGTACCTCGGGGTACCAGTGGTACTAATATTTCTTGAGGTCTTTAGGTGCTACCATAATACACAAGCACTTCTGAGTCCATTTGGGGTAAGAGGCAGGAACACAGCAGACACAGTCCTGAGCGAGGAGAGAAGGGCCACAAAGATTTCATGGTGGTTTATCCCCATAAAAGAAAGATAATTTCTGTGCTCCTGGTCTCAAGCAGTGGAGGTGTGCCAAGGCTCAGGACTCCATGCAGTTCCCTTTGGGGATGACGTACTCAAAGCTTTTCACATGTTTGTTATCGTTATTCTACCAACAGATGGTTCTGCTGTTCTTAGCTCCTGGACGCTTCTCCAAGACAATCTGTGGATTTGCACTCTCGTTGAAACGTGTCTTTTGAGCAGAGTCCTTAATTTGCCCTTTGGGGGTTTTTGTGCAGTTCGGTGCTTTTAGGACTTTTCTCCACGCGTCTTTTTCATGGGTCACTCTGACAATAAAAGACAGCAGGGGGCACCAAATCTGCATAGTTCTGTTCAAATGACAGCTTCCAGACCATGCTTATAAAATTGAAGTTACTATGCATTCTCTCAGTTTAACACCTAGAATGTCTTTCCAGGACTGATATTTTCTAAGATACCCTCTTGCTTCTCAGCATCTACTGTGGTGAAAGGAAGGGTGGCATTGCCACAGATGCAGAAATCTGAGCCAGTAGCAGACCTTTCCCCTGCCAATTTCCATCCCACTCCCTGCTTGGTGCTCCAGAGCTCATGCTTCAGAAGATGCTCTCCCTAAGACTAAACTTTGGAAGGTGTTTGTCTTGAAAGAATCGAATTAACTGAAGGCTTTACATTTCAGTCCCAAAGTGTGCTGGTATCAGCGTTGTGAAAACATTTAATGCTGAAATCAGTGCTGGACTTTCTAAAGAACTTTTCAATGGTTATGCAAAATGGTTTTACTCCTAGAATAAGTGATGCTGTTTAACTCTGCCTCTGTTCTTTCACAGAAGCTGGAACTCATCTTTCTTATAACTTAATTTTTAATTTAAAAAATCCTCTGCAAAATAAAAATTAAACACAAAATAATATTCTGTCATGGTTCTTTGTGTATTGATTAAACGTAATCTTTGAGGAATGGATCTAATTCAAAAGCCTTCTTTATATGAGTGCCTTACACTCATGGAACACCTGTGGGTACACTCAGGAAAGTAAAACCTATTATTTATATATATAATACAGAATCACAGGATCGTCAGGGTTGGAAAGAATTTCTAGCGATCACCTAGTCCAACCCACTGCTAAAGGATTGTCTAGAGTACATTACACAGGACTGAGTCCAGGCAGCTTTTTAATATCTCCAGAGAAGGAGACTCCACAACGTCTCTGTGCAGCCTCTTCCAGTCATTTGATAATACATATGTATAAATTTGTCATAAACAATACATACGTATTATTTGTATTTTGGAAGTGCTTCAGAATTGGATCTTCATATGATAACATACAATGGCAAGTAACATTGCGTTTTGGCAGACATTTTGAGAAACCTATTAATTAGGAAGTACTAGTAGTGTATTTCTATTACAGCCAGGGACTGGGAAGATGAAAAATACACTTTCAAATCTTGCTGAGATGTTCACCACAGTATTTCTTTCTGCCCTGCATGCCCAGTCTTGGATTTCTATTATTTTAAATTTACCATAATTTTCTTTGAAAAATTGGGCCATAGAGAGGTAATGAGGCAGAAAAGATAGTCATCTGACTAAGATGAGAGCCTTGGACTGAGACGTGACTGCTCATTCTGTGGCTTCTGGTAAGTGCCAGGCTTATTTATCTACTTCTGCTTATTTATCTACTTCAAATGTAATAACTCATTGGATAAAATAGGTAAATACCTGCTAAGCCTTCCAGAACAGCATGTTCTTACAGCTAAATGCTATTGTTTCAGACAGCAGGAAAAGAGTGTCTTATTGCTATATGACCAAAACTCAGATGATATCAGCTGCATATGTGCATACTAACAGCTCAGTAACTGTCCAACAACACTTGTCATGTTCTGTGTTGAGCTGATGGCACATGCTCACTTGACCTGTGCATGTACACTCATTCTAATATATTTGGACTCAATGGCATTGACAGATCTGAAATGTTAAAAGCATTTTAAAAAGCAAAGACCTAGAAAAAGCAAAGACCTAGAAATCATGCATGCTTTTCTCTAAAAGATGTCTATCTCATCACCTGATTACTCTTCATGATTGGCTTACTGAGTCTTATCACAGCATTTTCTCTCAGGGTTCATGAATCTTCTTGTTTTCCCTGTGCAGTTTCACAGACTCACTGACCTGACCTTAGAGAATTGTTGTGAAGAGAAGTATATTAAATATTCAGAAGAGTATTAACACTGCTGTAATGGGGATTGCATAAGTATCTGGCGTAAATACACTCTATGTTCCTATTGATTTCTTTAGAGAAAGTTTACAGCCCGGAACTTTTAGCTTCATTTGTTCTACCCACAATAGCAGGCTAAAATAATTATTTTAAAGCTATATTTTACATTCACCTGGCAAGAAATGCATGAGATTCTTGATAACAGATCTGGGTTGTTCCTTAATCAGCTGAAGCTGTGCTTCTTCTGACTCCACAGCTCTTAGCCTGGGAGTTTCAACCCTGTCAGCTTGAAGTTCAAGCAACTGAGGCCTTTCTTATCTGTGATCTACTTCATTGATTTCTGTGACATGATGCCAAAACAAAGTTAGGAAACCTGCAAAGCAAACTGACTGCTCCCTATGCTCAGTAGCATTGTGTCCTGATTTGAGCCAGGATGAAGCCAATTTTCCTTTTACTGATTTTTTTTTTTTTCCTTCAGGGAGGAAGGACTTTTAACCAGCAGCAAATGTTCCAGCTAGTGGACTAATAACACTGGAATGTTTATGTTACTTCTGAGATTCCAGGGTTGCTTTTTTGCTCTGCAGCCTTAGGTGCATCTAGGAGCAACCCACAAGGAAGAGGACTAGAAGGACAGAAACACTGACCAAAATATTCCATTTCATATATCTATGTAAGCTTGATATAAGGTCAGGGATCACAGAAGTCAAGCCCCTTCCTGCTTCTTCTTCCCTTCTCTTCCATCCATGGCTGGCATCCAGGGAGGACTCTGTCTATCCATCACCATTGATCCCCAGGCTCATGCATTCCTGACCAGAGAAAAAAATTTCTCTGTACACAGAGAAAAGTTGAAAAGTATACAGAGCAAAGTTCACAGACTTCTGTGATGAAGATGGCCATACCCAGGCTTTTGTTTCAGATTTATAGTTCTACCCATTCTCAATTTTTTTTTTGTCATGAAAGTCTCCTATACTTAGAATGAAACCCAAAGATGTAAGAGAGGTCTCTCAACTGAGCTGCTATCCTCAGTAAGCAAAGAACCAACATAGTTTGTGAGCTCTGAAGAACCAAGCAGCTCAATTGTTTCTAAATGTACTTGCTATAATGTTAAGTTTTAAGGCTGCTGTTTTCTCATTCCACTGCTTTTCCCTGCTCCTGCACAGCACTTACCAATTGCAGATAAATTAGTATTTTCCTTCTGCCTGTGCCAACAAAGCATGATCCTCCACACACCAACTCACCCAAAAGGCTTGGGCTGGGTTTAAAATTCTCTCTGAAATTTGGCTCCCCTATCTGTCAGATATAATACCGAAAGGAACAGTCTGAATATCTGGGCTCAAAAAAAATCCAGGTTTTCTCTTTTATGAGGGAGATAGACATTTTTTTTAAATGGATTTCAGCTATTGTGCCTCCGTAAATCTCAAGAACAAGATTCAAGCCTTTTGAAGAGGCTTGGAAAAAGGTAAGGGATCAATATGCCACAAAAATTATCAGATCATCAGAAGGCTGAAATACCTATCCTATGGGGAAAGTCTAAGAGCTGGGTCTCTTCAGCCTGGAGAAGAGGCTCCAGGAGACCTTTTTGTGGCATTTCAATATATAAAGACACCTCACAAGAAAAACAAAAAAAGGCTTTTTACCGAGGCCTCTACTGGCGGGATGAGGGAAAATGGTTTTACACTGGAAGAGTGTGGGTTTAGACAGGACAAAATGAAACAATTTTTTTATTACGAAAGTGGGAGAGGGAAGTGGGGGGGAGTGGAGAGGAGAGGAGACCATTTAAGACCATTGCATTTTATTCTATCTGTAGCAGGCCAAGAGTATTTCATTCTGTTTCCACACTCACTACCCCTTTACATATTTGAAGCCTGTTTTCACACAGGTCTTAAGAGTTTTCTTTAAGTGCAATAAGCTCAGTTCTTTCTGTCTTATCTCAGAGGCCATACGTCTTATACTTCTAATGTTTCCTGAATTATCTCCAACTGATGCACATAGTTTTCACAAGTGTAATGTCCCAAAATATTATTACTTCACATCTTCCATGCTGATTGATACTATTGACTGATATCTGGTTTGTGATAAAACATGCAGATATTTTCCTAAGGACTGCTGCCTGGTTGTTCCCACTCAATATTGTATTTTTAATTATTCTTACCTAAATACAGTACTTCTAAATTTTTCTTTGATGACCTGTGTATACGTTGATTCCTTAACTTGAGATGATTCTCAGTTTATATCCTACCCTTCCACAGACAGTTAAAGGCTCCTCTGCATCTGACGGCTGAATGTTGTTTAATAATCTTCTCTGCTGTGTTATCCAAAATATTAATGGAAGTTTTGGCTAGTGGTAGACCTGAGGTAGAATCTACACAGTCCCATGTGCAAAAATCCTTCCACTTTGACAGTAAATCATGAGTAGCAAAACCAGCTGCATTTTCCCAACACAATGTTAAAAATTGTCATGTGAAAATGCCAACTGAACCATGTGTCCTTAACCTACGTTTGAAAAAGTCATGTGAAACAGTGTCAAAACTGAAGAGTTAGGATATAATGATGATGCCTCAGATTTGGGACCCAAAATTTCAGGGTTTGGAATTTGCATCTGATGCTCAGGGACAGAAGATACTAAATAACAAGACAATAAATAACTGCTCATAAGATGAGTTTAGATGACCATGGCTGATGTGGCTTTGGACTGAAAATCAGACAATTGCTCTTAGTTTTTCTGGACATTTCATCCAGTTTGACTTCACATCCTGCCTAGGAATTCAGACAATATATATTTGCCTTGCAGCACATTTAAATAGTTTCCTTGACTTGAGTTTCTAGGCTGAAAGTTGTGTTCTTAAAGAAGACCTTGGCTGTGTAGTGGAAAAAATTAAAGATGTCATGTCATGTGGGATTCATACACTTTTGTAGCTATCAGAGGCAACATTTTTATTTTCGCTTCTTACAAGTTAGCAAGTTGATTTCATTCATTTTATCTCGCTCCCTCTGGTTTCTAAGACATGAAAGTGGAGAATATGTCACTAAATATGTAAGTAAATGTACTCAGCTTAAAGCATCTCTCAGCCCTAGGTGCTTTTTACAGAACTGTTAACCTTCATCTTAAGAAAACACAGTGCCACACTTAAGGCAGATAGTCAGTGCTTTATGAGCATATTTTTTTAAGTTCAATGGAAGGGTCTGGGAGGGATGACTTATGAGGAGCAGCTGAGGTCGCTTGGATTATTCAGTTTCAGAAGAGGTGGCTGAGGGGTGACCTCATTGCAGTCTATGGCTTCCTCGCAAGGGGAAGAGATGGGGCAGGTACTGACCTCTTCACTCCTGTGACCAATGACAGGACTTGGGGAAGTGGCAGGAAGCTGAATCAGGGGAGGTTTAGTTGGACATCAGGAAAAGGTTTTTCACCCAGGGGGTGGTTGAGCACTGAAACAGACTCCCCAGTGAAGTGGTCACAGCATCAAGCCTGCCTGAGTTCAAGAAGCATTTAGATGATGCTCTAGGCACACGGTGTGATCCTTGGGGTGCCCTACACAGGGACAGGAGTTGGACTCGATGATCCTGATGGGTCCCTTCTAACTCAGCATATTCTATGATTCTATCACACATATTAACAAAGAATATTGATAAATACAATGAAAGGATTAGAAATGACATAGTGCATTTGGGTTTAATTCAGACCTGACAGCCCTGCAGGATGAAATAATGCATGTAAGATAATTTTGGAATGCATAAAGGTACAGATGCTCCCCAATGCAGTTACTGGGTATTAGTGTGAAAGTACCATTTGTTGAAGCAGAAGAGTAATTAAGTCATTGTTCCTCTTCACTTGCACCTAGATGATTAGCAGGGGAATCTTGTTGTGCTTGGTACAGTTTTCTGTTTTGCAAGGCAGACACTTTTCTGATGAGAATTGAATTTGCTTATCTCAGATAGGTCAGTGAACAACCATCAGAGGACAACTTCTCCCAGCTGCTGTGTCAAGCTCACTGCAGTGTGTGCACAACTCACCATGCTCAGCTACCCTACCTAGTTGCTCTGATGACTAGTTGGTAGACAGATCAAACTGTTTACTCACCTACTTTAGCTCATTTGCAATGATTCTTCCTTCTTCCTTGGAATCTACTTGTCAATCATCCTCAAGGTGAAAATGAACTCAGTAATGCCATTTGTGGACATAGATCATCTTAATTAAATTTTCTAGTGACTTCTGTGATTGATCTTTTTCTTTCTGCACATCTTTTACCCTGCTAGTCATCTCCAAGCCACCTCTATTTATTCACACTTTAACAGAATGAAATTAATAACAATCCACATCAGATGTGAATTTGCAGTTCTCTAATTCACACTGCTCTTACTGGAGTCACTTCAGTGCTAAAGGCAAAACACCTTTCTGTACTTAAAAAGCCAGATTCCTTTCTCCTAGCAAGACAAAGTGGCCTTTGTGGGAATTAGGGCAGCTAAGCTGCAGTGCTTGGAAATTTACATCCTAATTATCACAATAATATCACAATAATACCTTTTCTTTCTGAGCCAGAACATATATACTAAGAATACTCAAGAGCTTTCCAGAGTGTTACCTTTTCCTGCAGTACGATCTCCACTCAGATTTACCTGGTCAAATTCAGACCACCACAGTAGAAAACTGTTCCACAGCTCAGATCAGAAAAAATGCTCTCTGATTTTCAGTTAACTGGATGTTCTAACTACCTCTCAGAAGGTGGCATACATACAGAGGTATTAGTGACAACACTAACTGATAGATCATCAAGATGAATTGGAAATGCCAGTACTGCTAAAATGTAATCTTCACTTCTGTTTCAAGCCTAAGTCTGCCAACTTGATTAGTTTTGCTTAACTGAATGGTTTTGCTGATGTTATTTTTTTCAATGGATATGGAATTACTGGCTCTAAAATGAATGCTTCAGAAAACAGAATAACTCCCCACCTAAATACATGCTGAAAAAGTGTATTTCTTTTAGATAACCATGTCCACAAATAAAACCTGCCTGGAGTGTAGTTTGGTTTTTAAAGTTGGTTTGATTGCAATCCAAAGCAAACTCCAGCTGTACCTGTTAGGAAAAATAAATAAATAAATAAATAAATAATGAAATGTTAATTTCTATTATGTGTTGTTTCACATCAGTTTATAGGTCAAGAATTTGTGTAATCCAGTTAGCAAGAAACACATATATAGCACCTACCCCTCTGAATCATTTAGCTGGCTAATGTCAAGGCAATTACATTGATGAAAGGCTGTTGCAGGTTCAAGGAGAAGAGAGTTTAGTTTCTCTATAGAAGAATTAAATGCCTTGAACTGAGAAACAGATTTTTGTGTGCATGTGCTCGAACAGTATTCTGAGTCATGACAGTTTCCTAAAGGCTGTTTCAGACGCTGAAGCTGACATGAGTCATTGTTCTCTACACAGGTAATGACTAGTTAGGATCACATTTAGCTCTTCCATTTCTCTAGTAATCTCTGAGACTTGTATTTCATTGATCTTACAGTGAACAAGTGCTTCAGAGTTGTGAGTGAAAGGTGAAGTCTTTAAGGAAAAAAATAAAAATAGAGAGCTCAATTTGGAGAGCATGGATGACTGCAGCTGGCACCTGTTAGTTTTCACAGAGCCATTTTTGCCTCTGAAATAAAAGTGACAACTGGTTTAACAAAAGAAAACATACCTTCTCCTTACTGATTAATGTAGGAACAAAACATGTAGGACTAGGAAAAAGGAAGCTCTGAGTGGCATGGATTTTACATTAACTTCCAGAAATAAGCACATCAAGGGTAGAATTTTTGCTTACTACATCACAATCACTGTTTCTCCTAGCTATTTATAGGTTTAAATTGAGTGTTTCAGATGGTATTCTGAATATATACTAAAGATCTAGATCCAAATTTTCATTATCTGACCACTGTGGTTTAGGCAAGTTTATTTAGATGTCTCAAGATAGCAGAAAGAGAGAGAAGACAGAACACAAGATATTTGTGGCATAAAATGCACTAGAGGCTCCAACCAGGATTTCAACCTTTTTCTGTTCTCGTCTTCACAAGAGATGAGTAAATCACAGAGAATCACCTTGTCTTGCTGGTTCTGCATCAGACTGGGTAATATTTTATATGATGTTAAAACTGTGATGGCTAACGTATTAAAGGTTTATATTTAGAATAGGAATGAACTTTCAGCACAGCATTCTCATTAAAATTCTTGCTAAACATGTTCCTAGTCTTCCATTGCCACCTCCAACATTTTCTTCTGTAAATTTTTCCAATTTACAAAACAAATTCTTCTCTTCTTGTTGTCAAATACTAAAATAGTTTTTATAAAGGACTTCAGCTGAACTGACTAGAAATTCTAAGTGATATAGAGTGCTACAATCACTAGTTTAACTCTGACAGTTTAAAAAAATAAATCCCTTTTTATGGGGTTTTTTGTTTCCTCCCTGGTGTAACAGGAGGAATATGTTTCAAAGTCACAAAAGCTTAAGGAATCAGTTAGGACAATCTTTAATTAAAGTAAGTGTTTGATAGAGTTCTGTTATTGATATGCTAATAATATAGCTCGTCTTTTATTAGTAGTAATTGATTTTTTTCCCCTTTAAACAGAGGTCAGTAAGACCTCATACTAACTTAGCAGAGGCAGAGAAGGAGGCAAGGTTATAAGGGTCCTGAGCTGATGGCAACCAGCCCATTTGTACTGTCACTGCAGTGCATACTGGTGTACATCTGCATAACCTCTCCTTCCTTTCACATCACAAACATAACCACATCTCATAAAACTGCATCAAAAGTGGAAACATTTTTTCTGAAGAAATCCAGCCATAATTTAATGTATATGTACTCATTAGTCAACCCTATTATTTATGCAGACCATATTGTAACTATTCATTTATGCGTGCAAGTTAGGAATGATTAAGATCATTAATTCAGTTAAAACACATACACAGGTTTGGTGAAATACTGCTTTTTTTTTTTCCTAAACTGTAGCAGACACCACACCTTGGTTTACTGCACCAGATTGTTGTTCCCTGGACAGCAGGGATGAACATCCAGTAGCAGTCTCAGCATAAAGAGATAAAGAGAAAGAGCATTTGCTTTAATAGGAGAGAATTCAATCTTCCTGTGAGAAGGAGAACTGGTAAAGGGCATCACATACTTGACTTTGTTCTGGCTTCTCTGTTCAGAATGATAGAATCATGCATGAGGTGTGATCTGATACAGCCTGCAATGAGTGGGAGCAACCAGCAGGGCTTACAGATTAGCATAATATTTCAGGATCTGGGGTGAGAAAAAACTGAACACTTAAAATCAGAGGAATTTGGCCCAGGATGTTATTTCAGTTTTTGGACAAATGCATAACTTACGAAAAATGTCTTTTTTTGCATAGCTAGCTCTGCAGAATCTTCAGTGACTGATGAAGGACTTCGCAGTTACTTACTCAGAAAATCTGTTATTTCATTTTCATTCCTTTGATGGAATTCAGTTATTTGGAATTGATGAAGTTGAAGCCCACTCTCTCTGAGTACAGACTCAAATTCCTTTTTAGCAGTAGTAAGCAATGACAGCAAGAATTACTTGTGTAAAGTTTCCATGTATTGATTTGAACCAAAACAAGTCAAAGGCAATTAAGGCTGTTTCAGATACTTCATGTTAAGATTTTGCTTTCTGTTCCCTGAATGGACTCTCATTTTTATGTTGGGCTTCCTCTCCAGACTAACAGTCTTGAACAATTCAGAAAAATGCTAATAGGAAAAAAAAAAAGAAGTAGACATTATTTTGCCAATGCTGAAAATCTTATTACTAATTTATGGGATGCTCCTTTCTCCATGCATTGAAAGGACTTCACATCTGGAAGGAGGTAACTTTTGCATGATGAACATGACTTCTGCTGTAGCCATGAATGCTTACAGTCTTGGTATAATTACATTCCTTCTGAAAATTTCACACATAGTTATTAGAGATCTCTAGGAATTAAGGCAAAATCTTTCCCCAATCCATTTCACTGGTTGCACTTCAAAGCAGAACCTCCCCTGCAGTTCTGTTTCCACTTACTTTTTTGCTATTCTGTCCTGGAACCAAGAGCAGAGATCCTGTCTTTCTGGAGTGCTTAGTTTCCTGTCAGATAGTTAATCACTGGTGAGGAAGCACTCTGAATGAACTCCCAGGAAACAAAAGCCGAATTTGGAGGAGGTGAAGAAGTGGGAGGCAGTGGATGGACCAGGCTGAGACTATGAAATATTAAATAGGTATGAAATGACAAGAAGATAAGAGAAAGACAGGCTAGTGGGAAAGATCTGTGCAGTAGAGGGGAGGCTGGAGAAATAGGGCAGAAAAGCAGAACTTGGGAATTAAGAGACGCAGTGAGATCTGTGCTTGTAAAATCACTCCACGCACCCTCCAGATAATGGAACAAGTCCCAGGTTCCCTGTTCTCAAACATTCTTTTATGTGCCAGCAAATTAACAGTGACATGACCAGTCAAAATGTATACCATGACTCTATAGTGCTGGTTATCAAAGCATGGGACAGAACAGTTACTGAGATCAGTTAGTTCAGGTGAGTGATCTCAGTTGCAAATCTGAAGCCCCAGTTTTGCCAGCAGCCATTTCTGGCATGAATGTGTGTAACAGGACACTCCATCTCTCAATATACTTGCCTCAGTTTCCCTCTATGATTCAATTGCTTTTTGTCTCTCCATTTTACAGTCCCAGGCCTGGAGTGAAAATATTCCCATGGGAAAGGAAAAGGGCTAGCAAACTCTGAGCTGGTAACAACCTTGGCAGTAGAACGCCAGGTTGATGTTCACAACACCAGCTGCCTCCTGTGTTGAAGAACACAGACCCCAGCTAGCCAGCCACAGGTAGACATGAAACAAAGATAAAAGAACAAACAGATAAACAAAAGAGTTTGCTTGGTGAGAACAGGGCTTTCATGTTTTTTTCCTACTGTTTTCCTTTTATACTCCTGTGCTGGTTTGGTTCTGGCATGGCTTCAGTAGCTGGGGAGAGGCCCCAGGGGTGGCTCCTGTAAGAAGTTACTAAAAGCTCCCCTGGTTCAGGTGGCCAAGGGGCCATTAGAGAGAAAATAGATGCACCTCTACAATTAACATATGAAAGAATTGATACAAGATGTGAGCAGAGAGTAAGGTGAAGAGCTGTGCTGGAGAGGTGATAGAGGCTGGTGAGGAAGACGGAATTTTCCCAGCAACCCATGGTGAGATGGCAGGCTGGTCACCCTGCACTCGTGGAGCAATGTGGTGGAACATTCCCTGAAGGCACCAGGAGGAGCAAATGTGTACCCACTGACAGTGGGCTAGGCTCTGCAGCTGTGGAGAACCTCATGCCAGGAGAGGTGACTGTTCCTGACGCAGCCCATGACTCTGTGGGAAGCTCAGGCTGGAGAAGCCTGCTCCTGAGGGACTAGACCTCCTGGGAAGGACTCAGGAAGGAGAAGTTCGTGGAGGACTCTCTCCCATTGGAGGGACCCTGTGGGGAAGCAGGGCAGGACTGTAGGGAATCCTTCCTGAAGAGGCAGGAGCAGCAGGAACCACCAGCTTGTGAACTGACTCTAAACCCCATCCCCTGTCCCCCTGTGCTGCTGGGGGGAAGGAGGGAGAGAAACTGGGAACAAAGGGATTTGGGCCTGGGAAGAAGAGAGGGGTGGGGTAACATGCAAGCCCTGCTCTGTGTGTGTCTGTGCCCTGTGTGTGTGATTAGTGTGAAATGAAATTATTATTTTTTTCCCAAGTAGAGTCTGTTTTGCCCGTGGCCTTAACCAGTGAAGAGCCCTCCTTGTCCTTTGTCTTGACCCATGAGCTTTTAGTTGGCCTTTGTCGTCCTCATTCCAGAGTGGTGTGGGGGGGAGCTCAGTGAGCAGCCATGGGGCTGGTTCTTGCTTGTCCTGGTAGGGCCAAACCGTGACATTCCAATGAGAGATTTTGGAGGTATTGCTAAATAGTTAAATGACAGCAGCCACTTTATTCTATAAAAGCCTCTTCCTGTCTTTGATGGAGAGACTTCCATACACTTTTCCAGGAGGTGTGCTGGACCTTCTCTCCAGTGGGGATGCCTGCCAGAGAGATTAATTCTTGAAAATTAAGACCCACCCAAGGACACTCAGTTGTGACCAGGCAACGATTAGAGATATTAATTCCCTTATTGTCTTTATTAGTTAGCTTAACATTAAGCAATCTTTCAACATTAGGTTTCAAATTTGAAGATTGTAGAATCCTTTTAAAGTCGACAATTAATATTCTAGGCCTAGTATAAAACTTAGTAATTTGCCAAAATTTAATGGTTAACCCTTATTGTTTGATCTAACTACTAGTAGTACATTTTATTGTGAAGATACCTTTTGCATTCTAACTTTAATTCCTGCTTTGATCTCCCAATTTTCCCACAATTTAGCTGTACTTGTGCCCTCCACTAAAACAATTAAGACCCCAGTGCTGTTTGCAATACAACTTGTTCTGTGCATGTACATCTCATCTGCCCCCTTTGGCACAATGTGACACTGTGTAATTCTCATACTGGCTGGCAAGTGTGTATTTAAAGCAAAGCAGTACAAGTGCAGGTTCCAAATATCTTACTTTGCTATTTAGGAACATTTCTGTATTGCATATTAATCTGTGTTTTTTAAACTGGATTTCAGTAATTAAACAAAACAGATAAACAAAAGAGTTTGCTTGGTGAGAACAGGGCTTTCATGTTTTTTTCCTACTGTTTTCCTTTTATACTCCTGTGCTGGTTTGGTTCTGGCATGGCTTCAGTAGCTGGGGAGAGGCCCCAGGGGTGGCTCCTGTAAGAAGTTACTAAAAGCTCCCCTGGTTCAGGTGGCCAAGGGGCCATTAGAGAGAAAATAGATGCACCTCTACAATTAACATATGAAAGAATTGATACAAGATGTGAGCAGAGAGTAAGGTGAAGAGCTGTGCTGGAGAGGTGATAGAGGCTGGTGAGGAAGACGGAATTTTCCCAGCAACCCATGGTGAGATGGCAGGCTGGTCACCCTGCACTCGTGGAGCAATGTGGTGGAACATTCCCTGAAGGCACCAGGAGGAGCAAATGTGTACCCACTGACAGTGGGCTAGGCTCTGCAGCTGTGGAGAACCTCATGCCAGGAGAGGTGACTGTTCCTGACGCAGCCCATGACTCTGTGGGAAGCTCAGGCTGGAGAAGCCTGCTCCTGAGGGACTAGACCTCCTGGGAAGGACTCAGGAAGGAGAAGTTCGTGGAGGACTCTCTCCCATTGGAGGGACCCTGTGGGGAAGCAGGGCAGGACTGTAGGGAATCCTTCCTGAAGAGGCAGGAGCAGCAGGAACCACCAGCTTGTGAACTGACTCTAAACCCCATCCCCTGTCCCCCTGTGCTGCTGGGGGGAAGGAGGGAGAGAAACTGGGAACAAAGGGATTTGGGCCTGGGAAGAAGAGAGGGGTGGGGTAACATGCAAGCCCTGCTCTGTGTGTGTCTGTGCCCTGTGTGTGTGATTAGTGTGAAATGAAATTATTATTTTTTTCCCAAGTAGAGTCTGTTTTGCCCGTGGCCTTAACCAGTGAAGAGCCCTCCTTGTCCTTTGTCTTGACCCATGAGCTTTTAGTTGGCCTTTGTCGTCCTCATTCCAGAGTGGTGTGGGGGGGAGCTCAGTGAGCAGCCATGGGGCTGGTTCTTGCTTGTCCTGGTAGGGCCAAACCGTGACATTCCAATGAGAGATTTTGGAGGTATTGCTAAATAGTTAAATGACAGCAGCCACTTTATTCTATAAAAGCCTCTTCCTGTCTTTGATGGAGAGACTTCCATACACTTTTCCAGGAGGTGTGCTGGACCTTCTCTCCAGTGGGGATGCCTGCCAGAGAGATTAATTCTTGAAAATTAAGACCCACCCAAGGACACTCAGTTGTGACCAGGCAACGATTAGAGATATTAATTCCCTTATTGTCTTTATTAGTTAGCTTAACATTAAGCAATCTTTCAACATTAGGTTTCAAATTTGAAGATTGTAGAATCCTTTTAAAGTCGACAATTAATATTCTAGGCCTAGTATAAAACTTAGTAATTTGCCAAAATTTAATGGTTAACCCTTATTGTTTGATCTAACTACTAGTAGTACATTTTATTGTGAAGATACCTTTTGCATTCTAACTTTAATTCCTGCTTTGATCTCCCAAATTTCCCACAATTTAGCTGTACTTGTGCCCTCCACTAAAACAATTAAGACCCCAGTGCTGTTTGCAATACAACTTGTTCTGTGCATGTACATCTCATCTGCCCCCTTTGGCACAATGTGACACTGTGTAATTCTCATACTGGCTGGCAAGTGTGTATTTAAAGCAAAGCAGTACAAGTGCAGGTTCCAAATATCTTACTTTGCTATTTAGGAACATTTCTGTATTGCATATTAATCTGTGTTTTTTAAACTGGATTTCAGTAATTAAACATGGAGATCATAGCTTGACAATAGCCTTATAAAATTCAACAAGGACAAATATTAAGTCCTGTGCTAGGGCAGGAATAAGCCCCAGAAATTATACAGGCTGGGAGCTGACAAGTCTGCTGAAGGTGACCTGAGACAGGCAGTGGAACCTGGTTGGTCCATCTCTGTCCCTAGAGGTTTTCAAGACTTGACCAGATTAAACCCGAAGCAACAAGTCTGATCTTGCATTTGGCCCTGCTTTGACCAGAAGGTTGGAATAGAGACCTTCTGAACTCCCTTCAAATGTAAACTTCTCTATAGTCCTATGATAATGTAGTTAAAGTTAATTCAGCCAGTTCCTACAAAAGAAGGTGGGAGCAGTATAAATATCTAGCAGTAAAATGAGATTCTCAGTGGGTTTGTGAGCTATCATATTCCTGGTGCCTGAAAATAAGGCTTCATTAACAAAATATCACTCGCCTTTATTATTTCAAAGATAACCTTTGAAAATGAACTGACCATGAAGCAGTACAGTCATTTCATCTGGAGTCTGCAGACAGTCTGAAATAGTAATGCATAAGAGTATAAAATGCTTCTTTTAATCTCTATGGGATATTAGCAGTAAAGCCCAATGATGCCAATTTTTATATAAGCATTGTTAATTATTTAGTATTACTTAAACTTCACAGAAGAGTGTGTTGTGTTATTAAAATATACTCAGTCTAATAAGTGACAATTGTCTACTATTAATATAATTACTTCTGCTCTAACAGGCACTCAGCAATATATTACACTTAAAATTATATATTGTAACAATAATAAATTAATCTTAAAACTGTGAACCACCTTGGCTGCTGGTGGATTTGTGGTGATTTTAGCTTTTCACTTCAGGGACTACTGGTTTTATAAAGACTTGCCCTTTAGTTTTATACAGTTGTGGTACTTATTTGGGAATTGGAAGGACTCGTTAACAGTCCCCTCTCATCACTGATGCCTTTCTATAATTAGCCACTGGAAATTTCTTTCAGTACTTTTGGATTCTTTCATTATGTAGCACAAAAGGTAATTTCATATAAAATCAAGTACTCTGAGACCTGCTAACTTAAGGACATCCTGAACTCATTAAGCTACTGCATCTATTTTCACAGTGTCTAGGAACATTGGATGTCATTTGGTTTTGAGGGCTGTCTGTTGCTTACCAGATGTACCCTTAGTTACTATTTATCTAGTGACTGAATTTTTTTGGTCCCATCATAGAGGTCCTGACAAAGTAAAAAGCCATCCTGAAGTAAAAAATCCCAAATCCTCTCGGTTCTTTGACCTCTGTTAATTGCAGAGTGGTAGCTTTGAAAATCAGTGTCTCTGTACTGGTTGTACAAAAGCAACACCACAATCTCTCCTCTTGTCATGATTCTGTAAGAAATTGAGATCAGACTGTATTGTAAACACAAACAAAGTCTGCTTGATTCTGTCAAGAGTATGAAATGCTTCTATTAGTCTCTGTGGGATATTAGCAGTAAAGCCCAATGATGGTAATTTTTATACAGACATTGTTAGTTATTGCTGTCTGTGGGATACAGCCTAAAAAAACAGTTCGTGTTTAAACTTGTGCAGGGAAGTATCATTAAGGTTGAAGTACTTCATGTGACTTCCCAGGAAACACATTGAAAAGAAATAGCCTCCAGTCAAATATGAGAATACAAACCACTTTTCTATCAATCTGAACTTGAATTTACTTTCTGTTTCTTACTGACCTTCTACTTGGCCTGAGATTCAACTCCATGCTTTAGTGTTCTGAGTATTTTTTGCTGCTGCATTCCTGGGTTATAGGTGGGTGCCACAGGGTGAGAACAGCAGTCCTGTCTGGGAGTGGGTTGGGAATACACTACCTGGAGGAAGCAAGAGCATTGTGAAGTTTTGAAGACAGCAGAATGAAAGATGAGATGCTAAACCTGTGACTGTGGCTGCTAAAACAAATGGCTGAACATAGACATTAAGGACTAGTGCATTTCCTGATGGACTGATGCAGAACCTCTGGGCCTTTTACTTCTAATAACAGAACAAAAACCCAGGTGTGTCTCAACATGTGGAAGTAGTTTTGTTTATTTTGGGAAAAGAAGTGTTAAAATAGCTGTCTTGAAAGCAGCAGGTTTTTTCCTGTGGTCAAACTGTATTTTTCTGGTGTGCCTATTCCAGATCCCTCCAGTTGATAATGCTGCATCCTCAGCTCCCACACTCTCCTGTCAGGCCTTTGTGCTATGCATTATTTCAAAGGAGCACAGCTGGGTGCTGGACAGTAATTTCTCATGCAGCTAGCATCAGACCCATCAGCTCATTTGAGAGTTAGGACCAAGACCTTAGAAATGGATGGGGAGCTAATAGGCAGACTGATATTTGTGCTGTGTTCATAGTGGCTTAAAGCAGCAAGAAAAGGGTCAGTCACATCCATGTCATTTACACCTTTTGCCTCAGATGCAGTTGTTTGCAGTAGTCTAGTTCAGAAATGACAAAGGAACAGCTCCCTGCTGTGAGGTCTTCATGCCACAGAGAGCTGTAATGACTTTGTAATGAGGCAATGATAAGGAAGACTTTTTAGTGATTACTGAGACAAATCTCAGAGATGTGATGAGTGAAGGGTAAATCTCTCCACCACTCTCCATCACTTATGTATTTCAGGATACAGAAGATATCCTCATGGTAGAATACAAGAAGATGGTGGTAGGAAAAAAAACATTCTAAATGCATTTAGATAGATTTTCCTTTCCACTGTATATCTGAAACATTTTAAATTAGTAAGCCACCAGCAGTAATTAATGAATAGAAATATGGCTAATGGGCAATATATGTTTCAAAATCAGTATCAGGAAAAGGCGTTTGATGCTTAAAGTGTTGGGCCGTTGAACTGTCTCCTTGCAACATGAGAAACAATTATTTTGCCTGTGTGTTCACTGAAGAGCTCCAAATACATATCTGGAATGTAAATGATGTTGAGAGACAGTGACCAACAGGATAATATTTACCTTGCAGTATAAACCTAACCTGAGATTGAATGGTTGTTTCCACTTTTGTCTTTTGTGATACCTACAGTGTGTTTTTATAGATCTGTGTGAGTGTAGACATGTAAGTGCTCCAGAAAGAAATGCTTTATTTTGGGTTTGGTTTTTTTTTAGAAGCATCAGCTTTTCTGTGTTGAATCTTAACAGAAGTAATATATATCCAGGTGTTAAAGTAGCCATGACAAAATTAAACAAACAAAAAACCCAAAGACTTCTTTTGTACCTCTTTTACAGTTATTTTAAAAATGTGTATTTATGAATAAACCATTTAGTTTTGCAAACTTACACTCTGCATGATTTCAGATACAAAAGAATTAAGAGGTCAGAGAATTATCATGTGTTTACTGCAGCAAATGACAGCAAAGCTCATTATTATTTGCCATGTTCTGTCAATTACAGAATCACAGAATCACAGAGTCTTGGGGGTTGGAAGGGACCTCGAAAGATCATCTAGTCCACCCCCCCTGCCAGAGCAGGGTCACCCAGAGCACATCACACAGGAACTCATCCAGGTGGGTTTGAATGTCTCCAGAGAAGGAGACTCCACAGCCTCCCTGGGCAGCCTGTTCCAGTGCTCTGTCACTCTCACAGGAAAGAAGTTCTTCCTGATATTCACATGGAACCTCCTATGCTCCAGTTTGCACCCATTGTCCCTTGTTCTATCACTAGACATCAGTGAAAAAAGTCTGGCTCTGTCATCCTGACAGTCACCCTTTACATATTTGTAAACATTGATGAGGTCACCCCTCAGTCTTCTCCAAGCTAAAGAGACCCAGCTCCCTCAGCCTTTCCTCAGCAGGGAGATGTTCCACTCCCTTAACCATCTTTGTAGCTCTGCGCTGGACTCTCTCAAGCAGTTCCCTGTTCTTCTTGAACTGATGGGCCCAGAACTGGACACAATACTCCAGATGTGGCCTCACCAATGCAGAATAGAGGGGGAGGAGAACCTCTCTTGACCTACTAACCGCACCCTTTCTAATGCACCCCAGGATGCCATTGGCCTTCTTGGTCACAAGGGCACATTCATTGCTGACTCATGGTCATCCTCCTGTCCACCAGGACCCCCAGGTCTCTTTCACCTACACTGCTCTCCAGCAGGTCAGCCCCCAACCTATACTGGTACATGGGGTTGTTCTTCCCCAGATGCAAGACTCTACACTTGCCCTTGTGGAATTTCACCAAGTTCTCTTTGCCCAGCCCGTCTAGGTCTCTCCAGCCTGTCTAGGTCTCACTGAATAGCAGCACAGCCTTCTGGTGTGTCAGCCACTCCTCCCAATCCAGTGTCATCAGCAAACTTGCTGAGGGCACACTCTGTACTCTCATCCAGGTGGTCGATGAAAATACTGAACAGTACTGGTGGTCCCGGTACTGACCCCTGAGGGACTCCACTAGTTACAGACCTCCAACTAGATTCTGCCCCATTGACTACAACTCTTTGACTCCTTCCTTTCAACCAGTTCTTGATCCACCTCACTACCTGATCATTAAACCCATACTTGATCAACTTATCTACAAGGATGCTGTGGGAGACAGTGTCAAATGCTTTACTGAAATCAAGATAAACCACATCTACTGTCCTTCCATCATTTATCCACCTAGTTACTTTCTCATAGAAGGCTATAAGGTTGGTCAAACATGACTTTCCCTTGGTAAAACCATGTTGGCTGCTCTTAATGACCCCCTCACCCTTGATATGCCTAGAGATAGTGCCAAGAACAAGTTGTTCCATCACCTTTCCAGGGATGGAGGTGAGGCTGACAGATCTATAGTTACCCGGGTCCTCCTTCTTGCCCTTCTTGCAGACTGGAGTGACATTTGCTTTCCTTCAGTCCTCAGGCACCTCTGCTGTCTCCCACGACTCACCAAAGATGATGCAGAGTGGCCTAGCAGACACCTTCCCCTGGAAGGTTGCTCAAAGCCCCATCCAACCTTTGAACACTTCCAATTTATGGCATTTAAGAAAGGTTTGTCTTTATTTGCTCAAAACAACAAACATCCTTTTCATCTAGCTGGCAAGGAGGGACCCTACTTTGCTGAGCTCCTCCATCTCACTTCATTAGCTGACAGGCTCGGTTCCTGTCCCCTGCCTTGCCACCAAAGGACAGCATCAGCACGGGTGTCCCCACGCCAGGTGACACCCCACCCCCATCCCGGCTTTCCCCTGGTCTCAGGCCCAGCAGCCCGAGCACCGAGGCTCCAGATTTACCCGATTCTGAGCGGGAAAAAAATAATTTAAAAAAAAAACAAACCCCAACCACCACTCCGACTTCATGGATATAATTATCTTTTCAGGGTTTGGCCTAAGCTGATTCCAGCCCCCGGCCGCTCCCCTCCCGCTGCCGTGAGACACGCGTGGATGCAGGAAC
>NW_009952796.1:5341361-5385642 GCF_000747805.2 Chaetura pelagica
GGGCGGGGAGCTCCGGGGTCAGAGCTGCCTCGAGTGGCCGGGGAGGAACCGCCCCGTACTCGGTGAAGCCGCTGAGTTGTTTCTCCTGCAATAACAACGATGTTAAAAAAAAAACACAACAACAACCTTTTAAAAAATGTATTATTATTTTTTAAAAACAAATGTGAATGTGAAACTTCCTCATCCTCCCAATGCGCGCACTTGCTGGAGTTATCCCGTCACTGATTTGGCCGCAGAGCGGTGCTGCTCGTTTCTCACCGCGTGCCGGGGGATCGCGGTGGGTGTCACGCGTGGAACTGGGAAGGTGTTTATTTCCGCAGTAATTAAAGTATTCTTATGCTTAGGTTGCAGTTCTTTTTGCAGGGTGACTTATTTTGGAATTACTTATGCTATGTGTGTGCTACACAAATAATGTCATAAACAACCAGGATGGAAAATGGAGCACGTCTCGTGAACGGCTCTACAGATACCTGATGGAGTAAAAAAACCCTCCTCTGACTAACAAGCAAGGGAGACACACGATTTATTTTTATTGAAGTGCAATTAAAGCTGCCAGCTTAGTTGTGTTTAAGCTATTAGAAGTATGGACAGATCACTGTTGTGCTAATGCTTTGAAATGATTTTGAGCTCTTCAATGGTGTAGTTACAAGTCCTCTCTTACTAATGAAAGCACAAGAGTATGATGCTAAGGCCAAGTGCTGTAGTGGTAGCAAGTACTGCAAGGCTGGAAAGGGTCTCTGCCAGTCAACTACTGCACTCCTGTTCTCTGAAAAAAAGACATAGTAAAATTTAGATAATTTCTCATGTTTATTACGCTTCATTTAGGTCTCCAAAAGTAAGAAGCTTCTTTAAAGGTTTTAGAGGTAAAAGTATATTCTGCTCTAAATCTCTTGCTTCAATATAAAGTTATTTCCTTCATTACTGTCACTGTTTTAATTAAATTTTTTATATATATACACTTAAAGTCTGTTACCATGTTTCACTAATAATCTTTTTCCTGAACTCTTGTTATCCAAAGACCTATAGTACTTTCAGCAAATATGGAAAATTGTTCTTCCATAAATCAGTGTAGTTACTGCAAATGTACTCTTAGTGAACTGTTTTTCAACTTGCAGTCTGTAAAGTCATGGAGAGCAGTCCAGGATTTGTAGAGGTCCCTAAGGGGCAATTAAGAAAGGACTTTGTCAATAGAGCATGTTTCTTATATCTGTTGAAAAATTGTTGAGGGATTGAAATTGAAAATGGGTGGAAATGCTGCTCCATTACAATACAGCAAGAATTTGTACCTTCTTTTCTTATGAATAGATAATAATTCTATTAAAAGTGCATGGTTTGTGAAGGTCATAGGGTACACCCTGCCAGAAGAAACGTTTAAGCATACCTGTTACCCACATATTCAAAATACAGGGATTCTTATCCTTTCTGTAAGAACTGTGATCATCTACTTTGTTACTTCTTCTAAAATGTAGTCTAACGTGTAGCTTCTGTATTGAGTCATAGGAGTTAGTTTTACCTTAAACATCACATTGTGAAAGTCTTCCCAAGAAACAAAACTCCTAATCCTTCCCTGTGACCTCATTTTTTTTTTTTACTGTAATGTATTTAAAGGGGGCAGTGAACATATTTGAAACAGGTTCTTACATGGGCAGTGAAGGATTTTAATAACTATATTTTCTGGTTAAACTGCTTTTTAATGCTTTAATTTTTTTGGTGGGTTTTTTTGTTGTGGTGTTGTTTTTTTAAAAGAAACAGACACAGTTACTCAGGATAAGGTGTTGATTAATCTGAGTGTCCCATCACTTTGAAAAATTTCTTAACTTCTAACACTGGGAATTTATATTTTGCAAATTGTTTTAAAGGACAAGAAAAAACTGTAGCATTTGGACTACATATTGTTCTAACATGAAGCTGGCAGAAGTTTGGGCAGTTATCTGGAATGAATGAACAGTGCATCAAATAAAATTTCATTTTCTACCATCTGGGAAGTCCGATTAATTATAATTTTCATTAATATTGATGTAATAGGTTCAATAAAAACTGTGAAACCAAGACAAAGCGGTAAAATGAGGATTTTTTGTTTTTGAAACTGCTTTTCTGGTGCAAGCAAAATGAAGCTGGTCAGAATATTTTAAAGGAATTGTGATTAAAATATAAAAGCTGAGTCAGACATCTAGAGCATGTAGTAATTTTTTCCTATCTCTGAGTGATCTCATATAGGTTGCCAATGGTATTTGTCACGACTAAAAAACCTAACACAAGATTTATCTTAGTGTATCATTGCTGGAATTTCACTCATACATATGAAATTAAAGAAAAAGGCTAAAAAATTGAATTCTACGTGTACTACATAGTACCAATACCACTCTCTGTGGTATGGAGATGTCTTAAGCATTGAACTAATAAATATAATCAGTGGAGGTTGTCATGAGTCATCTCACCCTAAAACAGACACCTACATCTAACCAGATGAATCAACTGAATGGATTAAAACTTGAAGAGAGGAGACGTAGATTAGACATTAGGAGGAAATTTTTCGGTATGAGGGTGGTGAGACACTGGAGCAGGTTGTGCAGCCAAGCTGTGGAAGCCCCATCCTTGGAAATACTCAAAGGCAGGTTAGATGGGGCTCTGAGCCCATCCACTGATCTAGTGGAAAGAGGAGGGCCAGTAATACATAAGAGATACCTCAGTAGAGCAGATTTGAGTATATACTGCATGTGACTTGTTGCAGAAATGCAATTACACTAGTGCTGTTTTTGCTTTACCAGCTGAGGCATCATTTAAATGTGTTTTGGCCACCATGTCCTCTCATCTGGATTAATTCAGTTGAGCATATTTTGGAGGGATTGAATGATACAACTAAGAGCAGAATTTGCTCTGCTAACTTTGTAATTTTATATCCTTATCTGATAATCTTGTAAACTCAAGCACAGGGTATAAGGCCTTACTAATGATCATAGACATTTTGTTTTGTTGTCCTCAGCTCTTGTCCTTTGTAAACAGCTTTTACTAATGACTCAACTTCTAAACTATCTTGAACTATGATTTAGCTTCTTGTTAACATGTAACTGAACTATGTCAAGTCTGTTTGAACTCCCAACAAGATTTGACATACCACATTAATTTCTAGTCTAGCCCTGCTGAGTTGCATCACAAGTGAAGTTGGCTGAATTTGACTAAATTGTGGTTTATTTGTCATCACCTAAAAAGTGACATGCTTGTGTAAAGTCCTGTAGCACTATTCAAATACATTGGTTTTGGGTAATCTGAATCCTTCCCTTTAAAAATATTTTAAGATTAAATTATCTGCTTTGAGATTTGTTATTTTAAGGAAAGCTTTAGGAAAAGAGCTTTTCAAGTGTTCAGTTTTGTAATACCACAGTAAACCTATTCATAAATACCAAGAACATTACTGTTGTTTTTTTTTTAAAAAAAGGATTTTCTATGGTGGGCCATCCCTTTTTGAAGTCATACCAGCTTTGAATGTGTGCAACTGCTTCATAATCAGTAGTACTTAAGGACTGACAGAAAGTATTAGGAGTATCATACCAGTGAAAAATGTAATGGTGCCTGCCTGAGAAGCTGTAGCAAATTTGATGAGCTTTTGGAGTATTCTGATATTGTGAATTATTTGGGAACATCTCTCTGGCATGACAAGAATTGTGTGCATTGAAACTGTTAGCAGTTAATTGAGCCAAGCATAAGAAGAATAAAGCAGCAGAGCATGGAAAATATTTTGGTTTATGTTTTTGGGTTTTTTTTCTTTTGAAGAGTGAGGATAGTATTAATCCTGATAAACCACCTTCATGTGACTTTGGCCTGATTTAACAGTTAGAAGTTCACAGGTATACTTAAAAACAGTGGGAAGCAGTGATGAACAGAGTAAGGTAGGCTAAGATTGACACTTATTTTAAATTAAAGCATCCTTTTTTGTGAATACCAGGGAAGGAAGCTCTTGGCATCTGTACTCTGTGCTGTTTCTGCTTATGGCTTTGATATTATCTTTAGCAGACAGCTTAAATTATCTGTGCCTTGTTTTCTCATTTACTAAGTGTGGTAATGGAACTGAACTGCAAGTACAGAATGTCACTTTATTTAGTATATATCTGTAAAAATACCTTTGCTTTCTGACAGAAGGAATATATGTACATATAAGATGTTGCCTCTTCTTGTTTGCCACTGTACTGTCCTGGTGATATGAAATCAATTTCATTAGTACTCAAGTTGCAGTAGTTAAGGTAATAAATTTCAAAGCTCTGCAGGAGTTAGATATGTGGAATTTGGTGAGTATTTGGTATCTGACTCACTTAGGCATCCTCATAAAATTCTTAGCCTAATTTTTGATAAATTGTACAACCTTAATTTTAAAGATACATAAAAAATACACAGGAGAATAATTTGAAGCCAATTCAGCTGAGCAAGTGCTTTGATCACAAACAAGGTGCTATTCTATCATTGTTCTTTGTGTATCGGTATCTTTACGTTTCTGTAGCTTTGGTTTGGAGGAAAACTGGCTGGCTGACCTGAAAGCAGTAGAGAGATCCATGAGCTCACTTGTACCTGTACTTCTCTTCAGTAAGGGCTGCCAGTTGTCTTAATTTAACCTCTACAATTCTTGAAAAGGAAGTAATTTCCTTACAGATTTGTGGTCAAGCTCGAATTTGCTTTCAGATATTGAAGTTCAGTGGTGTCCTTTAATGAGTTACTAATTCAGTTCTCTGAAAGTATTGGATAATTATGTGATTAAAAATAAAATCGGGTTAAGGTTTAAAAACAGGAGCACAAGTGGTGTTGCTGTAATGCATATATATTTCTTGAAGATATTTTTTCTTCTCTAAGTGGCTAAGGACATTGTCCCTGAAGGTTTCATAATCATGACAGCTTAAGGAATGTGTCTGATATTTCCACTCTTAAGGACTGACCACAACTGGATTGGTCTGACTATAATATAGCTTGACAGTTGCCTTACAACTTTTCTTTCAGAAGCTGACCACAATAATGCTGACAGACAGATATCAGGCCAGGCAGGACAAGCTGTGCAGCAATCTCTATTGTATATATTGAAAAATAAGTGTATTTCAGTTTAGTTGCCTTCTCTTACTTAAATAATAAGAAAATCATACAAGTCTTTAGGCTTTACCACAGACTTAAATGTTGTGGAAAGATTAAATTGCATTACTGTGTATGCTTGAACTGTCATGATGAAATTTATTTGGAGAAAGGTTTTAAACTGTGAATGGTTGCCACTGGCTTTAATTCCAGGTGCTTCACAAGTCGCAGTGACTCCATTATCTGTGTAAAATAAATTATTCTGTGGAGTCTTGTGCCTCCCACAAAAAAGGGCAGAGAACTAGTTAAACAGTATTTGGTTGTCACATGTATGATTTTTTTTTTTTGGTCCTAAGATTAGTTGGAAGATCTACTTACTGAAGGGATTTTATATCCAAATTGGTAAATAATGTATTTCCAGTGCTTTTTTAACTGCTGTGCTTGTTAATAAGCAGGGCAATATAGCTGTCATACTTTATTGGACTGTTGAGTATGACTCTCAGATTGAGTCTGAGGCATGAGATTATAGCTCTTTATTATTATGTATTTGTTTATTCAGCCACAACATACTACATTTAATCACGCTTAAAACATTGAATACAACCTCAGACCTCTGGCATAGTTGATTCCCCTTACCCCCACAAAAATATCCTTTTATCAGAAATATTTTTCAGAATGAGTAAGAAGCTCAGCAGAGAATAATAATCTTCTTCTTACAGATACTCAATCTGTTTTTGACCTTTCCTTGGTGCCTCTGACATTCAGTTCATTTATAACCACTTCCCTCAGTCTCTCCTTGCATGTCATGTGCTCCAAACTTCTTTTGTGCACCAGAACAGCCAGGTCCTTTTCTGTGGGGTTGCTCTCAGGCTGTAGTGTTTTATGTGGATGTTTTTATGTGGTCTATCCCAGGTGCAGGACTTTGCCTTTGTCTTGGTTGACCATCATGAGGCTCTCTCAGGTTGGTTCCTGCAGCATGTCAAGGTTGCTCTGAATGGCAGCTGTGCCCTCCAGTAAGTCAGCTGGTCTCCCTGGTCTAGTGTCATCTGCAAACTTGCCCCATATGTTTCATCTTCCAAGTAATTGATGAAGATGTCAAACAAGACTTGTTCCAGTAGTGAGTGATAGCTGAGGAACTCTGCTCCTAACTGGGCATCAGTCAGACTTCAAACCAGTGATTCCTACTCTTTCAGCCTGATGGTACAGCCTGTTTTTCGCTTGTAGTCTACCCATCCTATCCCCTCATTTTGAATACAAAACTTCTCTGCTGAGACACGGCATCTTCCTCTTGCTTCGTGTTTCATTGTGTGTCCAGGAAAATTTGGATGAGTATCAGTGCACCTTGTGAAGGCAGGACAAGGGTCTTAATATTTTTCTCCACTTCCTATTGAAAAAATATTACTATATAAAGCAAGAATTTATTTTAGGAATGTTATTGTGAAAAGTTTCATTAGGAGGCACTGAAAAAGCACAGAACATTTACAATGGAAGGAGGTTTTCTCAAAAAGATACTGCAGGAGTGCTGAACTTGCAGCTCAAGCTTTGATAATGTGAGCAAGTGAAATAGAACATAAGGGAGAAAAGAGAAATAGTGCCTATGGTGAGTTGTCCCATAGCATACTGCTTGCAATTCTTCACCAATGCAATAGGTCATGAAAACCTTTGGGTCAGTTTTGGATCCTTTTGTGTTTCTATGCTTCGGGTCAGGTCATATTCTAGCTCCCAGAGCTAGATTTTAAATTTCTTTAATACAGCTGGGCACATCTCTGGGGGAACCTAGAGTTTAAAAAACTAAGGAGCTGCATGTTAAAATAGCAAGGACTAGTAAGTTATAGTCCTTGCCAATTCTCTGATGACAGATGCTGTGCAAGTGCCACACATTGTTGATACAAGTGCTATTTTTTAATAGAATGACATTTGATTTTTTAATGCATTTACATGCTTACCATCTTCATGCTCTGAATCACTCTTTCGAGTGTTTAACTGTTTAGTCAATCTTGTGTTGCATTATTTTTTTATGGCATTAAGGGTTCTGGTTAAATAATTCACATTGTATCACCATCTAAGTATAAAATGCCTTGTACATTCCCACAATGGGCATGTATAAACAAGCATAATGAAGCCTCCACTGGGATCAATTTGACTGCATGTGCTTCAGAGTCATTCTTCCCTCAGTGTTATGTAAACACTTAATAGCAGATCCTTTAGAAAATTGATTTGCTGATCATTTAAGTGGTAGGCCTGTTTATAGTTATGCTGAATTCTATCCTTAGCTTAATCATGCTTCTGTAATTAAACTAACCAGTTTCATAAGAACATAGATGAACAGATGAGGATGCATAAGGACTGCTGTTATGTT
This sequence comes from Chaetura pelagica, assembly GCF_000747805.2. Lineage (NCBI taxonomy): Eukaryota > Metazoa > Chordata > Aves > Apodiformes > Apodidae > Chaetura > Chaetura pelagica. The sequence goes on from NW_009952796.1 coordinate 5,348,770, forward strand.
ACTCTAAACACTTTATCATTTTTACTGGCTGCTGTATCCTTTCCCCTTGCTCTGTTTCTGCTGTCCACACCTGCATTGCTGCTGTGTTTCTTCACCTTGCCTTATCTCAGCAAAAACAGCTGTGTGGTTGATGGCCTCTTTGTGTATGTGTGTGTGTCTTGGTCTTGTAGTTATTTCCTCCAAGTTTTGCCTAGCCTCTTTTTGGGAAAGAAACAAAAATTGGAAAGACCTTGAATCTGGTCATCCCTGCATGATGCCCCAGCATTAGAAGAGTCCCTTTTCCCTTGTCATGCCTCTTGCTGATCCAGTCAGGCTCCTGCTGTGCCTGTGGGATGCAGGAAGCACAGATCATTCAGCATTTCTTCCTGCTGCTCCACAGTGGGCTACTTTTTAACACAGACCCCACTGATGAGTGGGTAATAAGGAAGAAAAATCATATGAGAAGGAGGTAAATGTGACTGCAGGAGGAAGGAGTTCAGGGAGCAAAACGTGAAGGAAAGAGCAAATTATAGGAAAGAAAAAAATGAGTAAGGGACTAATAAGAGGGAAGACTGTGAATACAGAATTATTGTTTGGAAGACACTTAATTGAGAAGAGAAGGCTGCCTGAGTCCAGAAGGTGTGGTTGAAATCGAGTGGTGGACATTTTTTGAGAGCTTGTGTAATGAGGCTTCTGTGTGGGTATGGTGTAATGTATGACATGCTTGAATGGATTTTTTTAGTGACAGGACCCAGATGCCTTGTGTTTCCTGGATTTTTGTGAGTTTGCATAAATTGCTGCTGGTAGGAATGAAGAAAGTGTGAGAGAGAAGTAGCAGCAGCAATGTTGAACCTGTGAGGAAATCGAAAAGAACAAACCCTAGGGAGTGGTGGGCTAAAAAGGAAGGTAATTCTTCTCCCAAGCATGTATCTGAGTAACAGAAATATAATAACTTGTAACAATATGTAGAAATCTTTGAAAGCTCAGGAATAATTTATGAGACATAATAATTTATGAAGATGGAGCTTTGTGGCTTTAATGTGTCTGTGTCTTTCTCCTCACATATCCCCTCCAATGTAGGTTTGATGAGATGAAAAAGGTGAGTAGAAACTTTGCATGGGAGCACATTGCATTTAAGGTGGGGCAAATTAGAAATTATTTGTAAATTTTAGGAAAAACAGGGACAGAAGAATAGACCCTCTCACATCTAAAGGTAGCCAGTTATATTGTCCCATGCCAGAATTAACCTCCTTTTGGTCCAGTGTGACCAGGCTACCACCCTTCCTCCTACTTTCCACATCTGGCCACTCTTTTGTAGTAGGTCTTTCACAAACTCAGGTCTGGTCTATGCCTGGTTTGGTGTGGGAAGAACTGGATAAAGAAGAATTTGATCTGTACGAGTAGAAGATATATACATCTGTAGCAATGAATCTGTGATATAGATGTAGTGAAAAATACTTCTTAATTGTTTAATTTCTGACTGTGCTTTCTTAGTTGATATGGAGCTTAGCATAAAAAAACAAGGGCAAAGCAGTGCTCTCTCTTGTGCTGAAAGCAGAGCTCCCCTGAATCTCCTGGGTGTGGATGGAAAACAATGCTGTTCTCTTCCCACCTTGACTGGTCTGCAAACCAGTTCATCTGCACTAGCTGTTACCTCAATCAGAGCCACAAATCTGAGGTCAGTACCTCAGCTGTAGAGCATGGATACAAAACTCCCATAATTTGCTCTTGGCCTATTGAGGAGATTAAGTTTAAGGGTGAGGTTTTGGCCTAACTTTATACATCTGCTTCTTCAATTTATCTGCAGGTAAGGTCTTTGCATCCTTTCCAGGAGAGAAGAAAAAGCTGGTGGAAGAGTCTGCATGAGCTTTGCTAGGATGCCCTTTCTTAGCTTTCTGAATGTATGGCTGTGACTGGAACCCTTTGCTTTTCCAGACAGTCCTGACTATCATAGAATCATAGAATCTTAGGGGTTGGAAGGGACCTTGAAAGATCATCTAGTCCACCCCCCCTGCCAGAGCAGGGTCACCTAGAGTACATCACACAGGAACGCATCCAGGTGGGTTTTGAATGTCTCCAGTGAAGGAGACTCCACACCCTCCCTGGCCAGCCTGTCCCAGGGCTCTGTCACTCTCACAGTAAAAAATTTTTTTCGGATATTCACCTTGAACCTCCTATGCTCCAATTTACACCCATTACCCCTTGTCCTATCACTGGTCATCACTGAGAAAAGCCTAACTCCGTCCCCCTGACACTCACCCCTTACATATTTGTAAACATTGATGAGGTCACCCCTCAGTCTTCTCCAAGCTAAAGAGACCCAGCTCCCTCAGCCTTTCCTCATAAGGGAGATGTTCCACTCCCTTAATCATCTTCGTAGCTCTGCGCTGGACTCTTTCAAGCAGTTCCCTGTCCTTCTTGAACTGAGGGGCCCAGAACTGGACACAATACTCCAGATGCGGCCTCACCAATGCAGAATAGAGGGGGAGGAGAACCTCTCTTGACCTACTAACCACACCCTTTCTAATGCACCCCAGGATGCCATTGGCCTTCTTGGCCACAAGGGCACATTGCTGACTATCAGATAATGTTAGTACCTGACTAACAAGTGACAGCATTCCTAAGACAACATGTCAATTTGTTGTCAGTGGTGCTCTGTGAGAAACTGATCTTGAGGTGTTGGTGCCGAACTGAAGAAATCAGAAGTGGTTAGATACTGAAATGTTTATAAAAGGTTTTGATCTTGCTCTCTAAATGGAAAAAAACCTGTTTGTTTTAGGAAAAATCCACATAAAATACTCCATTGGATGCAGGAGAAGGAGACCACATGCAGGGGCAGAATATTGGCAGCCTGCTTCTATCAAAATTACAAGGCGTGTGGGAGATTCATGCTCAGTTAGTCCCCTTTGCCACAGAAGTTCAAACTGCATTTCCCATAGCCTATAAAGGTGCACAGATTTGTGGCTGTTTGGGCTGGTGGGAAATATGTACAATCCTCTGTTAGTTTTTACTGGTAGAAGGGGAAGAGGACACATAGAACCCCTTGGGAGTGCCAACCTCAGACCTGCTGCCTTTGATTCCGACCCTGATATTAGCTTCACCGGGGACCCACAGAGTCTCCAGAAATGGGTACCCTCCTAGATGGAATGGTCTCACATTATACAAAATCCTTACACAGAATAATATGTGTAGGTCTCTTGCCTCTCTAATCCCTTCAATGAAATGTATGTTTATGCAGTGTAGCATGATACTAGCAGTGGAAATTACCATGTCTCAAAAAAATGAGTAGTCTAATTTTTCAGGTGAGAGATAGAAGAGATTATTTTTATTTCAACTGAGATAGAAAAATTGTTTCTGCCATGCTGAATGTAATTAAACTTAATGCATCTCCATGTGCATGCGTGTTTTTTTCTATTTATAACAATATGATGTATTAATCAGTTTTGTTGCTAATTGAAAATGTGGGGTTTTGTAATGTTGGTAGCAACAGCTGTGTCCCTATAAAAAAAAAGTTGATAGGTGTGTTTGATTCTCAGAATACTGTTACTTTCTGAACTGTCTCTGTGTACCAAATGCAGTAATTAAGGTTAAAAAAATATAAATTGTGACAACAAAATTACTAAATTCTTTGGGGTTGGAAGGAAGCATGACAGACTGGACTTACCTTAAAAGTTTCTTCTCTGCTTGAGGTCTGTTTTGAAATGTGTTCTAGCTGCAGGGAGCAAAACTATTAGCCTCTTTAGAAACAGGCTTTGTAAAGCTCTATTAGCATCATCCCTCCTGCACAGCTTGCTTGCTCGTCTTCCTTCTCTTAATGAACTGCAGTTTATCTGTGCACAGCTCATTTTTGCCTGTCTGGATTTCCACTGTTGCAGACTGGAAGACTGTGAGTGAGTATGAAGTTGTGGTACAAGCATAGGTCATCTCTGAATTCTATACTTGGGAAATAGGTGGGATGTTTGGCTCTCTCCTGGAGGAGAGAGCTGGTATCTCTCAGTTTCAGGATAACTGGGGGAAGTATTTCAGTGTCCATGATGAGCAAGTGAAATCTGTGTCCAGAATCCTGTTGTTAGCTAGTAAAATTGTTTTTCCTCGTGGTTAGAGGAATTGATTTTTTAAAGTCCCATTCATAGCAGTTGTAGAAGTCTGTCAATAGATGCTTGTCAATCTTCCTTCTGGCAACACTGTGTTCACAACAGAGTTTTTGCAGCTGCTGAGGTGTTCTTGGTGGTTTTGTCAAAACTAATAACAAGTGAATTCTTTATATTCAGGAATCAGGTTCCTTTTTCAAATTGTTGCCTGGAATGTTGCAATAATAACCAGTAACTTGTGGAGGTAGTAACTTTCCATTCAAAGCACTCAAAGCTCTGTACAGTATGTTTTTATTCCTGAAAAGAAATTTATGTCTTTCATAACACAGATTGAGATTTTCATTCTTGTACTAATAGATGAGCTGTTTCAGGTGACTGTCTTATTAATTATTCTTAGTGGTTTCTCCTGCACCTCTCCGCAGACTTGGAGATTTGACTTGGTGTAGCACAACTGCCAGCAGAACTTCAACACTGGATATGAGCAAAGCAGACTTCAGGCTGCCCAGGGAGCTTCTGAGTCAAGTCCCCTGGGAAATATATTTTGCAGGTGCTGAGGTTCATGAGTGCTGTTTAAACATCACCTCCTAAGGGCACAGGAGAAGGCAATCCCAAAATGTGGGAAGTCAAGCAGACAAGGCAGAAGACCAGCTTGGCTCAACAGGAATCTGCTCTTGCAGATTAGGCAAAAAAGGAAGGTTCATGCCCAGTAGAAGCTAGGTTAGGTGACATGGGAAGAATACAGAGATGCTGCTAACCACTGTAAGGAGAAAATTCGAGAGGCCAAAGCTCAATGGGAGCTGAAACTGGCCAGAACTGTGAGGGACAATAAAAAGAATTCTTTCAAATATATTAACAGCAAAAAGCGTAGCAACAACATAGGTCCTTTCTAGGATAAGGATGGTCACCTCACCCACAGGGATACAGACAAAGCAAAGGTATTTAATGCCTTCTTTGCCTCTGTGTTCAACACTGATGATGGAACAAGAGAGCCACAATGTCCAGAACCAGAAAACTGCAACAAGGATCAACTCTTACCTGACCCTGAACTTGTGCAGGATCTGCTGCTACAGTCAGATCCCTACAAGTCCATGGGATCAATCCAAGAATCCTCAAAGTGCTGGCAGATGTCATGGCTAGGCCTCTCTCAATTATTTTTGGGAGGTCCTGGGAATCTGGAGAGATCCCAGTAGACTGGCTAATGTTGTTCCAATATTCAAGGAGAGCAAGAAGTAGGACCCTGAAAGCTATAGGCCAGTCAGTCTAACTTCAGTGCCTGGTAAAATTATGGAAAAGAATATTTTGGGAAGTATTGAAGAACACCTGGAGGACAGCACAGTCACTGGTCACAGCCAGCATGGTTTCATGAGGGGAAAGTCTTGCTTGTCAAAATTCATTTCTCTTTATGACAATGTAACCCATCTAGTTGATCAAGGGAAGCCAGTGGATGCAATATTTCTGGACTTTCATGAGGCTTTTCATACTGTCTCTCACAGTATCCTCCTGAACAAAATGCCTAGCATACAGCTGGACAACTGTGCTATATGATGGGTGAGCAACTGGCTCACAGGTTGAGCACAAAGAGTGACAGTGAATGGGGTAACATCAGGCTGGTGACTGGTGACTAGTGGGGTCCTGCAGGGCTCCATCCTAGGCCCAGTCCTTTTCAACATCTTCATCATCTGAGTTGATAGCAAACTGAATATGAGCCAGCAGTGTGCCCTGGCAGCCTGGAGGGCCAACCATGTCCTGGGGTGCATCAAGCAGAGCATTGCCAGCCAGATGAGGGAGGCGATTGTTCCACTCTGCTCTGCAATGGTGTGGCCTCACCTTGAGCACTGTGTGCAGTTTTGGGCACCACAACTCAAAAAGGACATCAAACTATTGGAGAGTGTCTAAAGGAGAGCCATGAGGATGGTGAAGGGTCTGGAAGAGATGACTTATGAGGAGCAGCTGAGGTCACTTAAGATTATTCAGCTTGAGACGAGGTGGCTGAGGGGTGACCTCATTGCAGTCTATGGCTTCCTTACAAGGGGAATAGATGGGGCAGGTACTGATCAGTCCTGTGACCAATGACAGGACTTGGCAAAATGGCGGGAATCTGAATCAGGGGAGGTTTAGGTTGGATATCAGGAAAAGGTTTTTCGCCCAGGGGGTGGTTGAGCACTGGAACAAGCTCCCCAGTGAAGTGGTCACAGCACCAAGCCTGGCTGAGCTCAAAAACTGTTTGGATGATGCTCTCAGGAACATGGTGTGATTCTTGGGGTTGGACTCAGTGATCCTGATGGGTCCCTTCCAACTCAGCATATTCTATGATTCTATAATTCTGTAAAAAGCAGTAATACTGCTTTTGTCCATTTTCATGTGTTTTTTTGTAGGGGAATACAGTGGTGTAGCTATACCAATGCAGACTGGTATGTTAGTGCATGTGTGTTCCCAGCAAGAGAGCTGCTTTCTATCAATTTTCATTGGTATTTAATTAAAGCAGTATAATTACACCTCCGTGTTTCCATAGGCAAGCCTTTTGAATCATGTTTTCACATGGAGACTTAGGATCTGGCTTAAATACTTGAGAAATTACAATAGGATTTACATTACTGTTAGCTAAAGCTTCCAGTTAGAGCATAAACAGTTTAAATGCTGTTGGCATAAATGTATCAGCCTTTCACAGACAAAAGAGCTTCAGCAAAAAGATGAAGACTTAGGTGCTCATGTGTATGTTTGTGCAGCCCTGGATGGAGCTACAAGAGCTTTGTTTGCAATAGCAATGTATTTGGATTTCTGCACAGAGAGTTGTGTAATAGTGGCAGCATGTGAAATTCAAGTTAAGTAGAGCAAGGAAATGCCATGCAATTGTTAGTGTGAAATCTGACAAATACAACAATTTTCTACCCTTGACTGATTTTAAACAATTTGCAGTCTTAATCCTAAAAGGCACTGCTTAAAGCAGTGCTCAGCTCTAGAGATGAGCAACAGTGCAATAATCAGATAGAAGTGCATAGTTTCACTTCTCATATGTTATTAGTCTACTGACAGTATTTTTTATTTCCCTTAACATTTTATATGATAATGTCCTGGTTTGGGCGCAACACAACAAAGAACCAGCCCCGTGGCCACTCACTCAACTTCCCACACACACACTCACTCTGGGATGGGGAGGACAAAGGCCAACTGGAAGCTGATGGGGTCAAGACAAAGGACAAGGAGGGTTCTTCATCAATTAAGGTCCCCGGGAAAACAGACTCAGCTTGGGGAAAATAATAATTTAATTTCACACTAATGACAGCAACTTCGAGCCTAGGTGGTTCTGCCAGTGATTCTGTAAATGATTTAATTTCTCTGAGCTTAATTTTTCCTCTTGTATACAAAATGGAAATTATATTTTCCTTGCATTTGTTCAGGCCTTCATTGCCTTAAAGGGAGATTTAGGACTGCAAAGCATTGTTAATATCTTTTACTTCTATTAATATGTGGTGAATTAATAAGTGTAATATTCAGAAAAGTAAATACATTGGGGAGAGATAAGAAAAGAATACCTTTCATTTCACTTTCCTATCTGCATTTTATTTGGAGGTAGTGTTAAGGTTCTCATCAAAATCAGAATTTCGGATATACTGGTCTGGGAATCTACTGAGTTACATGGGCAGATATGATGAAATTTAGGATTTGAGCCTTTTTTTTTCGTTTTTGGTAGAAGTTTTATGACAGGCTACAGAGTAAGATTACAATATGACAAAAAAGATAAAATTCTCTCGCTTTTGAGGCGGGTTCCCCCTCTATTAATGCCATTTCGAATAATCTTTTTAAGTAACTGCTGCCTGTCATACTCTAATAGAGTAGAGAAGAGCTCTTCATGCTGACAAAGTCAGGAGGGTTGATTTCCACTGGAATTATACTTGACAATGCAAAGATCACTCAAAATTGTTTTGCCCTGTGTCCTATCCTCACTTCATTGATCAGGTAACTGCAATGTCCAGTCACTTTAAATATAATTAGGGCACAGATGTGCCCCAATATAACTTGAAATACCAAACAGGCTTGTAGCTGAGATCATATGGAGAAAGGCAGGGAACTAAGTCAGATGAGGTAACATCAAGACATCGACTGATACACCCATCTGGCTAATGGGGAAGTGCTGTTAAAAATATCAAAGCACTTGCTGGGTTTCAGAGATAAGCAGTTAAAAACAGTGAAAGGGGTAAGGGAAAGAACATTGTCAAGGATAATCAAGGATTAAAGGTTTATTCTTTGATGCTAACATACAACATGGAATTGCGTATTTCACCTATTAGGTTAATATATTTGTGAAAAAATACAACATTAGTAATGGTTAAACTGAAAGATCATTTTTGTAATTCTGACTTTATCTGGTACTTTTTCAGGGCATGTACACTGAAACTTGCATGTATTTTACAGCAGTCTGCCTGCTACAAAGAGACATTGGGAGCTAAGACTCTGAAAGCCTGTAATGTGAACCAGGCAGGCAATATTTATTAACTCTGCTAAAAATTTCCTTATCTAAAGTACAACCCCCCACAAATACTTCAGATATTTAGCCTACAGAGCTTTCTAACACCATTCCCCTGAATCTGAACTGCTACCTAATAATCAGATTTTAGTGCATCTTTGGGTTATCTTTTCAAATAGGGGATACTGAAGTCCATAAGTAGCAGTGGAGATACCTGCCAGTAAAAACTTTCCAGTTTCTAGGTGAATGTCATTACTAATTTGGAAGCTCCTGTCTATTGAGACAGTTTCTATATCTGCCTGTATATATGTTTCTGCATATCATAGAATCATAGAATCATAGAATCTTAGGGGCTGAAAGGGACCTCGAGAGATCATCTAGTCCAACCCCCCTGCCAGAGCAGGGTCACCTAGACTACATCACACAGGAACTCATCCAGGTGGGTTTTGAATGTCTCCAGTGAGGGAGACTCCACAACCTCCCTGGGCAGTCTGTTCCAGTGCTCTGTCACTCTCACAGTAAAAAATTTTTTTCGGATATTCACCTTGAACCTCCTATGCTCCAATTTACACCCATTACCCCTTGTCCTATCACTGGTCATCACTGAGAAAAGCCTAACTCCGTCCCCCTGACACTCACCCCTTACATATTTGTAAACATTGATGAGGTCACCCCTCAGTCTCCTTTTCTCCAAGCTAAAGAGACCCAGCTCCCTCAGCCTTTCCTCATAAGGGAGATGTTGCACTCCCTTAATCATCTTTGATGTATATATATACATATATATATATATATTTATGCTTTGATGCAGAGATGGAGAATAGCGTTGTGTTAGGCCTCATTGCTCAGTTCCAAATCAACCTGAAGCTGTTAAGGTGCAGTCATACGGGTGGCATGCAATCAGCTTTTTCTGTCTCTGACCACACATTGACTCCACTCCCTGGGTAGATTTCCCTGCTTTATTTATTTTCTTCAGAGGGAATTCCTGCTAAACTTCTTTTCGGAGACACCTCTTCCCTTGGGATGCGGCAGCATTTCTTTTTGAAATCTGTCCCTGTTTGGATTGGCAAGGGGAAAGTGTGGCCCCTTTTTTCATGATCATAAGGATCTTCCTTCTCTCTGCTGTTAGATGTGAGGGGTTAATAATGCAGGGATAGTTCAATACATGTAACTTATGTGTAGTGCCTTTTAATGACATTTGTCAAGAAAAAGGTTTTTACTTGTCTCATGGTTTGGGCCCAACACAACAACTAAGAATCACTCAACTCCCACCCCCCACACACACACTCTGGGATGGGGAGGACAAAGCCAGCTAGAAGCTCGTGGCTGGAGACAAAGGACAAGGAGGGATCTTCACCAATTAAGGTCCCAGGCAAAACAGACTCAACTTGGGGAAAAAGAATAATTTAATTTCACACTAATCAGACACACCCAGGACACAGACACACAAAGAGCAGGGCTTGCATATGTTACCTCACCCCTCCCTTCTCCCCGGGCCCAAATCACTTTGTTCCCGGTTTCTCTCCCTCCTTCACCCCAGGGCACAGGGGGACAGGGGATGGGGTTTGGAGTCACTTCACAGGCTGGTGGTTCCTGCTGCTCCTGCTGCTCCTGCCTCCTCAGGAAGAAGAAGGATTCCTCACAGTCCTTCCCTGCTTCCCCACAGGGTCCCTCCCATGGCACAGAGGCCTCCACGAACCTCTCCTTCCTGAGTCCTTCCCACCAGGTCCGGAGCTGCTCCAGCCTGGGCTTCCCACAGAGTCACGGGGGTTTCGAGAACAAGCTCCCCTGGCCCGGGGGCTTCCACAGCTGCTCAGTCAGAGTCCACTGGCAGCAAATCCACTGCCCACAAAATCCAAGTCCACTGCCCAAGTTCCCCCCTCCTGGCAGCTTCAGGGAATGTTTCACCACGTTCCTCCACGAGTGCAGGGGCACAGCTGCCATCTCCCCATGGGCTGCAGGGAAACTTCTGCTTGGGCACCTTCTTCCCCTTCTTCCTCACCAACCACCAGCACCACTCTCGTTCTGCAGCACAGCTCTTCTCCTTTAAGTGCTTCTCTGCTCAGGTCTTATCTCAGTTCTTTCCTATGTTAATGCAGAGGTGCATCTCATGTCCCTCTAATGGCTCCCTGGCTGGGTTTGGAGCAGGGGCAGCTTCTCAGCTTCTTATCGGATCCACCCCTGGGGCCCTTCCCCCACTAACAAAATAACAGCCAAACCAAACCAGCACATACTTATACAAAAGTTGTAGGGAGGTGGGTGTTTGCCTCTTCTCTCAAGTAAATAATGATAGTGACGTGCGGAATAACGACTTTAGAACCAATAAGGTTATAAAGAAGGTATGTTTATTCAGCGCTGGGTGCACGGGGGATCGCTCCTCCACAAGCTGCACACCCTAGGACTATTGGGAAGTTCATTATATGCCCCGAGCTCCTCCTTGTTGCACTTGCGCAGTATCTTCTGGTGGTCGTGGGCAGGGGTCTTTGGGATGAAGGCCATATGTCTTCCTCGCTGTGCACTTTTCACCTCTTGGCATTCCTTTCTGGGGTCTGCACCAGGTTCTTGTCTTCTCTGCAAGTTTCTGTGGGAGCATCCTCCCACACAATACCTTCCCTCACAATTCAGGCCTTATCTATACATTCCAAGCCTTGTCTATGCTAAGCAGTGCCATCCTGTTTACTCCTTATGTGTTAGTCCTTTCTACCAAGGTAGGCCATCTGGCTTTCCTCAGATCAATAGGACTAGAGAAAATGGCCTGAAGTTAGGCCAGGGGAGGTTTAGATTGGATATTAGGAAGAATTTCTTTACTGGAAGAGTATTCAGGTACTGGAACAGGCTGCCCAAGGAGCTGGTGAAGTCACCATCCCTGGAGGTATTTAAAAATTGTGTAGATGAGGCACTTCAGGACATGCTCTAATGGGCAACTGTTTTGTTTTTTGGGGTTTTTTTGGTGTGGTTTTTTTTTTTTTGTGGGGGTGGGAGGCAGTTGACGGATGTGATGATCTTAGAGGTCATTTCCAACCATGACCATTCTGTGTTTCTGTGATCAGTTAGATAAAAGTTCTTTTGATAGGTGTCAGGATAAAAAGCTCCAGATACCCAAGAGGTAATTCACTCATTTTAGGAAAAAATATTATGAAATAGAGATACAGTGCCAGCAACATTTACCTCTGTATTTATTCACATAAAAGAGCTATAATGTGTAAGATGTGCGTGTGTTTGTGTGGTTTTGTATGAATGTCAATTGCATGTGCAGGGATGGAGTTTCTGCTGAATTGAAGACAAAATGGTTTTGGAGTCATGACAGTTTGGAATGCATGTTCCTACAAAACAAAACTTCATCATTTTACTAAGAAGCTTTTGAGCTGAAGCAGTCTTGGTGATGATACATGTGGTTTAAAAGTTAGAAGACTCCAAACTTTCACAGCAGGTTTGTGCTGTCTTCCAAATAGAGCAGTGAAAAGGAAAATCATATGCCTCCTATCTATTTTTAAAATAAGTTTGGTGTGTTTGCCACTTAGATCTTCTGATGTGGTTTCTCCAGAAAGTGGGCACTGAAGCTGACAGCCCAGGAATCCCTCTCCAGGTCCCTTTCCTGGATTCTGTTTTGACAACTAAATGCCAATAAATTAATAGTATTTACTGAAATTACTGTTTGCTTATAGAACGAAAGAGAAAATGTTTCAATCTCTACTGAGAAGAGAAGTAACAGCCTACTATGTCCCCTCTTCTGAAGACAGAAAGACTTGTGAAGAGAATCTGGGAACTACTCTTTGGCTGCATATCTACCCAGTTCCAGGTGTTAAAAAAGTGAATCAGCTGGTAATCCCTCTGGTACAAAGTAATTCAGATCTAAAAGCTCCATGTATAACTAAGTCTGCATCCTTACCCCAAAGTTAATTTTTTATTTAAGCAATAATTATTGAATGTTTATAAGGTGCATATGCATACGTTCTGGATGTTTTCCCATCACTCTACCTTCATGTTTTTAATTTGGTGCTCTTTTTTTGAGGGGCTGCAAATAGATGATAGAGTTCAACAATAGGCTGTGGTTTTTGCACTAGAAGTGAAGTTCTGTCTTTTCTGACTTCAGAGGCTGTGAAAGCTGTGCTGTGCAGCTCAGTGGCAATCCAGATGTTGTAGGAAGACATTAATTTCATATTGCATTGTAATAAATTATACCTGAACACCATTTCCTCTGAGCAGCTAGCTTGTGGTTTCAGGCCCTTAAAAGCTCCAGCCCATCAGATGTTTTGTAATGTTTCATTTAAAAATAATGAACAATACACTCAAGCACTGGCAAGTAACAAAAAGATACTTCCTGACATAGCACAACATGGTGCATTCCATCCTTTTTCTGTGCTAATGAGCGAACGTAGACCAAATTGCTCTCCAGTGTACTCATGTATAGTTTAGTATCATATAACAGGATTTGTTAGTATCACAGGCAGAATTTTTTCCCAATTATTTGATTTAATCTTTTTTTTCTTCTAGCTTGATTTCAGCATTTCATAGTGTTCTTAAAAGAAAGCTGTCTGTTTGACTCAGACCAGGTTTCAGTCATCTGTGATGCTGTGAGTGCTGAATTTAATGAAAAATGGTCCCGGTGAGGGGGAGGAAAACAGTACTTAAAAAGCAGTTTAAATCTCACATCTACATTACTTGATGTGTCATGCATGGTCTCTGGGCCATAGCAGAGATGGTAAAATTAATAGTTAGTGTACAGTTAATATATCTTATGTTTTATAGGATATCAGAAGAATATTGAAAGCATGGTGACTGACAGTCACTTAGGCTTAAATGAGCATTCTCACTGGGGATCCCAGTGAAGGTGTTGACTCAGAGGAGCCCTTACAGAGGGGAAAGGTTTTTCCTTGTTGTGTTTGCACTGCTTCATAGCATTAACAAGATCAGCTCAACCAGAAGAGCAAGAGGGAAGAGGAAGAACCATTTTTAGCAGATGTTCACCAACCACATAGCCAAATTTCTTGTTCAGATTCATTTCATATCATATCATATCAGAACTGAGTTGTAGAAACTGTTATCTCATTCGGCACATTGTCGATGTTACCATTCTCTGTGTCTCTCTATGAGCTCCCCATACTCCATCGTGTCAAGATGGTGACTTTTATTCCATTTCAGGTCCTCTTGCATTCTTACCTGACTGACTATCTCACATGTTTTATCTGTTTCTGCTTCTGCTCAACAAAATCCAACAAAGTAACTTGCCCAGCTTGCATCAATATGATTGAAGACTTAGTACATGTTCATAACTATTTCCCAAACACTGTAAATATGTCTATACAGCAGTTGATGGGTCAGCATGAAGTTTAGGAGCACAGGATGCTCCTAAACCTGTCCACCTTCTGTCTACGTGCTGAGGTGCAGACAGCCTATGCACTGGGAGAGCTGTGTATGGGAGTAGAGAGCTAGACAAGTTATTGAAATGAACTGTTAAAGACAGTTTCTTCAGGATAGGATTGTGGTGCGTTGACAGGTTGGTTGCAAGGAAACATATGTTAAGTGTTACAGTTCTGTTCTGTGGTTAGTGTGGTCGTCATCTACTTAGATGTTATCTTCACTTTTCTGAGATGTCAATAAGCAATAATAGCTAACCCCTTTGCTGTCACTGAATTCACACCCACACCAACTCCACTGCCACACTAAACCATCATATTCTCAATTAAAATCTATTTCTGTAAGAGCTCAGTCATTTAAAAAAAAAAAAAAAGTATTTTCCCTAAATATGTGAGATCATAATTAATTCCTACCATTAATAGGTGAAATTTTCAGTTTGATTGGTGCATCAGCACAAGAAGAAAGCAAAATTCAGGTTCAATCCTGAAAATTTCATTATTCAAACCTGTTATTGTCTGGAGAGATGAGAACAGAAAGTGTGGGTAATGAAAACAAATTTTATAAATATCATTGCAAATGTAGCTACACTGAAACATGCTGTCATCACAAACTCCTCTGTTCAGTATGTGTTTAAACTGGGGCAAATTCCTTGCTCACTTACACTTGGAGCTATGAGATTTGCAGATGGTGTGAATAACCAGAGAATGCAACCAGTATTTTTATAAACCTTTGGTTTTATTAGGTGGATAACGCTCACAAGTACACTTCTATTAACAGAAAAAAGCATGGCTAGGGCAGTGACAGAACAAAACAAACTTCCTGGAATTTTCTGCAATATGAAATCACAGGGAAAGCTTCCCTAAGTCAGAAGACAGTTCAATATGATGCTTTTTATTTTTCTTCTGATATAGCTTTACAAATAAACTGATAACTTTTTTTTTTTCCTTGGAGTTCCTAAGTAAATATGAAATTATCCTTATTATCTTTTTATGAAGCTATGTGCAACGTTAGTATTTACTAATAGAAATACATTTCTCATCTGTGTAAGATCAGCACATGTTTTGAAAATGCTATTCATTTAGCTTTGTGACTAGAGGCTCATCATTCTTTGGTATGGGCTGTTTATTGTGTGACCTTTGGAGAGATGGGGTCGCTGATGTTCACATGTATACATGCTTTGTAGTCTTAATTGCCAGCCTGGAACAAATTAGATTGGATAACTGAAAGATACTGAGCGGTTTATAAAATACACCCATTTACAAAGGTGAAATGACGGCAATTTATGTGGCAAAGTGACTTGACTGCTCTCTATAACATTGTTTTACTCCAAATGCCCTACCCTGTCAATCTGCTGATAAGTGTGGCTATTTCAGAGGTGAAACAGACCTTGAGCATACCCAGATGCTGTTCCAAAGCATCCTGCAGCTCCAGTCAGCTGATATACAGGAAGCAAGTAGCTGTACAGCATCCAGCTGAAAAGTAAATGAGTAGAAGATTGTTTTTCTAGAGCATGGCCAGAGCACTGCTTCTCATGTGAAAGCACTGTGAAACACTTCGTGGAGGCAAGCAGTTATTTATTTGGGTTTTGTAGAGAAAAATGGCAACTCCAGCTACATGTATTAGGGTATTAAACAGGTACACAATTGAAAGAGGAAAATGTTTCCTAATGAATTATGTAAACCATGGTGCAGCAAAACCCCGCCTTACTTTCAGTAATACAGTATACCTCATTGCAGTTACATAGTGTGCTGTGAGCAACTGCCAATCTTAAGAAGCTAATGCTTTGTGTCCATTGTTTCTCATTTGCAGCTTTAGAATTAGGACACACAGAATTGTGAGATGAAAAAAACAAAACAAACAAACAAAAAAAAACCCCAACCACAAAAACCTATACTCTCAAAAATCTTTGGGTGTTTCTTTATATTCCTTCTAACTGTGAGCCTGCCTAAGGTTATGCTTTTGAGCTTTTCACTGTGTTTGAGAAATAAGAATGTGCTTTTTTCATAACTTAAAATAGATATCTTCATGTCATCACCTCATTTCTATTTGTGGATTTAACCAAATATAAACTATTATGAAACTTTTATAAAATAAAATAAAATGTTAAGAATTGAGAAGGATTTATTTTTGTCAGCCTCCTTCCAGAGAGACACCGAAGCTTTTACTGAAGAACCTTTCCTCCAATTCTGTGTGCTTGATACCAGACCTCAGTCTGTTTCTTGAAGGTGTAGCAAGGATGTATTTTAACATTGTCATAACTTGTAGGCATCCCAAGTCTGTGAGATTATTGTATTACAGCTACTGGTTCTAGGAAAACAATGTACTTAATAATGTCAGATTTGTTTCAGTGTGCTTAGATATAAAGCAAGCATAACAGAAAATAAATTATGTGCCAGCATATAACCTCTGTGTTCAGTGAATCTTTAGAGGCTTTCATGGACTTCTGAAAGGGGTCCATCTTATGATTTCAGTAATCAGGTACCTCGAGTTGTAGTCTCAGACATGTTTCCTGACAGCATGAGCTGGATATTGTACTGGCTGTCATGTCATTATTATCTCAAGCTCCTGCTTCCTGTTACTACCAAAACGAAGAGCATAAAACATCGACCTCCCACCCCGAAATTTGAATGCATCCCTACATTTACAACAGAAAAAAATCTGCTACCATTGTTCATGATTAAAAACATTTGTCACTCACAGCGTGTAACAGTTTTCTGTGATAAAGCATCATCTGTAGGTACCAGTGCAGTGAGACAAAGGGGGATGCACATGATCCCCAGGTAGATCAGTGGCACTGCTGTGAACAGAGGCAGCTCACTTACCTGTTACAGGGCCCTCCTTCCTCCTTTCTGTCAATGCTGTCAGTGCTGATGCTGATACCCAAAAAACAAATATAAGGGCATACAATTGACTTGCGTGGTGGTGAACAGTTGGCCCAGCTTGAGAATATGAAGACCTGATCAAGAAGTATTAAATATAGAGGTGTTGTAAGCCTTATTCTTCACAATTGTACTGCAATCTTCTCAGTTTCTGCTGTTTGCTGTTTTATCTTAATCATCAGTTGCAGATCTAATTCCTAGCTTAAAAGATACTACATCCATGGGGAGAAATGCTTCACTTCTAATAATGTTTTGTAGTTCCCTTTGTGGTTTGTTCTGGCACTTTGGTTTTTCATAGTTGAATAAATTGAGTTCTGTAGAGTTCTCTTGTAAAATGTCACACTGTTGATTTTAAATGAGCTTCAGTGTGATGACTGCAGCATTAGAGTGGGATGTGGAGTAATGCTTAGGCTTGTGGATTGTAGCTCTACATTTTATTCTTGAGCCAATTGCCAGATTATTATATGAATCATGGATAGGTAATTTTCAGGATACCTGCTCCTGCATTCCATATCTGTAAAATTAATATGTTTTACCTATACAGCAAGTCGGTTTTGTCACCCAGGCAGTTATTTGTTTAACAGCTAAGCCAACTGCCCAACTGCTACCTTGTACTTCCATAATCTTTTTATTGAGAACAAATATTTTAATGAGTTGTATGTAAATTGTCTAAGGAGAAATAATTGCTTTTAACATGTATATATGTAGTCCCTGTCATAGTGAGCTTTCATTCTTTGGATGAAGCAAAAAAAATATTACTAGAAGATAATAATGAAGTTAAGAATGTGCTTTGAGATCTTTGAATTAAATATGCTGAGGGTTATTAAAGCTGTTTTCTTTCCCAGAAAACATTATCAAACATTATTATTTTTATGGGCACTTTTCTCTGCTGAACTTTAAAAGCAGACAGTAATTACCAGTGCATCTGAATCCATCAGTTAATGGATGAAGTGAAAGGACATGAACAAAAGGCTTGTCTTCATTAATGGAGGTCTGATGTAAAGGTTCTAAAACATTCAGAAATGGCATATTTTGATGGTTAGTTTACCTGTGAGCAGTTTGCTTGATAATGAGTAGTGGCTTAATAATAATTAAGCTGATACTAATTCAGAATTAATATCTGAAGTAGGTTTTAACAACTAATAAAAAGAGGCTGTTGCATATGTGTTAAACCTGGAATAGTGTATCAGATGCATTTCTTGTGTTTTAGGCAGCTAATGACTTTTTCTGTCAAATCTGCAGATGCATTTGTTTGTGAATTTTTTTTGTCATTTGGAAGTGTGAGAAAAATTGTATCTGATACAAGGGGAGAAGTTTGGAGAAGTTTCAACAATGCTGAAAAAGTTATACATACAATTTTACAGAATAACAGATTAATGAGTTATAGGTATCAGATGTAGAAGTATCAAATGTTTTGTTTTAAACTCATTAGTTCTTAAAGGAGTGTATTAGGGAAGCTAGCTTCCCGTATTTCCTCTGGAAAGGGGTGAAGGAAGACAATGTATCTCCCTAGTCCCTAAAGAAAAATTAAGCATTTGAATTAACATTCATTATCATATTTGAAAAAATTGTTTTTCAGATAATCGCCTTTGATGAACTTCGGACAGACTTCAAAAGCCCAATAGATCAGTGCAACCCAGTCCATGCTGTGAGTACAACCAGGAGCTTGCTAAGCAACAGCCACTAAAGAATGGGAGATGCACTAACATGTCAGAGAAAGTATGGGTAGAAATTAATGTAGCGTCTGTTGTGAAGTCAGCTGTAATTTGGAAAATTGATTTATTGGGCCAGTCTTAGGAGACCAGAGAGTGATTCTTCAGACTAGTAGATTTCCTTTTTCCTGAAGGAAGCAGGAAAAGAATTTGGAATTTCAAAAACTGCAAGATATATAAAGTGATGCTAATGCTTTCTCTTCATCTTTTTATTCTGTTGCTCAAGTTTTCCTTTTTGAAATAATTTGCTTTCTCTGCCTTCAGCATGGGATGACCACCTTCACCCATACTGCCATACTCATCCAAGAGTCAAAAGCTTGAAAGGATTTGATGTGCATTCCTAGACCTCTCTGTCCCATGGCAGTGCCCTAAATTCTCCTGTGCTTTAAGAGTAAATAACACATTCTGCTGCATCTGCTATGGAAAAGGTTAAATATAACCCTGGGACCATAAACTCAGTTTTGCTTAATGAACAAAATGCAACCCAGATTTAAGCATGTGGAAATTCCTCTGTTCATTAAAACTGTAATCTGGGGTGTTTTAGCTGACTACAGTTAAAAATGTATCCGATTTTTACCACCAGAACTGAGAGCAGAACTTGGCTCCCTGCTTTCTCACTGGGAATTAAAATCATTATGACAGGTGCTGAATTTTATCTCTACAGAGTATCAAGTTACTGAATTGCCTACAAATGATAAGCAGATTCAGTAGCTAGTACCTTGGCATTTGTCATAGTTGGACTCAGGATTGACAATTAAACCAGCAACAACAATGCCATCAATCCCCTCCGCCTCCCACCCAGGTAGGGAAGGAGAGAATGAAGGAGAGAGACTCTCTGGATTGAAAACTAAACTAGACACATTTTATTAAATACTAATGACAAGAGAAAAAATATGTACAAATGTGTTCAGGAATATGCAAAACCCTATTGACTCTCCCCACCCCCAGCAACTCCCATGGTACCTCCTGAGCTGTGAGCAGTTCTGAAATGGCCCAGAGCTGCTGGAGAGAGCAGCAGAGCAGACAGGAGCTGAGGGGAGAGTTGTGAGGGTCAGGAATGCACAGGCCTGGGGATCAACAGTGATGGAGAGATGGAGTCTTCCCTGGATTCCAGTCATAGATGGAAGAGAAGAGAAGAGAAGAGAAGAGAAGAGAAGAGAAGAGAAGAGAAGAGAAGAGAAGAGAAGAGAAGAGAAGAGAAGAGAAGAGAAGAGAAGAGAAGAGAAGAGAAGAGAAGAGAAGAGAAGAGAAGAGAAGAGAAGAGAAGAGAAGAGAAGAGAAGAGAAGAGAAGAGAAGAGAAGAGAAGAGAAGAGAAGAGAAGAGAAGAGAAGAGAAGAGAAGAGAAGAGAAGAGAAGAGAAGAGAAGAGAAGAGCAATGCCATCAATCCCCTCCGCCTCCCACCCAGGTAGGGAAGGAGAGAATGAAGGAGAGAGACTCTCTGGATTGAAAACTAAACTAGACACATTTTATTAAATACTAATGACAAGAGAAAAAATATGTACAAATGTGTTCAGGAATATGCAAAACCCTATTGACTCTCCCCACCCCCAGCAACTCCCATGGTACCTCCTGAGCTGTGAGCAGTTCTGAAATGGCCCAGAGCTGCTGGAGAGAGCAGCAGAGCAGACAGGAGCTGAGGGGAGAGTTGTGAGGGTCAGGAATGCACAGGCCTGGGGATCAACAGTGATGGAGAGATGGAGTCTTCCCTGGATTCCAGTCATAGATGGAAGAGAAGAGAAGAGAAGAGAAGAGAAGAGAAGAGAAGAGAAGAGAAGAGAAGAGAAGAGAAGAGAAGAGAAGAGAAGAGAAGAGAAGAGAAGAGAAGAGAAGAGAAGAGAAGAGAAGAGAAGAGAAGAGAAGAGAAGAGAAGAGAAGAGAAGGAGAAGAAGGAGGAAGGGGCTTGACTCCCTTGATCCCTGACTTTATACTGAGAGCAATGTAGATATTATGGGATGGATTACTCTTTGACCAGGTTTGCCCACTGCCTAGTCAGCTCCTCTCTAAGGGATGGTTGCAGATATCACTCTCCTGGTCCTGTAGTATCCAAAGCAGAGCAAACTGTCCTTGGTGTCTTGACAGTAACATAAACATTCCAGCGTCATCAATCCACTAGCTGAAAAACTTGTGTGCTTAAAAGAGTTCACTAAAGGAAAAAAAAAATCAGTAAAAAGAAAATTGCCTTCATTCTGGCTCCAACCAGGACAGCATTTAACTGTGTTTCATAACTCAGCAGATGATTTGCAGTATTGCTTAGACCACTGATGATTTAAAGCATAATCTTTACACAAACCTTTTAATAAGACTTGTTTACTGTTCACTAACACAAAAGCAAAGAATGAGAATGAAGAAATCCTATAGAGAACTTAAATTAAAATAATCTGATTTCAAATTTACTGAAAGTAATCTGATTTTTAATTCGCTTTACCTGGTTTTAATTCCCATCTTGAGAACTTCACACAAGAAGCATATTTATATGTACCTACTTCCAGTAATTTGTTCCCTTTGTAAAATTTGTAAGATGCTCCATGGACACAATTCCCTTTCATTTTAAAATGGTAATGGGATTGGTTTCCAGGATAAAAAAAGTTATTAAGTCCCTGTTCCAGCCATATTAAGTGTTGTAATAAAAAAATTAATCATAGAGTTTTCAGTAAAACACAGCAAAGTAGTCTGTGGTGAGTTGAAATATTTGATTCTTCTATGAAATCTTCTGTCATAACTCAAGCAATAATCTCAGATTACTTTCTTCGGCACAGTGTACATATTGATGCCTTTTATAGTGACATAAAAGAGGGTTTTAGATGGTATTTCTGGTTTCTTCTCTCTTAGGTCATATGTATTTTAGTTTTTTTTCCTCTTCATAGTAGTTGGTGTCAATATTTGATTTATTTGGTGGGGTAGTTTTCTTTATTGCATTATAAGAGTGTCTGATGTTTACTCATGTATCTTCCACAATGTTTTCAAGGCAGAGAGTAGAGTCTTTTTTGACAAGAGAAGGCTGAATTAGGGAGAAATCTGAGGCAAAAAAAAAATGGCAGTAGTGAAAATTTAATTCAAATTTCCTGATACACTCTATTGCCTACAATTCAAAGATGGACTTCTGCCTTCTTCAAGGCAACCTGCAGTTAGGCATGTGTCTTCTAAAGGGAATTATGAGAATTATCTTGCCCTCCCCACTTACCTCCTACGAAAGACAAAATAAACTTTCTGCAGCTTCACAGACACATCCACATATGTCCATTGTCATGTTTACAGTTATGCATCTGAAATTTTCCAGATCTCTTTTAGATTATAAACAACAGAGAGACTCACCATATTTATCTGGTACCTGTCAAGCTTCCACTATCTTAATGTCTCTCCAGAATTATCCTTTTTTAAAACATGGCTTAAACTTGGGGACAAGAAAGGAAGACAGACACTTCTTTGGAGAATACAAATAAAACTCAAACTTGGAGAAAACAGAAAACATTTAAAAACGAAAAAGCTTAGGGAGAATTGGCTTTCGTATTGGTATATTATGCTACCTATTTAAAAAAGGTCATTGATCAGAATATTTTTTTTCTCATGTCTAAATGAAAGTGTTACCAGTTAGTCTCCTATGGAAACACAGCCACTTTGCCTTCTGCAGTGTAACCTACAGTAGAATCTTTCACAGTAACTCCAGTGATGGATGTATGCAGAGTGAAATCTGATTTTACCTAGTGCATTTCTCATTATGAGCCATTTAAAAGGAGACCTGTCTTTGACGTGTCTTCTTTCTGTGAATCAAGCTTAAAGCATCTTTTGAGTCACAGTGCTTAACTATAGTGGCTTCCAGTATTTATGAATGCACCTGTTGTTTAAAGTGGCATTTCTAGGATATTACAGATATTATTCACAAATGGGTTTATTTCTAAAATGTTGCTCAGGCACCCTCTTAATGATAGAGGAAGGGCTGCGATATCAACTCTGCAGTTATTTTTCCCATTAAGAATTATCTTGAAGCCAGAGGATGGGTCCCAGGTTGGAACCTGGTCTTTTCTAACCTTAACCATTCTACGATTCTACCTGAAAATGCAAGACCAAGTCTCAGTGGTATAGATTTGCAACACTGGATGGAGCCCTGTATGCTGACTTAAAGGAAGTTGCTGTTTCTCTCTGAAGGACAACACAGACTTGAATCCCCAGTTTATATTGTTACACCCAGTAATAGATGAAAAAATAACTTATTGGGACTTTGAAATGTGTAAATCGTATGGCTCCCAAGCAGTAGGTAAGAAGTGAACACTATTGTTTCAGATTCATAATGTTCCCTGCAGCCATTAGTTATAACCTTGACCCATTGAAATTGTAATATAGTGTCTTTAATTCATAAAGAATTAATAAATTAACCAGTTAATCTCCTACCTTTTCCCCACTTTTTCTTGACAGAGAGAGCGACTGAGAAATATTGAGCGTATTTGCTTTCTCCTGCGAAAGGTGAGCATAAATTAGCCTAGAATTTGCGACGTTTGGGAGAATTAAAGCCATTAAGTAATGATGTGCATTAATTTGCTCTTTGAATGATCCCCACACTCCATCGATGAAAGGCTGAATTTTACTGCAGAAGTGGAAGTCAGGATGACCTTGTAATGACAGATTAAGACCAATTATAAGATGACATAATAGAGGATTTATGGATAAGAAGTAAACTTCAGAATAGATCGTTCACTTTGGAACATGCTTTTCAAAGGTGGTGAATAATTTTGCAGTTGCAGCTTGAGGTGCTTTTATAGCCCTATCAACTGATGATATTCTTGTACTACAGGCTTTAGACATACCTTTTTTGTTTCTGAACAGCAGCTTACTGTTTGATAAACTAAGCATTTTATTAGCTACATATTTAATGTTTACATTTTTTAGTTGTCTGAGTGGAAAAGCTGATACATAATAGTTAAAAGAGCTCACAGAAGGAAAAGAAAAAATCAGTAAAAGGAAAATTGGCTTCATCCTGGCTCAAAGCAGGACAGAGGTTTTGGTAAAGTCATTGGTAAAACTGTTGGTTTGAGGTGATCCAAAGGCATAACTGTGACTTCATGACAAATCTAAAGTGTCATTCATTCTCTGATCAGTCCAAACCTGAGCCATATGGGTTTGGCACCATTATGACTGTGACTGTCAGGAATCACATTCAACTATTTATTTAGCCTGTTTATGACACTAGGGGTATGAAAAGAAAAGGAAAAAAAAAAGTATCACCAATAGCTTTCCATTTTATCAGATAGAGAGCCAGCCAATTTCAAGCTGTGGCCCAGTTCCTTTGACATAAAGCAACTGGTGAGTGGAAATGTATTAATATCTGTGAGCTTCATGGGAATGCCTTGCCTGTGTAAGTGTTTATTTTATTGAACCTCAGCCTCACTGAGAACAGCAAAATGGAGCAATTTGGCTAATTACAGGCTGTGTATTCACTAGCTTGCTTCTGGTTAACTTAAACATTTTGTTAATTCAGCCTCTTCTTCCAAGTTCTTTTGGGGACACATTTGTTTTAATTGAGAGATTATGTGCAAGAAAAGGAAGGCACAATAACTAGAGGTTTGTAGTCTTCAAATTTGACAAATAGTAAAAATAGCTTTAGTTTTTGTAGTATAAAGGACTTGCTATTGGGGAAAATTCTGGAAAAACACTAAAGAGTGCCACCTGTATAGATACAGGAAAACAGCAGTTAGGATTATTTCAGCAACCACTACACAAATCCCTCATTATAACAGTGTGTGGCTTTAGGTCTGTCTTTCTGTGAAACAAAAAAATCTGTTTTTCTATGTCTTGAAGTCAGATAATTCTTTTTAAGGGCTTTGAGAACAGAGGTATCTTGCTATTTATGACATTAGAACTGAACGCTTAAGATCTGCTATAAATCTTTATTTTTTTTAAAAGAGGCTATAGGTGGGCTATAAAAATATGTTCAATTTCATTATAACGTGGCTTTACAAGGGGTTCTTGACAAGTATTAAACGAGCATACAATATCTCATACAAATCTGACCCCACTGGGCAGACTTCTTAAGCATGGAGTTTTGGTTTCATCTCCAAAATACTTGTAGAAGATTGCTAAGAAATTGTGACCAGGTGTGTGATATGTCACCAGAGAGTATATAACTTATTTAATTTTTCCAAAATAGAATGGAGGATACAGTTGTTCTTGCAGCCAGGCATTTTCTGACATTTGGTTTGGGTAAAATGTTTCTATATCATTAAAATAAGTAGGGATCATGTGAAGTAGATGTATATGGTGTTGGCACGTGTACATGCGTGTACACATAGGTCCATGTCTGTATGGTGCTATAGAATTAGATCAGCCCCAGTTTTCTGGTCAGTGGAGAACAATTGCTTATGTATAAAGAAGCTGTGAACTTTGTGTAGCCGTGGTCAAATCCCTTATCTCCTGAAGTGAATGAGAGGAAGGACTTATTTTCTGAAGCTAGCACGAAGTAAGCTTCTCTCAGGGTACAGGTATCTCATTTCATTCAGAGGTGTGTTTTGGGGGCTTTATAGAATATATAAGGGTTCATGTATGCGCTCGCTAAACTATTGAATGTTGTACAAGTGATTCATACAGAGCATACCCTAGTTTTGGCGAATGCTGTGCAGTTTGTATCTGTGCTTTTTTGCTAAATTGCCTAAATCAGGGTACTGTTTTGTGATGTACTGCAGTGCTGTACAGAGAAACACAAGCATTGTGTCTTGAGCCAGCAGAAGCAGTACAGCACACAACAGGACAGACTTCTTGGGCTTGTCAGCCCTGCTGAGGATTGGGGCAGGTGAGGTGTGCCATATAGGGCTGCCATGTTTCTGTGATCAAATCTTTTGGTGGGGTTATAAAAAGATATTCGGCTAATGAGGACAGCAATATTATATAATTGAAATTGCAGTTGTATTTCAAGAAATCTACATACCTGATTGATTCCTGTTGGAAATACTTATTTTAGCCCTAAGGACAATTAGGAATTTCCTAGATTAAAATGTGGTCTGATTCACTGATCAACCACTTTAATATAATTACTTTTCCTTTGAGGAAATTTAAGTTAAATTGTGGTTAGGTTATGCATAATATTTTTTTAATTAATCTGATAAATCCTTACTAAGGAGGATAGTTGGCTTGAGCTTGCTTCCTGCTCAATGAACATATTTCAGACTTCAGTTTGCTAATGCCAAGCACTGCATCCTGGGCTGCATCAAAAGAACTATGGCCAGCAGGGCCAGGGAGGTGACTCTGCCCCTCTGCTCTGCTCTGGTCAGACCCCACATAGAATACTGTGTACAGTTCTGGTGCCCTCAGCACGAGAAAGATATAGACCTGTTGGAAAGGGCCCAGAGAAGGGCACCAAGATGATCAAAGGGCTGGAGCAGCTCTGCTATGGAGACAGGCTGAGAGAGTTGGGGCTGTTCAGCCTAGAGAAGAGAAGGCTCCGGGGAGACTTTATAGCACCTTCCAGTACTTTAGGGGGCCCTACAGGAAAGCTGGGGAGGGGCTTTTCATCAGACAAAACAGTGATAGGACAAGGGGTAATGGTTTTAAACTGGGAGAGGAGAGATTTAGGTTAGATATTAGGAAGAGATTCTTCACTATAAGGGTGGTGAAGAACTGGAATGGGTTGCCCAGAGGGGTTGTTGATGGCCCATCCCTGGAGGTTTTTAAGGCCAGGTTGGACAAGGTTTTGTGCAACCAGATCTAGTGGTAGAGGTCCCTGCTCATGGCAGGGGTGTTGGAACTTGATGATCTTTAAGGGCAGTTCCAACCTTAATGATTCTATGATTCTAAATATGGGAAATCAGCATTTAAAAAAACTAGCCTCATCTTTCCTAGTTTATCCTTATTCATCTGACAGATTTTTTTCCCCTACATGTTTTGGATGAAGGAGACTGACCAATGTGCACTAGTGTAATTGTCATATGAAATAATTTTTGCACTTGGACCTTGTTAGGTTCCAGACCTTGACCTACCAGTAGCTCCTATCATTTTCTGCATGCAGCAGCTACAATGAACATGTCCCTTTGGAGAGTGTTAGGCATCAAAGTAGCTGATTTCAATTGACTGATCACATTCTTTTCTTCTTGAAAAATTTGCTGGTTATTATGATGATCACTCCTTCCATTGTTCTGCCTCATAGTTACTGGCAAGCCCAAGATAATGTGATTTTAAGTGTGTGTTTCTGGATATGTCAGTTTATTGCTTCATCATGGATTTAGGGATTTATAGATGTGTGGCATTCTTTTAGCCAGTCTGCAGGCTGATAATCATTAGCAGAGAACTTCTGTAAGCCTATATTTAGCATGGTTCATTAAAACACTTAATGTAAGGTTATATAAGCAAATTACCAAATGTGATGTATAATCACAAGGGTATTTTTTAAGTGGTATGTATCCATCTGTACATAAGAAGGAATCATACTTTCTTCTTCGGGTTGAAAAACTTCATAGGCAGGAACTACAGCAATATGAATGGGAATAGCAGCAATAGGTTTTTTTTACCTTTTGTAGTGCTATACATTTTCTTACCTCAGTAAAGATGTTTTAGTTCCTCATTTAGTCAGAGTTGACAGAAAAACAATGTTGTGGCATAGAGACAGTAGAGGGTAAGTCTGCAGGGTAAATACATACTAGGTTTGTAGGCAACATTTGGCCTTTGAAGTTTAGTCTTGCATTATCTGAGAGGAAAGCAGAATTTTTAGTCCAGTCAAAAGGTATTTTTGGATTTTGGATACAGCAAATTGTAGGAAAACAGCAAATTGTAGCAAAACCTTGTAGGACAAAGAGGCTGTTGTATCCAGCATTCTGATAAACTGCTGCTGTCACAAAGGGAACAAAAAAATGGCACTCTGTGACATTTTTCCTGTTAACAGTGATATTACAATGATGAAGCACATGAACTTTGTCCACTCTCAATAAAGAACAGAGAGTTCATCGTTGTTACTGGTTTCTCAGTACATGATGTATTTCTTGATGTACCTAATGCTCTGTCTTTTCATACCTCATCAATATGATGAAAGTGCTGAGTTTTGACTAATACAGGCAGCAGAAAAACTGTTAGGAGACCCTTCCTACTGAGTGATTGGAACCATAAACCCTAATTAAGAGACAATCTGGGTAACAACTGAAGAATTAATATAGAATTATGTATATAGAAAATCTACTGCAGGTACCCACGTAGTTTATTCAGTACTTTGTCCCCCCTGTGACTTAGTGCAAGACAGAAGTTGTACATATGCAGGAATTGCTGTGTATAATATGATTTAAGTAAATACTATGTATTTTTAAAATGATTTTTAGAATCTCAAATGCTTTTTATTTTTCTTCTCAATCTTTGCACAGAGGTTCAGTGGTCCAAAACAGTTGGTTTATATAAAAAAGGTTTCTAAACATCCCTGGAATTAGGAAGGGGTTGACTTCGAGTAGGACCTTCATGCATATCAAGACTGAACTACAACAAAAGAAGCCATAATAGCCCTCTGCAGCCTCTTGCTGTCTTGACCCCTAATTCCTACCCCTAAGCTTTCGACTTGCTCATGGCTATTCTTTAGGGACAACTCTTCACACTCTACCCACTTCTTTACATAGAGAGCAACACCTCCACCCCTTCTTCCTCTCCTGCCCCTTCTGAACAGCAGTAGCCATCAATAGCCACATTCCAGCTGTGGGACTCATCCCACCAAGTTTCTGTAATTGCCACTATGTCATAGCTTTCCTGTAGCATGGAAACTTCCAGCTCCTCCTGTTTGTTGCCCAGGCTGCGTGCACTGGTGTAGAGGCTCTTCAGCTGGGCTGCTGGACGTGTCACGTTCTTAGAGGGACAACTTTTTATCCCCCAAGGCATTTAATGGATGCTACCCTGCTGTCCCCTATTACCTCAGGAGCCCCTGACTCATCTCTGTAACACTTTGCCTGTGCTGCAGTGTCCACAGTGTGTCTCAGGGCAACAGGTTGAAGGCCCTGCTATCAACCCATCCTTCCAACCCTGGTGTGTCTTCCTGCTACTTGTCACAGACAATCTTGATATTACCCCTCTCCCCCTCTGCATCTAGTTTTAAAGCCCTGTTAATCAGCCTTGCAACTCTTGGGCTTCTGCCTTTGACCTGGTAGGGTTGGGATACAGAAGCCTCTTGATCCTGAGAGCTCTCTTATGGGTGCTCCCATTTCTGTTTCAAGGAGGGCAGAGCCTGGCTCCACCAGTCTCTCTCCTGTTCAGCCTCCCTAATGCTCCTCAACCTTTTGACCTCTTCATGCAGCTCTGCCACCAGGCTGAGCAGGTTGTCCACCTGTTCACAGCAGATGCAGCAGTTTTCATAACTGCCAGTTGTTGCCAGTGCAAGGCTCAAACTTCTGGACAGACCTGAGCAGCTGCATGTTTCCATGGGAGTTCTATCTGGATTGCTGTATCCATTCTGATGAGTGTAGAGGTCACTGCCTTCTGCTGGGCAGAGTCTATGAATCACAGAATCACAGAATCCTAGGGGTTGGAAGGGACCTCCAAAGATCATTGAGTCGAACCCCCCTGCCAGAGCAGGATCAAAAAAAACCCAACAAAAACAAACCCAAAAACCTAGGGCAGATCAATTGGAAAGGCATCCAGGCAGGTCTTGAATGTCTCCAAAGAAGGAGACTGCACAACCTCTCTGGGGAGCCTGTCCCAGTGCTCAGTAACCCCCACAGTAAAGAAGTTCTTCCTCACGTTGAGGTGAAACTTCCTGTGCTCGAGTTTGAATCCATTGCCCCTCATCCTATCACAGGGCACAAGTGAAAAGAGGTTGTTCCTGCCTTCTTGATGCCCAGTCCTCATGTATTTATAGATATTAATTAGATCCCCCCTCAGTCTTCTCCTCTCTAGACTGAAAAGCCCCAGGTCTCAGCCTTTCCTCATGAGACAGGTGTTCCAGTCCCTTAATCATCCTTGTAGCTTCCATTGGACTCTCTTAATTAGATCCCTGGAGAGCCCAGAACTGGACACAATACTCCAAGTGAGGTCTCACCAGGGTTGAGTAGAGGGGAAGCAGAACCTCCCTCGATAGGCTGGACACACCCCTCTTAATGCACCCCAAGATACCATTGGCCTTTTTGGCCACAGGGGCATATTGTTGTCCCATAGAGAACTTGTCTACCAGGACTCCAAGGTCCTTCTCCACAGAGCTGCTCTCTAGCAGATCACCTCCTAACCTGTACTGGTGCATTTTGTTGTTCCTTCCCAGGTGCAGGACTCTGCACTTGCTCTTGTTTAATCTCATTAGGTTCCTCTTTGCCCAGCTCTCCAGCCTGTCCAGATCTCACTGAATGGCTGCACAGCCTTCAGGTGAACCAGCCAACCCTCCCAGGTTCATGTCATCAGCAGACTTGCTGAGAAGACACTCTGTCCCATCATGAAGGTCACTGATAAAGATGTCCAGCAGGACTGAACCCAGCACTGGTCCCTGAGGGACTCCACTAGTTACAGGTCTCTGGCTGGACTCTGCACTGATTGCCACTCTTTGGGCTGAGCTCACCCATTCAGGGAGAAAGTCACTGCTTCACTCCTCATTTGGTTATGACCGAATATGTCTGAATTAGGATAGAAACACCCAGTGAGACTCAGGAGAAACCACAAAGGTCAAATTCTGAGTAATGAGGGGAAGAAATACAGGATTTTGATTAGGCAATTCAGCACGTGCCTTTGTAAACACTTCTCTTGTGCTAGTAACAGAAAAATCACAATTTTCTTCCCTTTGGGTCTGGCCATTGCTGGGAGAGGACTGCATCATGGAGGAAGATGGTTGGCATCATATGAAAAAGCTTCACATTTTAAAGATGTCTTCATTAAATTCAAAAGGATGGTTTCAGGATGTTCTACGTGCCTTCTTTCTGGAAGAAAATATAATACAGGAGCAAATCTGCTTTTGTTGTGATTAGGTGGATAATTTGCTACCTCACGTTTTGTTACTGCTTGAATTTTGCAGTCTTTTTCATTTCCTTAGTTGGATACTTGGATTTTTAAAGGCCCTATTGTGCTTCAGCCAGAGATTCCCTTCAGCACGTCTTGGCTCTCCTTTTCCATTATGTTTTCATTAGTGTTTCTTTTACATCAGTGCTTCCAGACTCAAGTAAAGAATGAAACCTTATTGTGCCAGGTACT
The DNA here is from genome assembly GCF_000747805.2 of Chaetura pelagica. NCBI lineage: Eukaryota > Metazoa > Chordata > Aves > Apodiformes > Apodidae > Chaetura > Chaetura pelagica. Next base: position 5,379,370 of record NW_009952796.1, read on the forward strand.
ACAAATAACACATTATAATAAATATGAAGAGCATTTGCTTACACTCACAAGACATGTATGCAACAAGAAAGGAACAGTTGCACAGCTGATCTCACAGAATCATTAAGCCATTGACCACCACTCTCTGGGTGTGGCCACCCAGCCAATTTCTTATCCACTGAGTGGTCCATCTGTCAAATCCATGCCTTGTCAGTTTGGAGACCAGGATGTCATGTGCAACAGTGTCAAACGCCTTGCACAAACCCAGGTAGATGACGTCAGTTGCTCTGCCACCATCCACCATCTCTGTAGCCTTGTTGTAGAAGGTCACCAGATTGGTTAGGCATGACTTGCCTTTAGTGAAGCCATATTGACTGTCACCAATCACCTCTTTATTTTCCATGTGCCTTAGCAGACTTTCCAGGAGGATCTGCTCCATGACCTTTCCAGGCACAGAGGTGAGAGTGACTGGCCTGTAGTTCCCTGGGTCTTGCTTTTTCCCCTTTTTAAAAACAGGGGCCATGTTCCCTTTTTTCCAATCAGCAGAAACCTCACCAGACCACCATGACCTCTCAGATATGATGGACAGAGGCTTAGCAACTGCATCCACCAGGTCCCTCAGGACCCATGGGTGAATCCCATCAGGTTCAATAGATTTATGCACCTTCAGGTTCTTTAGATGGTCATGAACTTGCTCTACTCCTACAGTGGGGTAATTCACTCTCCCAGTCTCTGTTTTCACCTGTCATTGCCATTGTGTTGAGGCTGGAGCACTTGCCAGAGAAGACTGAAGCAAAGAAGTCACTGAGGACCTCAGCCTTCTCAATATCCTGTGTTGCTACCTCACCTGTTTCCTTCAGGAGAGGGCCTACATTTTCCTTGGCTGTCCTTTTCTCCCCAGCATACCTAAAGAACCTTTTCTTACTATTCTTAACATCCTGGTGAGATTTAATTCTAGCAGGGATTTGGCTCTCCTAACCTGATCCCTTGCTGCTTGGACAACCTCTCTGTAATCCTCCCAGGATACCCTTCCACCCCCTGTGTGCTTCCTTCTCAAGTTTGAGCTTTTCTAGGATCTGATTATAGAAATCTTGTTTTCAGACACCTTACTTTCCTCATTAACATGCATAATTTGAATCTTTTAACTGAAGTTGGAAAAGTTTGCTGGTTTTGAGGGGTCTGATGGTTCATTGAGTTAACAACTGCATGCAGTCCTTAATCTCTACAGCAGCTGTTCAAATCCAGCCCAGTCTGGAGTCAGACTCAAGCTACTGTAGTCTGATTGATGACTGTTTGGAATAAAATCTTGTATTTTATGCTTAGAGACCTGTGGTACTTCCTCTACAGAAATACTAATCAAGATATAGACAATATGAGATAGATCCCTCTTAACATCATCATATGAGCTACTCACCCCTGCTATACATATGCATACATAATTAGGTCCTCAGCTACCTCAAAAAAACCAAACATCTAGAGTTTGCATGCGGGCCCTGGGATAAAGGATATTGCTGTTTCTACAGAATTAATTAGATGTACAGATTTTGTAGGATGTAAGCTTGCCATGCTGTATGGATTCTGTCAGTTAGGACTTGGACTGTCAATAGAATATCTTTCATAAAACTGAACATATTTAAGTTCTCTTTTGTTTGAAGTGACGTAGGACTTTCTTACGTACATTAGACCCTGAGCATGAGGGAGAGATGAAGCTGTGTACTCAGTTAAATAAGTACTCAGTACTTATTTAAAAGATACTGCTAAACTGCTGTTAGATGAGAAAGCCAGCTTTCTTCTGGGCTTCAGAGTGGCTATGACAAGATAATTTCTTATTAGGAATGAGTAACTTCTTATGCTCTAATGATAAAATTCGAAGTTAGCTAAAAATGTATTAACATACAATTTTTAGTTCATGGAAGTAATGAATTATGGATGAGTTATTTTTAGACAATTTTGGTACAGCATCTCTTGTTAGTCAAAAGAGGCATGAGATAAATCTGAAATCTGCTGTTCAAGGACAGCTGGGATGTCCTCCGGTTGTACAAGTTAAAAAAAGAAAAAAAAAAAAAAAGAAAGTGTATCTTGACAAGGGGGGTGGGGATATGGGAAAAACAAGTGAAATATTTTAAATTGACGTGTTATACACTTGCACTAGCTGTGTTGGCTTAATTGTTTTCTGCAGGTTGCCTATAAGAGTATGAAGTTAACACCTGTGATTCACAGTTGACAGACATATTGTTTACATTCAAAAACATGAGGAACATAATGATTTTCTCTGATTCTTGCAACAAATTTGCTGTATTGAGAAAACTTAGACATTGTGCATTGTGCCAGCGCTATTTTTAGTCAAATTTAGAAGTTTCTCAATTCAGCACTTTTCAAAACTTAGAACATAGCAACTATTATTTTTAGCAATCATTAAGGATAATAAAAAGATAATTTTCTTGCTGTGCCTACCCAGGTGTTCAAAGCAGGGGTAGATCGTAAGGGGAAAAGTTACAAAACTATTCCAAGCCTTAGAGCGAAGAGTTCAAACTTCTGACTTAGTCACAGTTTGGTCTCCCTTTTACTCCAGGGTGGAAGTAAGTTTCCCCAGTGTGATGCCTGATGGAAATGGAAATCTTTTTTAAGGGATACATATATTTATTCATAATATTATTACTGGTGAAAAGATTTGTGTATAAAACTACTTCAGGGTAACTAATGGTATTTTGCTGTTAATCTCATCTTTTAACTGTCCATACAATAATCAAAGTAGCAAAGTATTAGCCTGTAATAGACAACCTCTTGCTTTACAATTAAGTGTCTTCCAATCCAGTTCTGGAGGATATGTAAACATATGGCCTTGCAGTATCAGAACATCACAAGTAACAGTAGAGTAAGGCTGAAGATGCAGTAAAAATGTATATGAGTAACTGTTGCTTGTAATGTACTCCAGAGAGCAGTGTACTTCTCAGCTTCTTGGGCTAATGTAATTTATGCATCTGTTCCCCAGCTGTGCTCAAGACATTGCCAAAATTTGACTTGCTAATAGACTGTATTTGCTCTCATTTGGCATTTAAATAAAAAGTAAGAAATTTGAGGTTAAATCAAATGTAACTGTTACATTTATTTAGTAGAATGTTCATTGGGTGTTTTAAGTCAGGATCAGATCCTATAAAGTCTCTATGCAATTACAAAAAGCAACAGAATACCTAAAGATAGAGTGCAATAATTTTACATCATGCCTGTTATATGGATGAAAACTGCTTCTGCTGGGAGGTAAACGTGCTACCTTGCATTTAGATGCTGATGTTTTCAATAAAGCTGTTTGAATAGCAGAGCAGGGATTGTCTTTACTATGTCTACACTGTACCAAATCTGCTTTTGCAGATTGACAGCATTTACACATCAGGTATGGAAACAGCCCTTTAGTAAACACTTAGTTTTCAGCATTTATGAAACTTCCAGTCTAAGGCAGATGCCCATGAGAAGGCCTGAAGGCCCTTCCTGTGCTGTGCAGATGGTTAGTCTCTTTAGGGTGTGTATGACATATCAAAATGGTAGAAGCAGCTTTTTCAAAACAGGCTCCTCCAATATAGAAGTGAAGCTTCAGTAACAGCTTTATTATTTCCTTTCTGAATGCAACAGTAATGAAACTGTCTTCTTTAAGAGCTCTTCTACAGGCACTTATTTAGTCTCACAATGCTTCTGTGAGGGAGGCAGTAATATAATATACATTTTGTAGACAGAAATCTGCAACACTAGTTAATAGAGTATATGATTTGTCTTGTGCCTCTCAACAAGCCCCTGGAGTATAGCCATGGTTAGAACCTGGACAAACCTGCACTATGTCTTGTGCTTACTGCTTCTAGCCAAGCTGCCTGTCAACTGAAGTGTGTCCAGGGACAGGGACACACAGGAGATTTGCAGAGATGGGTTATTTTCTGAAAAACTGCTTAGGTGACTAAAATCAAAGAGGTGTTTCACTGACGTGTTATTTCTGTTCCTGTCTTTTTAGCTGGTGTTGCCGGAGTACTCTATCCATTGTCTTTTCTGCATCATGTTTCTGTGTGCTCAGGAGTGGCTCACGCTGGGTTTAAATGTTCCTTTGCTTTTTTATCACTTCTGGAGGTAAGCCAGTGTTGACTGCTTGTTGGTCTTATTTGTCATCTCAGGACACGAGAAGATTGTATGAACTATGAAGTGCAGTGATAGGAATATAGCTGAATATCTTGTGCCTAGAAGCTTGTGCCTAGAAGCAGCTGAAGCCTACATTTCCAGAGAAAAAGTAAATAATTTTCAGGAAATAAGTTTCATAAAACACATAATAATATAAATGTGGCTTTCAGTTAATAACTTAGATACATATTCCCAAGGGTGTGAGGATGTATTCAATACAACAGAATGAAAACTTGGAAATTAAATGGGCTGGAATCTGAACGTAGAACTTGGTGAGGCTTTAAATATTTCACAGGTAAGGAATGGTACTGCAGTTCATATTTGAAAGATCTTGGGCCTATTCATTCAGCTCTAGCAAGGAAACCTTTCCATCTGAGTTGTAAAATAGGGACTGGGCAAGTTGTCAGAATTTTGCTTCTCATCTTCTTTGACAGCTTTATGCTTTTTGTTTGCATTAAAAATAACTTGTGTCTTGCTGTACAGTAAGGCATTTCTGATCTCAAGAGACACTAAGAGTAGGGATTGCAGTAGATGAAGAGCTACTGTCTTCATCCTGCCCATGTGAAAAAATGAGGAGTGTTTCCATTCTGGATCTCTTCTGTGTGCTTATATTCACTGAGGGGCTTTCAGAGATGGTTGTGTAAGACCTGTTGTTGAGCAGTGTTAATGTTTTCTGAACAGGCAGTGCAGCTGCTACTGCTGCATCTTCCTTGGCTCTCCAGTGGAGGATCAGCATTCTGTTGCCTCTGAATGCAACCAAGAGACCTCAGTTTTTGTTTTTGACAGTCATTTCACATTTCCACAATGTTTGTAAAAGCTGAGATGAATTTGGTCTGTTAGGGTCTTTTTGTGTTACAAGATACACATGGCAGCAGATAGCTCCTGTTGTCAAGTAGCTTGAAGAGTAGTTCTGTAAAGAAGGGAAATCCATTATCTCAACCAGAAACTAAGAAGTTATTTATTAGCTTTTTTACACTATTTTCTGCAAAATGTGGATAGTAATGCAGAGTCATATGGGAAAGTGTATTATACAGATGTTAGAGTCACAGTATAATTCTCAGAAAGCTAAATGAAGTGAAGCTATGAGTGCTTTTCTCCCTATTGGCTGGATGCAATAGAAATAATAATATTATTACTAAGGGTTAACAACCAAAGTCTGACAGTGATACTGGTTTTAGAAGTTAAAAAAAAATAAATTTAAATATTGTATTTTATGTCCAAGATAAAAATTCTAAGAGTCTAAATAATTATGTCAGCCTTTGGAGAGAACTTTTTTTTCTTTGCTTTCATGGTTCTCTATATGCTTTGCTGTAATTACTCCATAATTTCTGCTGTTTTAATCATAGGTTTGAGTTCATTAGTTCTGGCCAAAACCATGGGAAGATACTGTGTAATATCTTAATCCCAAGGAAGATAATTAAGCAGGGATTCACCTGTGGTCTCTGTAAAAGAATTCACAGTGTTGTTAGAGATTGCAAGTGGATGTGACTAACACTGGAAAGGAAGAGGGGAAGAAGGCAAGGTTATTACAAGAACATTTACTTTTAACAGTTGCTGCTGGTCACTTTATGGACGTTTTATATCTATCTGTCTATATGCAGACACAGCTATCTTTAGTGGTTATATTACTATTTGAAAGCAGCAATTAATACTTTATCTGATTCATGCTGATCTTAAAGCAGTTCATTAACTTTGCTGAGGACATCTTTTGTTGTTTGCTTTTGCCCTTTACTTCAAAGTAGCAGACAAAAGCTTCTCTGCCAAAACACTTCTTTTGTCAAGATTTTCTCAAATATCCAATCATTGCTATGAATAATTTGAAATTTCTTCTATGCTAGAAGGAAAATATTTTCCCATTAAAATTATTTGGATTATAAATGTTTGAGCAGTGCTATGTGTAGAAAACATTTGTCAGTCAGCTCTTATATTACTCCATATTGACTTTTTTCCTTTTCAGAGTGGGAAGAACTGAGCTATCAGTTGGTTGAGACTGTCAGCTTTCATCATGTCTGAAATCAGTTGTGTAAAGCCCAAAAACCCTTCCTCCATCCTGTGATTGCAAGATGCCACGTATTGTCACTCACAATATATAAATTATTAGTGAGTAAGCTAGAAATAAATATATAGGAAGCAGGA